>NC_136430.1:405598499-405983499 GCF_052849685.1 Lactuca virosa | reverse complement strand
TGCAAAGACGAAACAAGAATATTCATAGTAGAGATACAGACCCACTGCACACGCCGAGCGCGTGCCAATCACTCTTCAACCCTACGGATAATTCTCTATCCCCCCTGCCTATAAATATGTGTTTCTCCACACATTTTACTTAGGACAGACACACAACAGTCTTCAAGTGTTTTCCTCTCTTTTACAGCAGTTTTCTAACTTCAAAACCTTACTGCTCTCATCTCCGAGTCACGAGAAACGATAAAATGGAAGGAAAGTTAGGATGTTTTGCGAGGTTTTTTCTCACAGCCAAGCCATATATAGCAATGATTTGTTTGCAATTCGGATATGCTGGTATGAATATCATAACGAAAGTTTCGTTGAATCGAGGAATGAGCCACTATGTCCTTGTTGTTTATCGTCATGCATTTGCCACTGCTGCTATCGCCCCATTTGCCATCATCTTCGAGAGGTATCAATCAATCGCTCATAATCTACATGAACGTGAAAGAATTGCCTTCAATAATACATACCTCTATCTTTCTTGATCATATCATAAAGTATTCGACTTTTGTGGTTTGTAGGAATATGAGGCCGAAGATTACATTCTCCATCTTTATGCAAATGTTTGCCTTGGGGCTTCTTGGGTACTTTTAGTTTCTTGAACTTCATTAATTAAAAATTGGCACAATGCTAAAAACATGAAAGCTAAAACATGTTTTCGGTTTTATAGGCCTGTGATCGACCAGAACTTCTACTACGCGGGGTTAAAGTTCACCTCACCAACTTTCTCGTGTGCTATGAGCAACATGCTTCCAGCAATGACCTTCGTTATGGCTGTCCTCTGCAGGTATAATATCTATATATATACACCCATTAACAAAGCAAATCGTTTGAATTTTCTTGGGTTTTTGTCATTTTGACTTATATTTGATCTAACGACTTGAATTGTTTGAAAAAAGGATGGAGAAATTGGACATGAAGAAGGTTAGATGCCAAGCAAAGGTGATAGGAACCATAGTGACAGTAGCAGGGGCTATGTTAATGACACTTTACAAGGGTAATGTTGTGGAGTTGATTTGGACGAAGCATGTTCACCCCCACTATGCCGAGACAACCTCTGCATCATCCGACTCTTCTGATAAAGATTGGGTGAAAGGGTCCATTCTTCTTATTATTGCTACCTTTGCATGGGCTTCTTTTTTCATCCTTCAGGTATTAAATACATATATACAAATTGTTAGACGAGTTCTACATACATACTTGCATGCAAAATGGTTTGTACTTAATTAATTATGGTTTTGATTGGTTTATGCAGAATGTGACGATGAGGGTTTACAAAGCGCCTTTCTCTCTCACCTGTTTGGTATGCTTTATTGGTACTTTACAGTCCATTGCTGTTACTTTTGTAATGGAACACAAGCCTAACGTTTGGTCTATCGGCTGGGATATGAACCTTCTTGCTGCTGCCTATGCTGTAAGCATCTCTCTTTCTCTCTCTATATCTTTTTTTTTTCTATAGCTCTTTCTCACTCTTCTGACTTTTGCTTACTGGTTTATTTTAAACAGGGAATTGTGTCGTCAAGCATTGCATACTATGTGCAAGGTTTAGTAATGGAAAAGAGAGGGCCAGTTTTCGTGACTGCTTTTAGTCCTCTAATGATGATCATTGTTGCTATCATGGGTTCTTTCATCCTAGCTGAAAAGATCTACATGGGAGGGTATAAAATACTTTCATTTTCTACTACTTCTTCATGTACACAAATTATATTGATTCAATTCTTGATCGATGAAATGAACCCTTTTTAATTTGCAGTGTGATGGGTGCGATACTGATCGTGATGGGACTATACTCGGTTCTATGGGGAAAATACAAGGAATTCAAGGACAAAGAATTGAGTGACGAGATCCTCGATCCTGTAAAAGTCAATTCGGGAAATAACAATAATAACAACAACATGATGATGATTGATGGTGTTGAGGCGAACGACATCGAGATGCAAAAGAACGAAACACACATATCTGCTGTTCCAGCCATTGCCATCAGTGCACCGATGCCGACCCCACCAATGATAGCAGTGGAAGCACCAAAAGTGTAACAAATTGATGAAGTAATCGAGAGCATAATGGAAGAGAAAAAAACAAAGAAAATTAATAATGGAGGTTTTTATAATATAGATGTACAAGTACAATAGATTAGAGGGGGGTGGGGAGAAAAGCAAGCGCTTTTTGTAATTTTGAAATTTCCCAATTTATGTTTTACTTGAAGATTCCAATGAAATCTTTGTTTGAGAACATCGTGTGTCATTTCGCTGACGACTGATTCGGATCCCACTGTCTACGTTAGTGTTTGATGCTTGTAAATCCATTTGTCTTTTATTATGGGCCCAAATGTACATGTGTGTTGTGCGGAATACATGAATAGAGCAATAGTAGAAGATGAAAATAACACACACACGAAAAATGAAAGCGCCATTTATCTTTATTTCTTTATTTCTTGAACCGGGGTAGCCATGTCGAGTCTAATGTGTTATTAGAGCATCCACAGTGCATAGTTTAATGTGAGAGTTGAATGAGGTGACATGTCTAATTGACATTCAATGGATTAAACTGTACCATTGTGGAATGCCATGTTGACATTCAATGGATATGAAGTTCAATGACCATTGAATTCTTCAATGGGAAAAATAAAACTTTTTAACTATTAAAAATATATTCCATTAAACTTTATAGAGTTTAATGCATTGTAGAATAATTACTGTAGAGTTGTATAAAAAAATAAAATGATGATATGTCAATCCATTAAACTCTAATGAGTTTAATGCATTGTGGATGCCCTTAGAGTCAAGCTAGATGTCACTTTCCTAAATGTACAATATAGAGTTATTATGTCATCGAATATACTCGACTCCATCCAAGACTTGTGAACTATGTCTATTCGTATCCAACAATCAATGTTATCAAAATCCAAGGAATGTTAGAACTTATGTATTTAGGGACCAATTTTGACTAAGATGTCCACCAAGTTATCATGTGTCCTGATTTTATAAAAACATCTATGTGCTTTATCTGATCATGGAAGACTTGGTCCTAAAGCAAACATATGACATTCAAGTTGTCACAATAGACCAACAAATGATCCTCCCAAACCCCAAGATCTTTTACAAACCCCTTCAACCAAGTGGTCTTCTTTTGCCACCTCTGACAAGGCCATGTACTCGGCCTCCATAGTAAATAAAGCACCAATAGGTTAAAGAGCATGCATCGAACTTATTACCTCACTTCTAAAATGAACAACTTATTGTCCAAGGACTTAATCACGCATAGATCTGTGACATGCACATACATTGAACTAGAGTAACAGCCCAACCACAATCATGAACACCTACATAGACAAGGCCCATGTCTGAAGTGTCTTTCAAGTACCAAAATATCCTCTTCGACGCTAACCAATGCTCCTTGTTGGGGTCCTCCATACACCATGACATCACACTCGCCGAATATGCAATATCATTCCCTTTTACACACCATCCTGTAAGACTACCCACCATGCTTAAATATGGAACGTAGACAAAAAGTCCACCTCCTCCAGACTTTTGGCAAACCAAGCCTTAGAAACCCAAAAACTTATCGATGAAGGTGTTTTCATTGGTTTTGTCGATCACATCCCAAATCGAGAGGTAACCTTCTTGATGTAGTTCATTTGAATAACATTTTCTTGCGATCCCTAATAACCTCCATCTCTAATATTTTTTGAGTTGGTCTAAAATCCTTCATGTCAAACTCGGTAATATTAAGTTATTTCAACCTTTTGCTCTGTAATATGGTTTTCGTTACCATTAGCATGTCGTCCATGTATAAAAGAAAATAGATTAGTGACATATCACAAACCTTCCATTGATAAATACATAATTCATATAGAATTTATATAAGCCTAAAACTTAACGATGGTGAATTCACCAGTGCAACCAATGACATCCTGAACTGAGAGATAACTTTTTAATGTAATTCTCTTGAAATAAAAATAACTTTATGTAAACACTCATATTTCTGGAATTATTTCTTGCATTACATAATGAGATAAATGCCTATATTTATGTACAAATAACTACATAATAAGGAACTTAGATAAAAGGGTACATCAAGAACTAATATAAACCTACACTACTTTTATATACATTCTAACACTCCCCCTCAAGCCGAAGCATATATATATATATATATATATATATATATATATATATATATATATATCATGCCCACTTTGTTACAAAAGTAATTAATTGTACTTCCAGATAACGATTTTGTGAACATATCAGCGAGCTGACTCCCCGTCCTGACATGAGAAGTTGTAATTGTTTCGTCTTCTAATTATTCTCGAGTGGAATGATAATCCACTTCTATGCGCTTCATTCTCTCACGAAAAACTAGATTGTTGGTGATATAAATGACAGCCTTATTATTCAAACACACTTTTATTCATTTATTAAGTATAGCAACCTACTTTTATTTCTTTCTCTTCCATCATTGCTATAATAGGGTGGATTTTTCAAAGCACAATGCTGAAATTAAAAGAAATGAAAGTAGGATGTTGTAATAACCAAATCAATGAAAGTACATTTCTATTACTTGTAATTAACCTTTTGATTAGTAAGCTCTCTTTCCCCAAAAACCCAAAAACATTTTGATTAGTTACTTCATAGTTTGATTATGTGCTTCTTAATTTGTTGAGTCTAATTGATGTGATAGGTAATTGATATGGCCAACATGTCCCAAGATTCCTCTACATGCGACCATTAAAAGCACAAAGGGAATGTAAACATACACAAACAATCTCCTTTCTTGGTTTCATTTACAAGCAAATTCAAATTATTCACATTGATCATATACTAGAAGATGCTTTTAATTAGTTTAGCACATTACCTCTAGAGGATCTTTGCAGATCAGTTGAGTCTTGTGTTGCAACTTTTGCATTTGTGTTAAGTGAATGGGTCTGAACAAGTCTTAATTAGAGATGGTGTTTTGTTAGGGGAATTGATATGATATGATGAAAAAGTTAGTGTATTACATTTATATAACATTGATTATTTGTACTTGACACACTATATATTGTGAAATGTGTTGTCTTTTTTGTATGATATGTTATTTTCCATTATGAGACATTAATTTTCATTTAATTTTAAAATTAGAAAATTCCATATTTTTTTTAAAACACGTAAAATTATGACACGCAAACTATGTACCGTCTTCCAAGGGCTTTAAAGACATGCAATGTATGTTGTAAATGCGTGTTGTAAGCTTATGACATACAAATGCATGTCGTCTTTCTTTATGACAAGGGCTTTAATGACACACATTTGTGAGTCATCTGTACCCTTTATTGACATGTAATGTGTGTCATAAAAGGCCTTTTCTCTAGTAATGTGTAAACCCTTCTATTATATGATGACCATGATTCTGATACAAAATATTGTGTCATGGAGATACTTTAAGATATGAGTGACAACATTTCAATATGCATCAATTAGTGATGATATAAAATGGCGCACAACTCTTACTGAAAAATCAACGTTCGACCGAGTAATCGTAAGATAATTTAACTTCCCAATAATTCTTACATATTTTCCAGGAATATCAATTGGGTCTCCATCTTTTGCTTTCAATTTCACATTTGGTATCATAGGAAAATAACAAGGTCTTGCATTAATAAAGTCTGAGTCACTAAATATGTCTAAACAATATTTTTGTTAAGATAGACAAATTCCTTTCCGGGTGTGAGAGACTTTTATCCCCAAAAAATACTTCAAATGACATATGGCATTTAACATCCTAAAATTTATGACTATGTTCTTAAATTAATAAAGTAATAAATGAAAAATGATTTATTTAATTAAATCATTGAGCGATAATCATATCATTAGTTGATGTCAAGTTTAGAAAGTCAGAAGAGAAAATAATAACATTTTTAAAAGTTAAAGGGACAAAAGTGTCAAATTGGCAAAGTGAGTTAACCAAAGGGTTCGTTGAATTAATGGAAGGGACTAAAAAAGTTAAATAAGGTATGGAGGGGTACTCAAGATGTTTATTCTCAAAGAAAAAGCCTTACATATTGGAAGAGTGTACCATTTTTGACAAAAATGTGAAAGTAGAGGGTAGGATTTGTCAAATCGGAAAATAAGAGCACAACATATTCTCATTTTAGAACTGGGATTTATTGGAGAGGAAAAACAAGGAGGAAATGGCGATGTCACTCTTCTACATCATCTAGAGTTCGATTCAAGTGGGGAACTGAGCATCCAAGCAAGAAAAGGAAGCACAAAGGCTTGTAAGGTAGATTCTCCTCTCCTTCAACCTAGAAATTCGAATTTATGAAGTGGGTTAACCCCCAATGTTGATTTTTATGTGATTGAATGGTTAGGGTTTGGTTTTCTAACCCACGTTGAGTAGTTTCCATGGTTCTAATCTCAAACCAATCATTCCATTGATGGTTATGGATGATTGGGGTGAAAACCCCCATGAACCTTAGAAAACCCAAATTAGGGATATTGCAATAGATGGTGAAATTATTATGGATTCAATGACCTAGTTGATGTTTGATAACAATGAACCCAATTGGAAAGCTCAAACACATCCATGATGGTAGAATCAAGTATAAGCATGGAATTGTATTGATTTTTGGGGAAATTGGAATGAAAACAATGGAATTCTTGGTATGTGAGCATTTGATGATTATATAATGCTCATAAACATGATGTGATACTAACAACATGATTTGAATGCAAAAACGTGAGGACTTAAATGATGCTTAGTTGAATTTATGGAATATTTGGCCATAAGTGTATTTTAGGAAATCTATGCATAACTATGTGATGATTGACAAATTAGAAGTGAATGACATTCATGAACATGAGTTGACACTCTATAGATGATATTGGAACAAAAACATGAAGGGATTTTAGTAAGGTAATAACTCTAGTGATTGTTTTGGCCCGAATGGCCAACTTAGGAACAAGGAATGGAATTGAGGATTCCATAGTCAAATTAGATATTTACAATGAGTTTGGTTATGGTTTCATGTACTTAACAACATTCCTTTGGATGTTCAACAAGCTTTGGGAACATTGGAATGTGCAATTAGAAACTAGCCTAGATAAACCTTCCTTTAAGCTTAAGAATCATCATATCCTTATTGGTTTTAGTGAGCACTTAATGGATTAAGTGGAGTGTTTTAAGATGATAAAACACATTCTAATCATGTGTGAGAACCTATAAAAATGGCACAAAGTGAAGGGGAAAAGGGTCTTCAAGAATTATGCAAAGTAGAGTGTTATATTGAGAAAATTTGAGAGTTTTGTGTGTGTGCAGACCTCATTCCACGACCGTGGAATGGCAAGACAAATCATTCCGCGAGCGTGGAATGACCTAATCAATGCCATGTATTTTCGTAACTCTTGCATACGGACTCAGATTTATGCGCGGTTTTCGCCTACATTCATATTTTTTTTATAAGTAATAGTTTAAAGCAATAAAATTAAGTAATGGAACCCTTGAGGGGAATTTGGACATTTTAATGACTTATGTTTATATATGGTGTAGGTAGTATTTGAAGATGATTCTTCTAGGTAAAGGAACTAGAAGAGGACTAGCTAACCTTCATGTGATTGAGGTGATTACGTGTTAGCATTTTCCCACTTTGGGGTACATGGAAAAATGATTTTTATTATAATGAGAATTCTTGATATATGAAATGTTTGAAAAGAAAGTGTTAAATGTTTTTGGAAAGAATGTTTTGTAAGAATACCTTGAATGCAATAATGTTTTTGAAAGAAAAGAATGTTATGGAAGAACGAATGTTTTGATAACATATTTTAAAGGTTTTGAAATACAGGTGCTTTAATTTTGGAAATAAGTATTTTAATACTAACATATGAAATGTGTAAAGCATGGTAAGTAATAACAAGAAATGGAAAGTAATGAAAGGAAAATGGAAAGTAATAAAAAGGAAAGAAAGTAAAAAAATAATGAAAACCGCCTGTGCCATGATACCTCAGAAGAGGCACTAGAGGAATCCACCGGGGTGGTACCTTCCCTTCGCGAAGTAGATGACCTAATCAACATGATACCTTGGTGGATCGATTTGTTTGTTTCACCTTGACAATGGACTTGGATAGAAATCTATGTAAACTTCCTCGTGTAAATCACCATGGAGAAATTCATTTTTTGACATCATGTTGATGAATTTAACCAACCATAAGTAGCAACTAGATAAATAAAGAGGCGCACAGAGGATTACCTAGCTTTAGGAGAAAAAGTTTCAGTGTCATCCAATCCATAAGTTTGAGCATAACCTTTAGTGACTAATCGTCCCTTTAATTATCCATTGATCCATCTGGATTAACCTTTATAGTAAAAACCCATTTGCAACCTATTGCCTTTTTATTAACAGCTAAGTCTACCAAACTCCAAGTGTCATTGTGATCAAGGGAATTGATTTCTTCAATCATAACAGCATGCCAGCCAGGGTAGGCCAAAGCTTCAGCAACATTTTTCTAGATCGATATTGAATCTAATGTTGCAACCAATGAATGGAAAGTAGGGGTGTGTATGGGGAAGTTTGGTTCGGTTATTGGTCAAAACCGAATCATAACCATTACAATTGGTTAATGGATTTCGATAACCATTGGGTAGCGGTTAATATTGGTTTCTGTTAACGGTTTTAATTGGTTAATGGTTATGGTTAATGGTTAATATCGGTTAAACAAAATGGTCCAAGATGACATAAAAATAAACATATTTTTTTATAAAAACTGAAAAACACAAAGTCTATCATTATAAAAAGCAAGTGATTGTGTACATATAACTGTATCGATGGAAATATAACTGTATCGATGGAAGATTACTTATCCTATCCAGCTCCAAATAATTACCCTTTAAAATTTTGAATTTATAATATAATTACATATCTTATATTTAATATTATATTATATTAAGAATATTTATTAATATTATTGGTTCGGTTCGGTTTATAATGGTTCGGTTTTTGATGAAAACCATAACCGAACCATACGTATTCTGTTGGGAATAAAGTGCTATAGATCGATAGATTCTAAACAGAAAAACAATATTAATCGAGTAAAGAACACAAGAATGGATCAAATGGTGTCGAATGATTAATATCTCACACCTCAGAAGAGCTCGATGAAGAACTTCGACTGTAGAGGTGTGCTAGGGTTACAATGCAAAAGCTATTAATGAGAACGATAACCTTAAAGCTATACATGCATGCATAATATATAATCTAACCCTAATGAAAATCCACGGTTGGACAGGCCCAAACCGGGTAATCAAAATGGACTATTAAACGAGCCCAAAGACGCAACACTTAAACCCAACAATCTCCCCCTTTGCGTCAATAGAGGCGAGAGACTACTTTGGTTGAGAAAGAGCAGACTTCTTCACTGTCTTGAACACCTTCGGTATAATGGCCAAAAGAGTGTGACGAAAAGTTATATACCACCGAAGCATGTCAGAGAAGTTCTTATCCGAAACACTGTTCTATTTACACCTGTGAGTTATATCAAGTACGTGCTCCAAGCAGGAAGTGGAGAACATGTGTTTGTCAACAAGAGCGAAAAGGAATTTTTCACCTTCGCTTCTAGTGAACATAACAGTGTGATGAACTGGATCTATCTTGCCCAATTTCATCTTATTTAGATCACTCGGCTTCCCGATACTCTTCACAATCGGCTTCTTTCTCAAAACGTTTGCAATCTCCTGATCCATCTTAGCAACTTCATGGATGTAGGAATCCAACATTCTCTTAATGTGATCGAGGATTGGCCCATACTGCTCTTGATTAGTAAGAAGAACATTGAACAACAGAATCCAATCGTGTGGGTTCAGGTTTGGAAGACCAGCTAACGAAATCATATGAACCGAGTTATAAGAACCTCGGGTCACCCTGAACTTCACGTTGATAAATTTCCCAGCAACATTCGGTTTCAATACCTTGACAAAGGTTATTTTCTGAGCACTCCATGTCAAGTATTGGGGTTGGGCAAATTCAAGATAATAATCGATTAGATCTCGATCAACCAGTGGGTGAGGAGAAGGGACTTCAACCGTTGAATCAAAACAATGGAACACGAATGTCCTACAGGTGATGGGCATGTCAAATTGAGAATCCCTCGTGTTTTCACATTCAAATGAGGCAACAGGTTCCAGCCAGTGAGTGCTGGGAGACTCAATCGCTTCTTTGATTAATCTTTCTCGGGTCCAAGTAGGAAAGAGAGCCTGCTTGCAAACCAGAGCATCTTGATCTGCTTTCTGCTTTCGCTCTTTCTCTTCTTCTTCTCTGACTAATCTCAAATTTTCATCAATCTCTTTATCCCTTTTCTTCCTCTTTAAAGCCTTAGCAATCGTTTCTTCTTCTTCATCATCACTATCTTCCACAACACCCTTCAGTTTTTCCTGTCCACCAGAACCCGAAGCAACATTAACCTTCAGTTCGGTTTTGATAATGACTTTGGGTGGAATTGGAGGATTTCGATCAGCTTCTCCCCCTTGTTGCGGAGTGACCAAGGGCTCCATAACACCCTGAATCTGACTCAATATCTGAATAGCAGGAAGAAGTTTAGCTGTCAAGTGATTCCAGATAGTAAGGGTGAGAACAGGATCATGAGCATTGCCAAGAGTACTGAGAATCGAGAGAACATCCACAACACTACTTTTAAGAACTAACCGCTCAGTCCTGAGTGATGCAATTTCCTTATGGGCTTGAGCAAGATGAGCAGACTGGACTTCAATTTGTGTAGTCTTTCGAGCAAGTTCGTCCATAATCTTGTTTTCCATGGCCAGATCAGCCTGAAGCTTATCAAGGTGAGAGTTGACCGAAGTGAGAAGAGAAGTGTGATCAACTTGGAACGCAGTTCGAACAGAATCAAATTTTGCTTTCTCTTCTTGAAGGGACTTTGAGAGAGAACCAACAGAAGCATTAACCTTTGCAGCATTGGAATCTGCATGGCCTTTGAGTGATTCCAAAAAGATCTTTGAATCATGAACAATATTTGTTACTTCGGTTGTTGCTTTCTTGCAGGTAGATGTGGAGGCATCCACAACCTTTGTAGATTGGTCGATTGAGGCTGTATATTGCTGAAGAGCAGTGTCAATAAAAGCTTTTAAAACAACATCTGAATAAGGTGCTGAGGAACCAAGCAATTTGTCAAGCTTATCATGAAGATCTTTTAAATGGAGCTTTGTCACCGGAGCATCATCATCATCTTCAATTGGAAGTCGATAAGGACTATAATAAGTGGAGTCAAAATCAAAGTTTTCACCTCCCAGAATAGGCTCAGAGACTGTTGAAGGTGATGGTGAGAGAGGTTTGGTGGTAACAGGGGTGTCAATGCCAACGGTATGTTCCCCCGTATCAGATACGTTGACACTCACCGAAGGTCCAGTGGTTGTGATTGTTGTAGCTTGAGAAAAGATTGGTGGTGGTAGTGGAGCAGTAGTAGTGGGTTGAGAAGTGACAGGTGGTGGAACGGGAGCAACCAAGATTGGTATTGTGGTTTGTTTTGGAGAAGGAGGAGGAGTAGGAACATGAATATGTACCTCAGGAGTTGGAGATCGGGGAGGAGTATTTCCCCTTGGTGAGCCTTCGTGTTGAACTTCCTCTTCTTCATCGGCTGGTTGCTCCTCTTCATTGGAAGCAGAAGGCGTCGATGCCATCGGTCGATTTGCCATCTTCTTGACCTTTTTCTTTTTGGGAGGCAAAGGTGCAACTTTACCAACCTTACGCTTTTTAGGAGATGAGGGACCTTCGGTCTCGGCTTTCTTAGACTCCGGTTTCTTCCCCCTCTTGGCAGGTTTGTCAGCAACCTCCAAAGCACTCTGCATCTCAGGAGTGAGTTGGCGTGGACCCGAAGGTGTCAACTTCCTGTAATCAGCCATGACTCTACTTTCACTAGAGACACATCAGCTCATTGATTCAGGAATAGAATCGATGTATATGAACTTTGTAGGGTCAGTTACAATAATTTTGACCGTGTGAAAAGTAGCAATAGAAGACAGCAGAGCATCCGCCATGACAGGAATCTGAAAAGTCTCAATGGCTCTGCGAGTGACTAATGTCCAGAAACGACCGCATGAAATCTCAGAATGTTTGGATGAGGAGTTGAGGCTCTGCACCAGTTATGACCAGATTAGTGAACCATAATCCAAATTGATTCCATTGTAGAGACCATAAAGAATGGTCAGGAAACCTTTACTCGCCCCATCCGACCCTGCAACCCTTTCTGCTAACCCCTTGTAGATTAGTATGAGCAGACCATTCCATTGAGGTGGTAAACATGACTTCTTGAATTTCGTCACTGTAGTTAGAACGTCCGTGTATCCCATGTCATAGAGCATCGAAAACAACTGAGTTGTTGTTATGAAATCCGGTGAGATGACAGAAGCATCTGCAGCAAGCCCTAGCAGTGAACAAAAGTGTGCTTTGGATACAGATGTCTTGTGATTAGAGATATCGAAGGAGATCCGTTCCCTGTGTTTGTCGTAGGAAGCAGTGAAATAGACCTGTGATAGATGAGACATGGGAACTGATTCGACTTTTGTGAGAGCAATCACCAATGGAGAATACTTGAGACACTCTACAACGTGAAGCATGTACGAATCATAAAGAAAAGGATCCAGTTGAATGATGAGATTCTGATTGGGTTTTATCGTAAGCAAAGATGATGAAGCTGTATGATCTTGAAGAGAGGATGATTCCGCCATTGTTGTAGTGAAGAAGAAGATGAACAGTTGTATATCGCCTGTTGTATTCAAGAGAGAGGTTGAAGAAGGTAAGGAGGTACAATAGGTGTGAGAACCCCCTTTTATACCGTTGCTAGGAGAGAGAAAATATTCGCTGTGATGATGATACGATCTCTGAAATGTCGCCAGAAAAAGCGCGATTTGACAACTTGGTTTCCCTAGATATACGTCAGCAGGCGTGGGTGTAGGAATCGTTTCAAATTCACGCGCCCAGTTCAAATTCTTATCCTATGAGTCATGTGGAATTTTTATCCAATTACCGTCTCTTCAATTTTGAAAATGCTTCAAAGTCAAGTACAAGCAGCTACAAACGAGACTCATTCGTTCGCTTCATGTTAAGCAACCTTAGCTCCTCCATAAGAAAGGGAACCACCATATCTGTTAGAACCGAAAGCACAAATCTGAGACGTGCCATTAGTACCACAAACAAGAGTTTGGAAAATCATAAAGATCTTCGTGCGAGAGTGTGCCAAAGAAAAAGAAACAAAGCAAGATGTATATGGGATATAAGTGATGTCTTTGAAGACATGAAACGAATGATCCCGGGCACAAATCTCTTCCTTCAAAGTCAAGAGAGACTGAGAAGTGTCTGTGTGGTTTCCCGTGAAATACGATCAAATGTTTTTTAAGAAACATTGAAAGGCATCTTTTCAAGTATAGGGTTTAGTGGGTGGTTTAGCTTCAACCGAACTTCGATACTTGAAATAAGACCGAAAGAAGAATGAAGAACTTGTGAGACCGATGTGGTCTGTTAAACAAGTAGGTTGGAGAATTTATTTTGTGACTGGATAATAATAAGAAATCTCAAAAACAAATCTGAAACTGGATCTTATCGAAAGAAACGTCCTGGTGTTAGAAAGTTTCATAAAGATAACGCAAAAATAAAATGAGATTTCGTGAGGTAACAAGTAACAGCTTGAACATTTTAGCGTTCATCGTCAATTCATTCAAGGTGTTGGATTTTGGGTCTCACTCAGCACGTGGTGAACGTGTCTACAGATGTTGTGTAACCATAAACCTCAGTGGTAATTACTGAGAGTCTCAAGGGTTACGATTGTGGAGCGAAACGTAATGGAGAAAAATGAGGTGGTTAAAGAGCCGAAAGTACCTCTGCGAATTAAGAATGACAAAGCAGAAAACTCTTAACTCACTGTGAGAAGAGTAAGGTAGCTCGTGACTGGAGTGAATTTAGCAGCCTAATTGGGAAGAAACGATAGGTGTCGATCGAATCATTAAGGCTTCACTCAGAGTCTAGGAGGCTTCGGTCTACATGCAACAACATGCTTCTAGGGACACTTAACTAGTACAAAGATAAGAGTGTTATACCTGGCCCAACGTCATTGTGTTTCGCATCTGTGAACTTGAATCAATTTTGAGAATTGAGAGATAAAACTTAAAAACACATAGAAATATTTTTGTAGTTTTTGGATTTTTCTGAAAACTAATAAAAACATAAAAGAAAATATTTTTGGATTTTTGTAATTTCTGAAAAATAATAAAAACAGAAAAGAAATTATTTTTGGATTTTTGTAAGTTCTGAAAAATAATAAAAACAGAAAAGAAAATACTTTTGGATTTTTGTAAGTTCTGAAAAATAATAAAAACAGAAAAGAAAATATTTTTGGATTTTTGTATTTTCTGAAAAATAATAAAAACAGAAAAGAAAATATTTTTGGATTTTTGTAATTTCTGAAAAATAATAAAAACAGAAAAGAAAATAAATACTTAATATAAACACGAGAAAGAATAAGAGAGCTTTACAAAAATATACAATCGAAACCAATCCTGAAATAAGATGAAGCGAAATGGACCGAACGATCGGGTCAATTCGGTTCCTAAAAATTCCAGAGCCGAAATAGACCGAGCGTTCGGTTCATTTCGATTCCTGAAAAATTCAAGAGCCGAAATAGACCGAGCGTTCGGTTCATTTCGGTTCCTGAAAAATTTCAGAGCCGAAATAGACCGAGCGTTCGGTTCCTGAAAAATTCAAGAGCCGAAATAGACCGACGATCGGTTCATTTCGGTTCCTGAAAAACTCAAGAGCCGAAATAAACCGAGCGTTCGGTTCATTTCGGTTCCTGAAAAATTCAAGAGTCGAAATAGACCGAGCGTTCGCTCTATTTCGCTTGTACATATTTAATTAGAAGAAAGGGGTTTCGGTACTGACTCAGTTTCCGTCATTCCCAAGCCTTGGAGTATCTTGTTAAAGCTTGCTTCTGGTAAGGCCTTAGTGAAGATGTCAGCCAGTTGATCTGAGGACCGAACGAAGTGAACTTCAACGTTACCATCTTCCACATGGTCCTTTATGAAGTGGTATCTCAGTGCAATATGTTTAGTCTTGGAATGTTGCACTGGATTGTGACATATTCGAATCGCACTTTCAGATTCACAGTAGAGAGGGATCTTCTTCATGCTTAAGCCATAATCTCTAAGTTGGCTTTGTATCCATATGACCTATGATGTATAGGATGCTGTAACGATATACTCAGCTTCGGCTGTGGAAAGAGACACACAAGTTTGTTTCTTTGACTGCCAGCTGACAAGTTTGCCATCAAGGAGCTGGCATCCGCCAGTTGTGCTCTTTCGGTCCAATCCACATCCACCAAGATCAGCGTCAGAGAAAGCTTGAACAAAGAAGCCGGATTTTGCAGGATACCAAAGACCGAGAGATGAGGTTCGCTTCAAATACCGGAAGATATTTTTCACTGCAACCATATGGGGTTCTCTTGGATTTGCTTGAAACCTGGCACAATAGCAGACATAAAACATTATGTCCGGTCTACTAACTGTTAGATACATTAGAGATCCTATCATCTGACGATAGAGAGTCACATCAACAGCCGGTTTCTCAAGAGATGGAGTCAGCTTCGTGCCAAATGCCATTGGAACCTTTACTTTGGAATCTCCCGTCATGCCGAACTTTGCCAACAGAGTCTTCGTGTATGCTTCCTGATTAATGAAGATGCCTTCTGGTCCATGTCTTATATTCAGTCCAAGGAAAAAGTTAATCGGACCCATTGCGCTCATTTCAAACTTAGTCTCCATCAACTTCCTGAATTCAACTGTTAAGCTAGGATTCGTGGAGCTGAAGATGATGTCATCGACGTAAATTTGAACTATCATTAAGTGTTCGCCTTCTTTCTTGCGAAAGAAGGTTGGGTCAACCAAACCTTGTTTGAATTTTGAAATTTTGAGAAAACATGTTAGAGTTTCATACCAGGCTCTCAGGGCTTGCTTCAAACCATAGACTGCTTTATCCAGTATGTAGCAGTTATCAGGATACTTCTCGTTCACAAATCCGGGTGGTTGTTCAACATATACCGTTTCTTCTAGTTCTCCATTCAAGAAAGCACATTTTACATCCATTTGGAAAACTTTGAAGTTTTTATGTGCAGCATATGCCAAAAAGATTCTCACTGATTCCAACCTTGCTACTGGAGCGAAGGTCGCTTCATATTCTATTCCTTCTTCCTGGCAATATCCTTTCACCACCAGCCTCGCTTTGTTTCGAATGACGCTACCCTCTTTATCTAACTTATTTCTAAAAACCCATTTTAAACCGACTATAGATGCATCCTTTGGTGTGGGAATCAGCCTCCAAACACGATTTCGTTCAAACTCATGGAGTTCGTCTTGCATAGCTTGCACCCAATCAGAGTGATCAACAACATCATTTACCGTCTTTGGTTCAACTTTAGAGACAAACGAATTAAACATGCAGAATTCTACTTGAGAGAATAAAGCAGTTTGCTTCGCTTTCATTTGAGAGCGTGTGAGAACACCCTCAGATGATTCACCAATGATTTGAGTTTTAGGATGATCCTTTGTCCATTTTATGAGAGGAGGGTAATTTGGATCGTAGGCAGGATCCAGCTCATCATTTACTTCTACTTCAAGTTCTGATTCATCTTCATTCTCCCCCTCAAATGGCGAAGAGTATCCCATGTCAGAATCTGGATTCTCCCCCTCGAATGGACCTTCATGGGTTGGGCCTTGGGATGGATTCACCCCCTGATAAGGAAATTTGGTTGTTTTTGGTGTAGACGAACCCTCCCCCGGGAGTATAGAGGTTTCTCTTGGAAGGTCATTGGTAGCTAGATGATCACTTGTTGCAGTAGGTTCGCTTTGAGTCTGATTCTCGGTTGGTTGTTGAGGTTCGCTTTCCATGTCTTTAGTAGCTTCATCGATGATTTTCTTCAAGGAATCGATATTGTTATCTGCTGCTTTCGCTTCTGAGTGGATCGCCTTCTCTGGTTCATCAAAGAGCAGCATGTACTCTTCAAACATATTGGAAATGGGAATTGAGACTTTTCCTGATTCCAGAAAGATTTCTTCTGTTGAACCTTCGCTTGCTTGAATCTATTTCATGTAATTATCATCAAAAGTTACATAGTAGGTTTCTTCAATTTTCCTTGAGCGTTTATTCAGAACTCTATATGCTTTTGAAGTAAGCGAATAGCCAAGAAAGATCCCTTCATCTGCCTTTACATCAAACTTGTTTCGGTTTTCTTTAGAGTTGAAAATAAAGCATCTTGAACCGAACACATGGCAAAACTTTACATTAGGCTTGCGATTATTCAAAATCTCGTATGGAGTGATGGAAAATCGCTTGTTGAGGAAGGACCGGTTCTGTGTGTAACATGCAGCAGCTATAGCTTCTGCCTAGAAGTATAATGGAAGAGAAGCGAAACTCAGCATGGTTCGGGCGGATTCACACAATGAACGGTTTCATCTTTCAACGATCCCATTCTGTTGTGGAGTATAGGGAGCAGAGAAGTTGTGAGTTACTCCCTTTTTAGCCAAAAATTCTTCAAAGTCTTTATTTTTGAACTCTAGACCATTATCTCTTCTTATGTTTCTTACCACCTTTCGCAGCTGCAATTCCACTTGCTTGATAAAAACCTTCAGCTTGGGAGTCGACTCTGATTTCTGTTTAAGAAAGAAAACCCAGGTGAAGCATGAAAAATCATCTACAATTACAAGTATAAACTTACTACCACCGATGCTTTTGATAGCCGAAGGGCCACATAGGTCGATGTGCAGTAGTTCAAGAGGTTCGATGATCTTTGTATTGATACGAGAAGGGTGACTCTTTCAGCTTTGCTTTCCCATATCGCATGCTGCGCACAGATGTTCCTTGTCAAAATTGAGAACAGGAAGTCCACGCACGTGATCCCCAAGCACCAGCTTATTGATATCTTTGAAGTTCAGGTGCGAGAGTTTTCGGTGCCACAACAGCCTTTCATCTGAGTTCGCCTTTGACAGCAAACATATTGCTGGCTTTCCTTTTATCGGGTTAAGATTTAGAGGATACATCTGATGGGTTTTTGAGCATTCTAACACTTCCTAAGTGTACATGCAACCCTAATAACCTTGAATCTATGTTTTCTCTATATACATGCAAATTTCTTTTCAAGGTTATTTCCTAACTAGCATGGCATGGGGATTACATAAAACATAAAGACTAGTAGAAATACATACCTTGTTGTTGCTTGGATTCCTTCAAGACTTTGTGAGCCTGGCACCCCAAATGTTGTGCCTCAAATGCTTCACACAACACCACAAAACTTTGAATAACTTGAGAGAATACTTCTAGCACTCAAAATCGGTTATGCCCTCTCTGGTAACACTAGGTCACGATTTTGCTAGCCATACGGGTTCCTTTTATAGTGTTGTCACAATTAGGGTTTACATATGAATGCCCTTAATTGTCATGACTCTTGATTTCTCATGACCCATGGGTTTGTAACTCCCATGGACTATCCATGGAGCTCCATATGGTTATAACCAAACCCATAAACCATGGATCATTAATCCACCATAAAAGAATTGATAATTGTCATAATCAACCCTATATATTTAATTAGTCTCACTTCGATCACCAAATTAATACTAGATTAATACTTGATCGATACTAATTAAATAATACTATTATTAATATATTAGAACTTATAATATATTAATAATCATAAGTGCCTTATTCTCTCATTTAGTCTATCCAAGTATTGCAATGTCATGCAACCCAAATGGACCATGCCGGGTCGGGTCAAGTACATACCAAATAAAGTTATGGACTTAGACACTATATCCAACAGTCTCCCACTTGGATAAGTCTAATAACTATATTTGCAAATATGACTTCAAAATCCGACTAGCAATCGTAGCTCTTTCAAAGTCTCTCGGAACTGAGATGATGATGATACGCCATTTAAGATAAGTGATCATATAATCCTCTGTTCTCATGATATCAGCCGGACAAACACATGGAACATGGTCTTACTTATTGTCCAGCATTTGTTTCTCGATCTCTGATTTGTTTCGACATAGAACTAAATTGAACACATCAATTAGGTTCTGACCGGGCCCGGTACATAGGTCAAAACCAAATCATCGAGGGGCCCAGATATCGCTTCTATTTCTAGAAGGAACAGATAAACTTCGACTGATATGCTTGTACTAACTACTTGTTGAATTATTCACAAAGGCACGTTTTATGACATCGAGTTACCAATGCGTTTTCATGCAATCAATGAATAACCAACTCATAGTCAACAACTCATATCTCTAGGTTTGAAGATTTATATGATATTACCGTCTCACGATCACTCGAGATAAATTCCATGAAGTGATGCAAGTGAGCGTGGGTTGGATCCAATACCCAGCCCTTATGAGTACTCATGAATGTTGTAGCAACCATTGCATTGTCCAAAGCACTTTCAGACAAATCACACAAGCCAAATTCATGACAGTCTTAAATCAATACTTACTTCCAAAGTTTGACTGACTGTGGATGGTTTGAATAATAACATAATTATTCTGGAAGTAAAAAGATGCAAAATTGAAACATAGTAAACAATCAACACAAGATAGTAACACCTTACTCATAAATAAATAACAACTTTTATTTATCATCAAATGTCAATTACATTTTACAAGTTTCAGGAATCTAATTATTGAAACTAATATCATCCTTCAGCCCAATGCGCCTCGCATGCTGTAAATGCTTAACCCTGCTCAGTCCCTTCGTGAGGGGATCTGCCGGGTTCTCATCTGATGATACCCTCTTAGCCACGAGGAGTCCTTCTTCTATTCGATGTCTGATGAAATGGTATTTTCTGTCAATGTGCCTAGATCTCCCGTGATCTCTCGGTTCCTTAGCCAAAGCAACCGCACTTTCGCTGTCACAGAAAATTTCCATTGGCTCCTTTATAGCTGGTACAACTCCAAGGTCTCCGATGAAGTTCTTTAGCCATATCGCCTCCTTAGCTGCTTCACTTGCTGCTATGTACTCTGATTCACAAGTAGAATCAGCTACTGTCTCCTGCTTGGAACTTTTCCAAGCAATTGCCCCTCCATATAGGATAAAGACCCAGCCTGACTGAGAGCGGAAATTATCCCTATCAGTCTCGAAGCTAGCATCGCTATATCCTTCCACTCTCAAGTCATCACTGCCTCCGTGGGTAAGGACCCAATCCTTAGTCCTCCGCAGATACTTCAGAATGTTCTTTACCGCTGTCCAGTGTGCCTTGCCAGGGTTCCCTTGATATCTACTGACCATGCTCAAAGCAAAGGCCACATCAGGGCGAGTACAAGTCATAACATACATGATCGAGCCCACAGCGGAAGCATATGGTATATGACTCATTTCAGCTATCTCAGCCTCTGTACTCGGACTCTGAGTCTTACTCAGCTTGGCATTACTCTGGACGGGTAATTCCCCTTTCTTGGATTCTTGCATGCTGAACCTCTTCATCACCTTATCCAAGTAAGTACTTTGACTAAGTCCAATTAGTCTCTTACTCCTATCTCTTAATATCCTTATCCCTAGGATATAGGCAACTTCCCCAAGGTCCTTCATAGCGAAACACTTCCCAAGCTAGGACTTAACCTCCTGCAAGGTTGGGACGTCGTTTCCTATGAGAAGTATGTCATCCACATACAACACCAAGAAGCTAACTATGCTCCCACTAGCCCTGACATACACACAAGACTCATCCTCACTCCTAGAAAAGCCAAACTCTTTGACTTTCTCATCAAAGCAAAGATTCCATCTGCGAGATGCTTGTTTCAATCCATAAATGGATTTATCAAGCTTACACACTCTATTAGGGTATCTTGTATTGACAAAACCCTCTGGTTGAGCCATGTAAACATCCTCAGCCAACTTTCCATTAAGGAAAGCGGTTTTGACATCCATTTGCCATATTTCATAATCATGAAATGCAGCTATGGCTAACAATACTCTAACAGACTTAATCTTAGCTACTGGTGAGAAGGTCTCATCATAGTCAACTCCCGGAGTTTGAGTAAAGCCCTTCGCAACCAGTCGCGCTTTGTAAGTATGTACCTTCCCATCCATGTCTCCCTTCTTCTTGAATATCCATTTGCACCCAACTGTCTTACGACCTGGTACATTGTTAACCAAGTTCCAAACTTGATTGTCATACATGGACTGAATCTCGCTGTCCATAGCCTCCTTCCATTTAGCAGACTTAGGGCCTGCCATGGCTTCCCTGTAATTATTAGGTTCATCCAAATCTATTAGTGTACTATCACTAATAAATGTATCACCTTCAGTGGTGATGTGATAACCATAATAAAAATCAGGTGTGTTCCTCACCCTAGTGGAACATCTTGGAGGTACAGACTCATCTATCGGATCAACAGGAGTTTCCTCCTCAGGTTGGTCGACAGCATTTGAGGTTCCTTCACCACTTGACTCTTGAAGCTCTTCAAGGTCAATTTGCCTCCCACTGTCCCCTTGGCTTATGAATTCTCTCTCACGAAAGACTCCTCTTCTTGCTACAAAAACCACATTATCACTGGGTCTGTAGAAGAGGTAACCAAAGGATCTCTGTGGGTAGCCGATGAAAATACACCTCTCACTTCGAGGTTCAAGCTTATCATGAGTCTCACACCTCACGAAAGCTTCACAACCCCAAATCTTGATGTGGTCCAAATTGGGAACTTTCCCAGTCCACATCTCGTGAGGTGTTTTGGCAACCTTTTTAGTAGGGACTAGATTAAGGATATGGGCGGCAGTCTCTAAGGCATACCCCCAGAAAGAGATTGGTAACGAAGCTCGACTCATCATGGAACGAACCATATCCAACAAGGTTCGATTGCGCCTCTCAGCTACACCATTCAACTGTGGTGTTCTGGGAGGTGTCAGTTGTGAGACAATCCCACATTCCTTAAGATAGGCAAGGAACTCAATGCTAAGATACTCTCCTCCCCGATCGGATCGGAGCATCTTGATGTTCCTGCCCAATTGATTCTCCACTTCCTGCTTAAACTCTTTGAACTTTTCAAAGGTTTCTGACTTATGCTTGATTAAGTAAATATATCCATATCTACTGTAATCATCAGTAAAAGTCACATAATAGCGATTAGCATCCCTTGTAGCAACTCTGAAGGGCCCACACACATCCGTGTGTACAAGGTCCAACAAACCTTCACCCCTATCACAAGTACCTGTGAAGGGTGACTTTGTCATTTTTCCAAGTAAACAAGACTCGCAACTATCATCTGACCTGAGGTCAAATGATTCCAAGACTCCAGCCTTTTGGAGTTGGCCTATGCGCTTCTTGTTAACATGTCCAAGACGACAATGCCACAAGGATGCTTTATCCAAGCTATCTGAAGAATCAATATACAACACATTATTTCCTAGATTGTCTACAACATTCACGGCTTCATATACACCATCACAAGGTAATGCTTTAAAGTAAAATACATCATTGTAATAAACATTAATAGCACCATTTTTATTATCAAATGAAAATGAAAAACCTTGTCTGTACAAGCCATGAAAAGAAATAATATTTCTCGCCATTTCGGGCGAGTAACAACACTTATTTAAATCTAACATTAACCCATTATTAAGCAATAAAGAATAAACTCCTATCTTGGTAACAGGTGATGCTTTCCTGTTGCCCATGACTAAGTTTATCTTCCCGTGCTCCACTTGCTCACTTCTTCTTAGTGCCTGCAAATCAGTACAAATGTGAATACCACACCCTGTATCAAGCACCCAAGAATTAGCATTAGATGAGTTGTTAGACAATATTGTGTAAATACCTGCATGGGTGGGTTTAACCTTCCCATCCTTTAGATCTTGCAGATATTTAGGGCAGCTTCGCTTGAAGTGTCCCTTATCCTGGCAATAGAAGCACTGTGCTTCCTTTGGGTTTGAAGAAGGAGTAATGGGACCTTTCTTTGTCCCACTTGAAGAGGAACCATCAAGAGTCTTACCCTTGGTACCCTTCGAAGGGCTTTTCCTCTTCTTACCCTTTCCCTGCCCAATAGCCAGAACAGGGGTTGTTGAAGGAGTAGAAGTAGCAACCGCTTTACCCTTAAGGCCATTTTCAGCTGTCCTTAAGAGTCCTTGAAGTTTGCTAAGTGTGACTTCCTCCTTGTTCATATGATAAGTCATACGAAACTGATCATAACTTGGAGGTAAGGAATGGAGAATGATGTCAATCGCCATTTCCTCAGGAAAGTCAACATTTAGCTTCAGCAATCGGTCAACGAACCTTTGCATCTTCTGCAAGTGACCGGTGATGGGTTCACCATCCTTCATCCTTGCGGTTATCATGGAGGAGATGATTTCATACCTCTCCTGACGCGCGCTCTGATGGTACCTTTCCATCAGATCCAGGTGCATCTCATAGGGGTAGAAATCTTCATAGGATTTTTGAAGTTCAGGAGTCATGGTGGCCATCATGATGCATGCTACTTTAGTAGCATCCTTTTCATGTGCAACAAACTCCGCAAACTCTTCAGGAGTAGCAGTGGCTTCACTCACAACCTTAAGCTCCCTATCGAGGACATATTCTTTGTCCTCATAGCGGGTAATCATTCTGATGTTTCTGATCCACTCATTGAAATTGGATCCATCAAAGATGACCTTACCACACAAGTTCATAAGGGAAAAGGAGCCTGTTGGGTTTGAGCCAGAAGCATTGTTGGAAGACATCTGAAAGGAAAGAAAGACAAGTTTCATTAGATTAGGAATCCTTAATAATTCACCCAAATGAAATATTAAGGCTAGGATCCAACAAACTATTTATAGTTGGAAGAGGGATGCCGTAATCCATACTATAAAATATTTGAAGGTAGGTAAATGACGATTTACCAATTTCCACCATAAGAACGAAATATTTTATTATTAGGTTTTATTGGTTTTGAAACTCCTAGATCTTTTGAGATACATTGAACTTTTCAATGGCATGTTTGAATCTCGATTGTGCCCTCTCAAGTTTGTGACTGGGATGCCGAGGATCACAAACAAGGTGTGAATAACCATACAAATTGACTTGGTACCCTCAACAATATTACCTAATCGATGTGCCGGTTAACCACACACGCTCCACTGATCTATAATAAGGTCAAGTTACCCTTTGCTACTCTTACTAGTCCATGTTAGTGTGCCGGTTAACTACACACGCTCCACTAACGACTTGGTAAGGTACAAAGTGTAATTTTATGGGCTAGCACCAATTTCACATTTTCCTAAAGTAACTAGGATTGGGAATTTATAATGTATAGTTACTTTATAATTCATTATACTTTTAACGAGTATTTAAAGTCGTATCCTACCCGTTCGGCTAACGACCCTCCACCGACCAAGGAAGCGGTGGGTGAGAGTGGACACCCATTAAGTCACCATTTTATAGGCAACAACCTTATACCCCCTTTATAGACCGGCTTCGTGAATGAGGCCTACTAACGGTAAGAATGACATATTCTTATACATATCTATATAATAAAATTATAATAATAGTATAAGTGTTGATTTTTAAACTTTTTAAAAATCTAAGGTTTAATTTGGAATTAAAGTATTAAAGTGTAAGACTTTTCAAATTCCAAAACTTGAGGGCAAGATTTGAAACTATTCCAAGTCTCTTCAATTTGTACCTTATGAGTTTTAATGGTTCATAAAAATGAAGACTATTCATTTTATGAAACCTCTTTAGTTCTTTAATCATAATTAAAAGAAGTGACTTTTGGTTATCCATAACTTGAGGACAAGTTATGGACACCATCATAGCCATTAAGATCATTAATTAAACACACATGGAGGTTACACATATTCCTATGATCTTCTAAAACTCATAAGAACACAAATTCATGTCAAGCAATTTCAAGAAAATCATATAAACATATACAATACTTGAAAATTGATAAAAGTCATGTAAAATGGGTTAACATAATCATTATCATTTTGAAAAACAGATTTTACAAGTCCAAAACAGATTGGGATAATGATCTTAATCCATTTCCAGCAACAAAACTCGAAAAAACTGCCCAGCACGCTCCTACTCGCCGAGTGCATTATTCTACTCGTCGAGTAGGATGAATTTGTTCATGGACTCGGCGAGTCCTCCCCATGGACTCGGCGAGTCCAGTCGTCAGAGTGCAGAATTTTCGTTTTTTAAGCAGTTTTGCATCAAGTATACAGAAAACAATCCTAGGCTCTGATACCACTGATGGGTTTTTGAGCATTCTAACACTTCCTAAGTGTACATGCAACCCTAATAACCTTGAATCTATGTTTTCTCTATATACATGCATATTTCTTTTCAAGGTTATTTCCTAACTAGCATGGCATGGGGATTACATAAAACATAAAGACTAGTAGAAATACATACCTTGTTGTTGCTTGGATTCCTTCAAGACTTTGTGAGCCTAGCACCCCAAATGTTGTGCCTCAAATGCTTCACACAACACCACAAAACTTGGAATAACTTGAGAGAATACTTCTAGCACTCAAAATCGGTTATGCCCTCTCTAGTAACACTAGGTCACGATTTTGCTAGCCACAGGGTTCCTTTTATAGTGTTGTCACAATTAGGGTTTACATATGAATGCCCTTAATTGTCATGACTCTTGATTTCTCATGACCCATGGGTTTGTAACTCCCATGGAGCTCCATATGGTTATAACCAAACCCATAAACCATGGATCATTAATCCACCATAAAAGAATTGATAATTGTCATAATCAACCCTATATATTTAATTAGTCTCACTTCGATCACCAAATTAATACTAGATTAATACTTGATCGATACTAATTAAATAATACTATTATTAATATATTAGAACTTATAATATATTAATAATCATAAGTCCCTTATTCTCTCATTTAGTCTATCCAAGTATTGCAATGCCATGCAACCCAAATGGACCATGCCGGGTCGGGTCAAGTACATACCAAATAAAGTTATGGACTTAGACACTATATCCAACAACATCTCCCCTTTGCGCTCAGATTTCAACAAAACTTTCTTTGTGTACTTTTCAATTATTTCTGATCCCTCATCATCGAACGAGACTTTCAAACCGGTTCCCATGACTAGTTGAGAAACGCTGATGAGGTTGTGCTGCAATCCTTCCACGTAGGCTACTTTTCGTATTGAGAATACTCCGTTGGTGATCATCCCATAGCCTTTGATCGTGCCGTATGAGTTGTTTCTGTTGGAGATAGTGTCTAAGTCCATAACTATATTTGGTATGTACTTGACCCGACCCGGCATGGTCCATTTGGGTTGCACTTCACCCGAACAATTTATGGATAATCGTTTGAGAATAGTATAAGTTATGATTTATTAATATATTATAAGTCCTAATATATTAATATAAAATCATATTATTTAATTAGTATTGATCTATAATTAATCTAGAATTAATTTAGAGATCAAAAGTATGACTAATTAAATATGGGCTCTTGTATTTATATAGTGTGGGCTAATGCTTATTTGGAATGGGCTAGGCTTGCATGGAAAGTCCATGGATACTCCATGGAGCTTTAACCCATGGATCTCATGGAAATGAAAAGACATGGGTATTAGGGTTTACATGGATGTAACCCTAATCCACCACACTATATAAAGGAGGCTTTGGTTCTTGAAATCACACGAGTTGTGGTGAGTAAAGTAAGAGGGCCGATTTCAAGAAGGTGATTACTATTCTCTCAAAGTTCCAAGTTTGTGGTGATTTGTGATTTCCATTTGAGGCATCCACACTATTGGTGCTAGGCTCTAAAACTCCAAGCAATCAACTACAACTACAAGGTAAGTAATTCTACTAGCTTTATTTGATTCAAGTTCCCCATGTCATGCTAGATAGGATAAGAACCTTGGAAAAATAATTATTTGCATGTATCATAGTCAAACATAGATCCAAGGTTTCTAGGGTTGCATGTACACCATAGGAGTGTTAGAATGCTTAAAACCCATCAGTGGTATCAGAGCCTGGTTTGTTTATTTGATACTTGATGCAAAAAAAAAAAAACAAAAACTTGAAAATCGAAGTTTTGTTCAAAAGCTCGTATCAAAATTTCAAGTTTTGTATATATACTTACGATTCTTGAAATTTTTTATATGAACATTCATAAACATATAAGTTTAGAAGATCATAGAAATTATGTGCTAATAATTGATTAGATTAATTCTTGATCTTTATGTGTTTTAATGGAGTCCATAACTAGTTCTTAAGTTGTGGATAACCAAAAGTCACATTTATAAATAACCATTAAAAGAACACATAGGTTACAAAAAATGAAGAATCTTCATTTTTAATAACCATTAACTCATAAGTTATGAGAAATGAAAAGTTTTGAAAGTTTACAAAACTTGCCCTCAAGTTTTGGAACATGTAAAGTCATATTAAAAACTTTAGTTCCAACCCCTAGAATTTTAAAAGTTAAAATTCAACCCTTATATTTTATAATATTATAATTTTAATAATATTTATATATGTATAAGATCAAGTCGTCTTACCGCTAGTACGCCTCATTCACGAAGCCAGTCTATAAGGGGGGTATAAGGTTGTTGCCTATAAAATGGCAACTTAATAGGTGTCCACTCTCACCCACCGCTTCCTTGATCGGTGGAGGGTCGTTAGCCGAACGGGTAGGACAAGGACTTATAAATTCTCATTAAAAGTATAATGATAATACTAAAGTAACTAAACTTTATGGAATTCCCAATCTTAGTTATTGTAGGAAAATGTGAATAAGGTGCTAATCCATGAAATTGCACTTTACACTTTGTTTAAGTCGTTAGTGGAGCGTGTGTGGTTAACCGGCACACTAACTTGAACTTAACAAGGTAGGTAAAGGGTGACTTAATGTTTATCATAGTATCGATGGAGCGTGTGTGGTTAACCGACACATCGATTGAGGGGTAATACATTAAGGGTACCAAGTAATTTGCATGGTTACTTCACACCTTGTTTTGTGATCCTCGGCATCCCAGTCACAAAACTTGAAGGGCACACTCGAGATTGAAACATGCCATTGAAGAAAGTTCAATGAATCTCAAAGAATCTAGGAGTTTCTAAACCAATTAAAACCTAATTAAATATTTCGTTTTTCATGGTGGAAATTGGTGAATCGTCATTCACCTACCTTCAAATATCTTATAGCTTAGATTACGGCATCCCTCTTCTAAGTTATAAAATATTGTGTTGGGTCCTAGCCTTAATATTACATTTGGGTGTTTTGTTAAGGACTATCTCTATATCTAATATAAGCTATTCCCTCTTCTTTTCAGATGTCTTCCAATAACAATGCTTCTGGCTCAAACCCTACTAGCTCCTTCTCTCTCATGAATCTTTGTGGGAGAGTCATCTTTGATGGGTCCAACTTTACAGATTGGATCAGAAACATCAGGATGGTCACTCGGTATGAGAACAAAGAATATGTTCTCGACAAGGCGCTGAAGGTACCCGAGCCAACTGCTACTCCTGAAGAGCTTGCTGAATATGAGGTACATGAAAGAGATGCTACAAAAGTGGCATGCATCATGATGGCCACCATGACAGCCGAGCTCCAAAAGTCCTATGAGGACTATTATCCTTTTGAGATGCACCAGGACTTGATGGACCGCTACCATCAAAGTGCTCGTCAAGAGCGATATGAAATAATCTCCTCTATGATAACAACCCGAATGAAGGATGGTGAACCCATCACGGGCCACATGCAGAAAATGCAAAGGTATGTGGACCGTTTACTGAAGCTGAATGTGAACTTCCCTGAGGAGTTAGCAATAGACATCATTTTGCACTCCTTGCCATCGTGTTATGATCAATTCCGCATGACATATCACATGAACAAGGAAGAAGTCACCCTCAGCAAACTACAAGGACTCTTGAAGACCGCCGAAAGTGGTCTAAAGGGTAAGTCGGTTGTTACTACTCCTACTCCTACTCCAACTGCGGCCAATGTCTTGGCAATCGGGCATGGCAAAGGGAAGAAGAGAAAGAACCCTTCTAAGGGTACCAAGGGTAAGACCCTTGAAGGCTCCTCTTCAAGCAAAACCAAGAAAGGTTTTGTCACTCCTTCTGCTAACCCTAATGAGGCTGGATGCTTCTATTGCCATGTACAGTCGCACTGGAAGCGAAACTGCCCAAAGTACCAGCAAGATTTGAAGGATGGGAAAGTAAAACCCAACCATGCAGGTATATACACTATATTGTCTAATAACTCACCTCATTCTAAGTCTTGGGTCCTTGATACAGGTTGTGGTATTCACATATGTTGTGATTTGCAGGGACTAAAAAGAAGTGAGAATGTGGAGCAGGGAAAGATAAACTTGATCATGGGAAACAGGAAAGCTTCACCTGTCACCAAGATAGGAGTTTATTCCTTAGTGCTAAATAGTGGGTTTACATTAGATTTGAATAAATGTTATTATTCGCCAGAAATGGCAAGAAATGTTATTTCCTTTCATGCATTGTATAAACAAGGTTTTACCTTTTATTTTGATAATAATAATGGTAGTATTGATGCTTTCTTTAATAATGTTCTTTATTTTAAAGCATTACCTTGTGATGGCATGTATGAAACTGTATCTGTTGTAGATAATCTAGGAAATAATGTATTGTGTATTAACTCTTCCACTAGCTTAGATAAAGCATCCTTATGGCATTGTCGTCTTGGACATGTAAGCAAGAAACGCATAGGCCAACTCCAAAAGGATGGAGTCTTGGAGTCATTTGACCTAAAGTCAGATGATAGTTGTGAATCTTGTTTGCTTGGTAAAATGACAAAGTCACCTTTTACTGGCACTTGTGCTAGGGGTGAAGTTTTGTTGGACCTCATACACACGGATGTGTGTGGACCCTTCAGAACCGCCACAAGAGATGCTAATCGGTTCTATGTGACTTTTACTGATGATTTTAGTAGATATGGATATGTTTACCTAATCAAGCATAAGTCAGAAACCTTTGAGAAATTCAAAGAGTTTAAGCAAGAAGTGTAGAATCAGTTGGGCAGGAACATTAAGATGCTTCGATCCGATCGTGGTGGTGAGTATCTTAGTACTGAGTTCCTTGACTATCTTAAGGAATGTGGGATTGTCTCACAATTGACACCTCCTAGGACACCACAGTTGAATGGTGTAGCTGAGAGGCGCAATTGGACCTTGTTGGACATGGTTCGTTCCATGATGAGTCGAGCTTCGCTACCAATCTCATTTTGGGGGTATGCCTTAGAGACTGCCGCCCATATCCTTAATCTAGTCCCTACAAAGAAGGTTGCCAAAACACCTCACGAGGTGTGGACTGGAAAAGTTACCAATATAGACCACATTAAGATTTGGGGTTGCGAGGCTTTCGTGAGACGCGAGACTCACGATAAGCTCGAACCCCGAAGCGAAAGGTGTATTTTCATCGGCTACCCACAGAAATCCTTTGGTTACATCTTCTACAGACCTAGTGATAATGTGGTCTTTGTAGCAAGAAGAGGATTCTTTCGAGAGAGAGAATTCATGAGCCAAGGAGACAGTGGGAGGAAAATTGACCTTGAGGAAATTCAAGAGTCAAGTGGTGAAGGAACCTCAAACCCTAGCCCTCAACCTGAGAAGGAAACTCCTGTTGAGCCGACTGAAGAATCTATACCTCTGAGGCGTTCCACCAGAGTTAGGAATGCACCTGAGCATTATTATGGTTTTCATATTACTGCAGAAGGTGAGACACTTATCAGTGATAACACACTGGTAAATCTGGATGAGCCTAACAGCTACACGGAAGCCATGGCAGGCCCTAAGGCTGCTAAATGGAAAGAGGCTATGGATAGCGAGATACAGTCCATGTATGACAATCAAGTTTGGAACTTGGTTGACAATGTACCTGATCGTAAGATAGTTGGGTGCAAATGGATCTTCAAGAAGAAGACCGACATGGATGGTAATGTACACACTTATAAGGCACGACTGGTTGCAAAGGGTTATTCTCAAACTCCGGGAGTTGATTATGATGAGACATTTTCACCAGTGGCCAAGATTAAGTCTATTAGGGTTCTGTTAGCCATTGCTGCATTTCATGATTATGAAATATGGCAAATGGATGTCAAAACCGCTTTCCTTAATGGAAAGTTAGCTGAAGATGTTTACATGGTTCAGCCAGAGGGTTTTGTCAGTACAGAGTACCCCAATAGAGTGTGTAAGCTCGAGAAATCCATTTATGGATTAAAACAGGCACCTCGCAGATGGAATCTTTGCTTTGATGAGAAAATCAAAGAATTTGGCTTTTCAAGGAGTGAAGATGAATCTTGTGTCTATATCAAGGCTAGTGGGAGTATAGTCAGCTTTTTGGTACTGTATGTGGATGACATACTACTCATAGGAAATGACATCCCAACCCTGCAGGAAGTAAAGTCCTGGCTTGGGAAGTGTTTCGCTATGAAGGACCTTGGAGAAGCTACCTATATCCTAGGGATAAAGATTTTGAGAAACAGGAGTAAAAGACTAATTGGACTTAGTCAAAGCACATATGTGGACAAAGTGTTGAAAAGGTTCAACATGCATAACTCCAAGAAAGGAGAGTTACCCATCCAGAGTAACGCCAGATTGAGTAAGACACAAAGCCCTAGTACTGAGGCTGAGATAACAGAAATGAGTCGAATACCTTATGCTTCAGCTGTAGGATCGATCATGTATGCTATGACGTGTACTCGACCTGATGTAGCCTTTGCTTTGAGCATGGTTAGCAGGTATCAGGGTAACCCTGGCAAGGCACACTGGACTGCGGTAAAGAATATCCTCAAGTACCTACGGAGGACTAAGGACTGGGTCCTTACCCTCGGTGGCAGTGAGGACTTGAGAGTTGTAGGGTACAATGATGCTAGCTTTCAGACTGACAGGGATAATTTCCGCTCTCAGTTGGGCTGGGTCTTTACTCTAAACGGAGGGGCAATTACTTGGAAAAGTTCCAAGCAGGAGACAATGGCTGATTCCACTTGTGAATCAGAGTATATAGCAGCAAGCGAGGCAGCAAAGGAGGCTATATGGCTAAAGAACTTCATCGGAGACCTTGGAGTTGTACCAGCTATAAAGGAGCCAATGGAGATTTTTTGTGATAGCAATAGTGCGGTTGCCTTAGCTAAGGAACCAAGAGATCATGGGAGATCCAGACACATTGACAGAAAATATCACTTCATCAGACATCGAATAGAAGAAGGAATCCTCGTGGCAAAGAGGGTATCATCGGATGAGAACCCAGCAGATCCCCTCACGAAGGGACTGACTCGGGCTAAGCATCTCCAACATGCTCGGAGCATAGGGCTGAAGGATGATATTAGTTTTAGTAGTTAGATAATCTTGAAATTTGTAAAATGTAATTGACATTTGATGATAAATAAAAGCTGTTATTTATGAGTAAAGTGTTGCTATCTCTTGTCAATCGTTTACTATTATTTCTTTTTGCATGTTTTGACTTCCAGAATAATTATGTTATGGTTTATATCATATTATTCAAACTCTCCACAGTCGGTCATATGTTGGAAGTAGATATGAATCAAGACTGTCATGGGTTGGCTTGTAGAGGTCTAAGATGTTAGACAAAGCGGGGCTACAACACTCATGAGTGCTCATAAGTTCTGAGTATTGGATTCAACCCACGCTCACTTGTATCACTTCATGGAATTTATCTCGAGTGATCGTGAGACGGTAATATCATATAAGTCTTCAAACCTAGAGATATGATTTGTTGCCTATGAGTTGGTTATGCATTGATTGCACGAAAACGCATTGGTAACTCGATGTTATAAACAGTGCCTTTGTGTGTAGTTCAACAAGTAGTAGAGCAAACATATGAGTCGAAGTTTATCTATTCCTTCTAGGATTAGAAGCGATATCTGGGCCCCTCGATGATTTTGTTTTGACCTATGTACCGGGCCCGGTCAGAACTAAATTGATGTGTTCAGTTAAGTTCTATGTCAAACAAATCAGAAATCGGGAAACAAATGCTGGACAATAAGCAAGACCATGTTCCATGTATTTGTCCGGCTGATATCTAGAACAGAGGATTATATGATCACTTATCTAAAATGGCGCTTCATAGTTCAACAGAGTTTTAAGAGCTACGATTGTTGATCGGTTCCTGAAGTCATACTTGCAACTATAGTTATTAGACTTATGCAAGTGGGAGACTGTTGGAGATAGTGTCTAAGTCCATAACTATATTTGGTATGTACTTGACCCGACCCGGCATGGTCCATTTGGGTTGCACTTCACCCGAACAATTTATGGATAATCGTTTGAGAATAGTATAAGTTATGATTTATTAATATATTATAAGTCCTAATATATTAATATAAAATCATATTATTTAATTAGTATTGATCTATAATTAATCTAGAATTAATTTAGAGATCAAAAGTATGACTAATTAAATATGGGCTCTTGTATTTATATAGTGTGGGCTAATGCTTATTTGGAATGGGCTAGGCTTGCATGGAAAGTCCATGGATACTCCATGGAGCTTTAACCCATGGATCTCATGGAAATGAAAAGACATGGGTATTAGGGTTTACATGGATGTAACCCTAATCTACCACACTATATAAAGGAGGCTTTGGTTCTTGAAATCACACGAGTTGTGGTGAGTAAAGTAAGAGGGCCGATTTCAAGAAGGTGATTACTATTCTCTCAAAGTTCCAAGTTTGTGGTGATTTGTGATTTCCATTTGAGGCATCCACACTATTGGTGCTAGGCTCTAAAACTCCAAGCAATCAACTACAACTACAAGGTAAGTAATTCTACTAGCTTTATTTGATTCAAGTTCCCCATGCCATGCTAGACAGGATAAGAACCTTGGAAAAATAATTATTTGCATGTATCATAGTCAAACATAGATCCAAGGTTTCTAGGGTTGCATGTACACCATAGGAGTGTTAGAATGCTCAAAACCCATCAGTTTCCATATTTAACACATCCACCATCCTTAAGGGACCGAAACTCCCTAAGTTCTTCCCTCCTTCCTGTCATGTGACGAGAGCAGCCACTGTCAATATACCATTCGTCGTCAAACTGCTCGTCACTGATAACCTGCAAAATTAAGCAGATTTAGGAACCCAAAGTCTCTTGGGCCCTGGTGAGTCTTTTACAGAATGGGTAATTGCAACCGAAAGATCAACCATATATGTTCTTTTTATTAAAGTGGTTTCATCTTTTCGTTTGATAGTGTAAACTTTGATTTTATTTTCATCTTGTTTTAACTGGTGTATGTTATTGTTAGTTGGTTTCACCGTTGAGGTTTTTTTTGGTGTCCTAGGGTTAGCTGACTTTTTGGTATTTTGGACTTCAGAATCTGAGATGAGCTTTCCCTTTCCTTTGATATCCTTTATAGAGTTAGGTTTTGGTTGGGAGTTGGGATGATGGGATTTAGGACCGAAACTTGACTTTCGGTTCTGAGCACTTGTGTTGGAACTTAAACTAGACTTTCGGTTCTTGGCGTAGTAAGAGTTGGGACCGAAACTTGACTTTTGGTTTTTGTGACCACTAGTATTAGGACCGAAATAGGTCGTTCGGTTCACCTGACTGCATGACTGGCAGTTATTGACCTGTGCTTCCTTTTTATCTTGAGATTAGAAGCTTTTTCAGAGCGAACATAAGTGAGGTTTTGGGATTGCCAAAACTGTTTTCTCTCATTGAGGTTCTTCATGTATCTTTTGTTCCTCTGGCGTTTCTGTTCAGCAAGTTACTCTTGAGTCAAGTGAATGTTGGCCTTAGGTTTCGTTTTCTTCTCATGAGCTTCGGTTGTTGTTGATGATACGTTGGAAGCTTTCAGTGGTTCGTTTGGTTTTTCTTTTGTACCACTTGAACTGGGTTTATCAAAGCTCGAGGGGTTGTTGAGGGGTTCAGGAATGTATCGTCCATTAACTCTCCATGAGGTTTGCTCTGACATACCGACTGTTTCGTCTGCGTTGTCGATAGGAGCGGACCAGAAGTGGTTATCGCAGCCTTCAGCATTATCTTTGTCAACCATGGACGTCAACTCTGCCGTTTGTTTCTTAGTTACTCCAGTGACGACATACACTTGGTTTGGTGTAGTTTGCACCTTCTGATAAACAACGGCCTTTTCTTTGAGTTTCTTGGATTTTTCCTTTGGCACCCGAGCGTACTCAACCGAATTTTCAGATATGAGTGGTTTTGCTGCATCAGGTTCGCTCTTAAGAAATTCTGAACAATCGACCTCGTCTTCTATGGAGATTTCGCTCATCTCACTGTCCTCATCAAATTCAGAAGAGGTTTCTAAATTTATTTTATTTTCTAAACTTAATTTGGCGTTGGATGAGTCAAACTTCTGTATAGTCTCGGTCTTGATTTTTAATTTATCGTTTTCGTCCAGTAAATTCTTAAGCATGCATTCATGTTCTTTGGACTCAATGAAAGATTCAATTTTGTCCAGTCCATATTTGTAGGTTACAGAAATCTCATCTGAAGACATTATAGATTCACATTCAGCAATGACTTCGTCTTCCTTAAATTCAAGGAAGGGCAAAATCATTTTATGAATCCTTTTACCTATCTCACAATCTAGATGCAACTGGGTGATATTTGTATATAAGCGTTTAGCAATCAAACAGAAAACATTTCTTTGTTTTAAAAACTTTAAATTGTTACTTTGCAAATAAATAAGTTCATCCCTAGACCGAACTAACTCTGACTCCTTCAGCTGAATCCACATCCTTCTCTCATCACTCTTGGAAGATTCCCTGCTGAGTTGGTCAGTTAGGTTAGAATTCGCTAAGCGAGTTTGCATAAGACTTCCACTTAAGTTAGAAAACTTGAATTTTAATTCATTTAATTATTTTTCGTAGTTTGTTACTGGTATTTTAAGAGATTCAAGTATGGATTGTACCTTCTTGATCAACTGATCGCAATCGTTGATCCTTTCACTCACAGGATTAGTAGCGAAACAATTGTCATCCTTTAGTTTCGCTTCCTCATGCTCACCTTCGGTTGCATATCCCCTCATCTGCGATACCCCAGCTGACACCATTAAGCACCTCCCTGCTGAATCAATAACTCCTTCTTTTTCCACATAAGCTCTTCCATGCGAGGGTTTGCGTACCTCTTCATCTTCAGAGTCTGTAGACCAGACTTCTACTCCTCCAAACTCATCATCAATAACCTTTTCCTGCACAATCAAAGCATTCATTGAAACATTAGTTGTTTTCTTCTTCTTTATCTCCTCCAGCTTTCTCATGTAGTAAGCTTCGTCATCTTCACCATCTTTCTTCTCAGCCATCTTCCTTAACATGCAATCCTTGGCAAAGTGGTTCTTGCCATGACAGTAGTTGCAATCGTACCCAGAGTCTCCCACAATCTTACTCTCCTTCTTTTCGTTGTCCTTTTGAAAGGTGTTTTTGGTTTCTTCTTTCACCTTTTCTGAGCTGTAGCTTCCCTGCCAGTTTCGGTTCTTGTTGACCGGGAACTTTTTGCAAGCAAACTTCTTTGGGTTTGTAACCATCATTGCATATTCTTCACTGGACAGATTACACTCTGACATATCAGATTTCTCCTCTTCGTCTGCTACATTCTTGCTCTTAGAAACAAGGGCCAGTGAACCCACACCCGAAACTATCTTCGCATCCTTTGTCACCACACTTTCATGAGATTTGAGTATACCCATCAGTTTCGTTAGCGAATATGATTTAAATTGCTCATAAGCCTTCATGGTCAACACCACTGCCATCCATTCGGGCCTTAAGCCATTCATGAATGTGACCTTTTGTTCGATCACCTTCCTTTCAATACTGTGCTTCATCATCTTGTTAAGCAGATGGTTGAAACGATCGAATGTCTGAATGAGTTTCTCTTCAGGTTTTTGTTCGAAAGCACCAAATTCAGAGAGCAGTAGGGTTTGGATTGAGTGCTCTAGATCCTCATCAGTTGAATATACTTCTTTCAACCTATCCCATATTTCTTTAGCTGTTGTGCATGAACTTACCAGACGAAAAGTGTCGGATTGCAAAGCGAATCTGATCATCCTCATGGCTTTAACGTTGCATAACACCTTGTCTTTTTCGTCTTGAGGAATCTTCTCTACGTCCGCCAAGAGTTGATTATACTCTCTTTGAGTCTTGATCGTTCTATTTGTTCCAGAGTGAACAAAGGGACCCAATGTTATTGCCTCCCAGATAAGATAGCCGTTGTCTTCAGATCCAACGACATAGTCTTCGAAGTGATGCGGCCATACTTCATAATCTTGAGTATAAAGAATGGGAACCCTTGTAGTGGATCCTATACTGTTGGAGATGTTGATCGGATTGATTTGAGAGTCATCTTGAGACATGATGAACTTTTTCTTTTAATCTGCTAGAATCAGACTTGTAAAGTTGAACTTAGGGTTTTATCAAACACAAGAGATACCATCGACAAAAAGAAGACAACTTCTATATATTGATAAAAGCGGAAACCCTAAAGGATTCTTCAAACAGAAGAGATGCATATGTATTACACAGTCTCCTGCTCTGATACCAATTGTTGGGAATAAAGTGCTATAGATCGATAGATTCTAAACAGAAAAACAATATTAATCGAGTAAAAAACACAAGAATTGATCAAATGGTGTCGAATGATTAATATCTCACACCTCAGAAGAGCTCGATGAAGAACTTCGACTGTAGAGGTGTGCTAGGGTTACAATGCAAAAGCTATTAATGAGAACGATAACCTTAAAGCTATAAATGCATGCATAATATATAATCTAACCCTAATGAAAATCCACGGTTGGACAGGCCCAAACCGGGTAAACAAAATAGACTATTAAACGAGCCCAAAGACGCAACACTTAAACCCAACATATTCGGTTAATCAAAATAAAAAACAGAACCATATATTTTAGTAATAGTTCGGTTAAAATGGTTCGGTTATATCGGTTAATTTGGTTATGGTTCGGTTTTTCGGTTAATATGCTCACCCCTAATGGAAAGAAGTGGAGAGCTTATCATAAGAAACAAATGAGGCAATATAATAAGTATATGAACGTTCACCTTTCTGAAAAGCTATAGGAATATCAAGATCTAAAGTTTCTATATCAGTAGTTGGTGTCTTGTCATGTGTTGTATTAGATGTATCATCAGTATATCCTTCTGACGCAAATGGTAATCGGGCCCTAACATAGTTCTTTCTTTCCTACTATATACGTGAATCAGTGGTGACCTTGCAGGCTCTGATGACTACTCATAGTTAGATAGTATAGGAAACTCTACAATTAAGTAAAGAAAATGTATAGTATATACCAATAAATAATCATCGTATCTTTGATTAGGGGATATCGTCATAGGAAATAACAGTACTTTCTCCATAAAAGTGTCATCACGTTAAACAATGTAACGATTGAGTGCAGGAGAAAATCACATATAAACTTTATAAAAGCGAGGATATCAAAGGAAGATAGACTTGAGGGATTTAGGATCGAGTTTGTTGATTTTTGGTCGAGAATCCGGAACAAAACAACTACAACCAAAAATCTTAGGTTCAACATATGTTTATTGTGGAGCAAGTTCATTTAATGGGAGTTTAATCACCACTAAACCGTGGTATGGTTATATATATATATATATATATATATATATATATATATATATATATATATATATATATATATATATATATATATAAAGTTTCGTACTTTTTATTTATTGTATCATTTGCAACTTTTAATTTATGGTATGTTTAATATTCTTATTTATTGTATCATTTGCAACTTTTAATTTATGGTATGTTTAATATTCTAGTTTTACATATTAATATTATTTATAATTTTTTTAATAAGATGTTGATGCAGAAATCCATGAAATCTTAATAGAATTTAATGGAGTATATAGTTTAATGGGTGAAATGGTATAGTTAATAGAATATTGATGTAGCAATCGATTGAATAGTTAAGGCTCTACGAAATACATATCACAGACACCTCTGTGGTCCACTTGGCAACAATCACTCTCTGTGAACACCACCCCGGTGGTTAGTGGTTTGTAGCGGTTGGTAGTTGTCGTGATCATTTGTAGTGGGGAGGACGAACTATAACGCCCGATTAGTTTCTTTCTCTCTCTCTCTCTATATATATATATATATATATATATATATATATATATATATATATATATATATATATATCTAACTCTCTCTACCTCTCCTCATTTTAAATAGTTAAAAAATATTTTTTTTATTTACATAATCAAAAAATAAGAGGGATAGGATATAGTGACGTGGAATGGTGGGTATACCAACTTTTAGTGGTTGTTTATGATGATGAGACGACAGTGATATGACACCCACCACATTTGTGGTTAGTGGTGGGATCTCCTGATGGCATAAGAGTTCAATGCATTAAAGATGGTCTAAATGTCATTTTGATTAAATGTCATTTTAATTATAGTGTTGCTACCTCAATGATTTCTTGAACAAATATAATGATTGATGAAGTTGATACCCATATTCCTCATATTCGTGAACCATAAATTCATAATTGAACTCCATTTCACAATGTGCAACACATATAACATTTAAATGGATGCATGATATACTATATGTGAGATTATCTAGTTATATTAGACGTTTAATTTTTTCTAAAATCCTTAGCCATGTGTCATTTCTTATATCTAATTGCCTTTACATATGTGTCATTTCTTATATCTAGTTGCCTTTACATGTAGTAGTTTGAACTTCTTGTTGTAGTAGTTTGAACTTCTTGTTGAAGACTACTTACAAAATGTGGCTTGTTAACCTTTTTGTAAGTGCACAAGTTCTGACATATTATTCTTGTATAGTGAGTTGTCACAATACATATCTATAACTACAAGCCTACATCTAACAAAATAGTTGTTTCTTGGTGATTTCTACAACAAATATAAGGATTGATGAAATTGATACCCATATTCCTCATATTCGTGAACCATAAATCCATAATTCAACTCCATTTCACAATGTGCAACACATATAACATTTAAATGGATGCATGATATACTATATGTGAGATTATCGAGTTGTATTAGACGTTTAATTTTTTCTAAAATCCTTAGCCATGTGTCATTTCTTATATCTAGTTGCCTTTACATGTAGTAGTTTGAACTTCTTGTTGAAGACTACTTACAAAATGTGGCTTGTTAACCTTTTTGTAAGTGCACAAGTTCTGACATATTATTCTTGTATAGTGAGTTGTCACAATACATATCTATAACTACAAGCCTACATCTAACAAAATAGTTGTTTCTCGGTAAGTATCTAACTAATAAAAAATTAACTATGTCTTCAACAACTCATAATAAACGAACACCTAAATCATCAAAAACATATCGAACGAGAGGATATATATATATATATATATATATATATATATATATATATATATATATATATATATATATATAGGGTAAGGATCAAATGAGAACACCTAAAAGGTTGAGAACGCGAGAACACTTCTGGACCAATGAATATATAAGGGTATATTAGTAATTGTATATTTTAATTAAATTAAAATAAAATAAAATTTAATCAAATTCCCTTAAATTTAGGATCATTTACCAAAAAAAATATTCTATTTTTTATTTTTCTTATTAATGGAATATAAATATTTATTTTAAAACTGAAAAAAAAATTCTAACAAATCATTGTTCCCCCTGATTTCAAGTAAATTATACATCAATCGTAAATGAATAAAAAACTAAACTATCAATCATAAATGATTATATTATAATTTGACTTTGTATATTTATATCGACACAATTCTACTTAATGATTAAAATCACTTTAAGACCATGTATTCATATTTGAATGCACATTTTCATTCATAAATATAAAATAATATATTTTTTTAATAAATACAAATATAATTGTAATTGAATAAAGAACATCATAAAATAAAAAAATCAATACATTTGTAATCTTAATTGAATAGAACACAAATTAGAGATAAAACATCAACTTTGCAAAATATAAACAAAACACATTTACAATCATATATGAATACAATTAATCACAAATGAAAATTACAATGTCTCAATATAAATAAATTTCGGCTCCTTCCAAGTTGTTGTCTATATGCATTCATCCTTCATCCTTATAATCCTTTAGTCCATCCGTTTTAACTCGATCAATCTACAAGAAATCAAAGAATTTTTTTGTATTATTTGTTCACAAAGTGCTTAACTCATTAACCAATTTGTTTTTTAAATTGCATTATTAAATCAAAATGTAATAAACAAAAAAATAGATTATCATTAATGAATAAAATAAAAAAAAACAGAAAGTTGAAAATCAATCTTACAACAATAAAAAAATGATTACAGTGTATTCATGTACTTAAAAGTTGACAGATTATAATGTATTTTTTTATTCAACATTGATTACTAACTTAGGCTTACCTACACATAAATGACTAAATTGAAAAGATTTAATCCCTTGTTTTAAAAGAAGTAGAAAACGACAAAAGTACAACAGTTGCAGAATTGAAAAAATATTACATTCCGTTTTCATCTGTAATCAACGATTCAAAAAATGATTATAGAAAAAAATATCAACTATATTTCATCTGTAAACCGATCTAATCACGTTATAAAAACTATCAATTTCAATTTACCTTTACTATCAAATTCTCGGTATTCACTGCAACCATTTGATTGATTTTCCCATTCCTCACCTTCATTACCTTTAATAATCAAGACTCATTAAAAATCGCAACAACCTTCTCCCTTTTCTTACTGAAATGAATTACAGTATTAGTCAAACTACAACAAAACAATTTACAAATAAAAAAAAAAGCATACCTTGATCCAAACAACAAACTCAGATTCACAGCATCACGAGATACAAATTAGGGAGAAAGAGAGGCAGCGACGGCAACGCACGAAGAAAGAAGAAGAATGAGGCGACACACGTAAGTTGTGATGAAAAAGAGCATCAGGGCGGAGATTAGGCAGGGACGACAACGCAAAATGGTGCTCACTTCGGCCCTGAAAATCGATTCAACACCTGGAGCCTCTTGATCTTCTCCATTCATCGAGACCTTTATAGAAAATGATAAAAGATGAAGGTTGTGATGATGGTTTTGGAAGTGTATGGTGGTGACGGCTCAATTAGGGTTTAAAGTTTGAAATTTGTATTTAGAGAGTGAGAAGAAGAAGGATACGTGAGGGGAAGAGAGAGAGATTCCAACAACTTGACAAAAATAGGCTAACATGTAATGACCATATTACCCTTTAGACTATTAAAAATTTACAATCTCATCCCATGACTTTTAGAAATTTACAATTTCATCTCATGACTTTATAAATTATATTAGCCTTAGATCGTAATATTTGAAGAGCTCAGATCTGTTCTCGCGTTCTCAACCTTTTTGGTGTTCTCATTTGATCCTACTCATATATATATATATATATATATATATATATATATATATATATATATATATATATATATATATATATATATATATTCGCTCTTACAAATATCATTCTAGATACAGATAATGAAACTCATCTCCACCTTGACACCATGAACTACTCTCCTTCTCTAAATCTATATTTTGAGCTATAGGTGGAACTATAGTATTATGAGAAGAATAGGCATAACAGTTTTTTCCATTGATAGAGTTACATGATTGAGCAAATATTTTGTGTAACAGTGTCCTTCGACTATAGGAATTACTTTGTTGTGAGAACCATAAAAATAATGTCCACAAAATCAACTAGAATACCTCTACGAATCTTTGTTGTGAGAACTTTCTTCTCAATTACTTGATGATCGAATTTTCAACGCCCTCTGTGACATCCCCAATTTCACGGCCGTTTTAAAACTTTTATTTATGCTTATTTAAAAACAGAGTATTTTATTAGTGCGGAAACTTGTCCGAAAAATATTATTCCGACGTGAGATAATATTAATATCGAACATTTCCGAAGAAGTGTTCCACATTAATATCTTTTAAAGCTTGGGATGTCATAATTGATACAAAACGTAAGCATAAACGGGCCTTATAGTTATATTCTAGCAGCCTTTTAACTCCTTTAATCTCTCAGCAGATAATTACATTATCTATATGTACCTTCATATCGCTACCTGTGATGCAAAGAAACTGAGTGAGTTAGGTTGGGAAACCTAGTGTGCACATAGGGTTTTCAACCCACAATAATATAATATTTAATTATATTTTTATACAGCAAACTGATAACCTAGTTACCTAAATCCGTTATCCTTACTTCCTAATCTTTAAGTAATGATCTCACCTAAAGGATCTTTCGCAACAGTCATCTATATTTCTCTATGTAATTAGGAACGGTAGTAGGATAATATATTGGGTAAGCACGACAGTACGATGGTACTTGGGACAAACACGGTAGACATGACAGTACAATAGTACTTTGGTCAAATACGGTAGTACCATAACACTTTGGATAAACACGACATACATGGATTATTATTTCACATGGCGTTCACTAACATATCACAACCTTTTATCTCACACAAACCTTTAATACCCATTCGTATCTTAGGTATTATAAAATATATTTAGTTTTATTCAATCATGTCGTACTTTCTATATATAAACATAGCAAAGTAGCACACATAGAACTTAAGCAATTGGAATACTTATATCTATGTGTAAGTTTGAAAGTAACCATGCACTCACTTGTTAAAAGTGGATGACCCAGAATTTGGGCAACGCTTCGCCCTAACACAAAGCTTTTCCTTTGACGTGACCTATGTTCATATCATTAAGTCTTATTCATATATTCTTGGCGACTAATGATACTCTAGATTCCTCACTAATCCTACTTTCTACATCAAGATCTATCAAATAAGGAACAAACATATAGGATGATGATGCGGGCCCTAGTGTGGAGGATCAGGCCATTGCGTTCCTAGAGGCCCACGATCGTTTGACTAAAGGGGCTTTACGGAAATGGCCATAACTTTGGCTACGTGACTCTGTTTTGGACCGGGACCAGTCAAATCGAAGCTTGGAACGAGGAGCACATCGTGATAAGTTCCAAAAGGGGACTTACCCATTTTTTTAGTCCAGATATCGCTTTCTAATTGGAGTTCTGAACAATTTTGTTATTTTTGTTAATTTTTGGGTTTGTATTTGGTCCATGGACCTTTAGGGTTCGTTTAAATTTCTGCTTCTTATTTAACTGTTGTTAATGTAATTTGGATGGTCGATCATAAATTTTATGAACTTTCAGTTTTCTCCGAAAATTGTGTGCGTGTTAACCCAGATTTTGGAGTCAATCCCACTGTATTCGTAGAATCAACGTGGCTTTAAAGAGATTGTCCTGGTTATTCTTTTAGAATCAACAGGTTCATTCTTGTTTATCTTTGTTTCCTTTTGTATGCTGCATCAGTTGGTATCAAAGCCGACTTCCTAGTTCAGAATGCCTCCGAGGAGAAATAGGACGCCCGCTAATGTTCATGAGCAAGAACTGGAAGAACGTAGTATGGCACGAATGGGGGAGATGATGGATCAAATGGTTGATCAATTTGAATCTGGAGGGGTTCATCGACAGGTTGGCTAGTGTTGAGGAAGTTTTCGAGTTCAAAGAAGTCCTTGAAAACAAAAGAGTGTCATTGATTGCTACCAGGCTACGTGGTAGGGCATCTGCATGGTGGCAACAATTGAAACTGACATGAGACAAACTCAGAAAGTCAAAGGTCATGGTGCCAAGTCAGTTGACAATTATACAACTGAGTTATACTAATTGATTTTCTGAAACGATATCCAGGAGATAGAGGAACAACTCATTGCTCGATATATTGGGGGTCTATGGGTCCAATCATGGACTCAGTAAATATGTTTTCCCGGTATCTGTTTCTGAAGTGCACCAACATGCATTGGTTTTTTAGAAACAAAGCCATTGGGTGGGCAGTTCGTCTTCAACTACCATTGCTAGAGAAAGATCCAGGACGGGTGGTATGGTACCCCATGTTGTGCCTAATCAACAAAGACCGACATCTAACAGTGTTGGACCAACTCCTAGGACAACTGGTAGTAGTAGCTTGAAGTGTTTTAGTTGTGGGGAGACAAGTTACCGGCAATCAGAGTGCAAGAAGGTCGGAAAATATCATTTGTTTGTTAAGCAAGATGATCGGCAAAATGATGATGCTGGTGAAAATTACAAAGACGCCCCTGTGTATGACGAAAAGCCTCAATACGAATAGGAAGTTGTAACTAGAGATGTGGGGGATAGTTTGGTGGTAAGGGGCTCATGTTTTACACCAAAAGTTGTTGGTGATGATTGGCGCAAACACAACATCTTTTAGTCGACATGTACTATTTTGGGCAAGGTTTGTACCTTTGTTATTGATTCAGGAAGTTGTGATAACCTTATATATGAAGAAGCGATTCAAATGTTGGCTTTGAAAATAGAAAATCGCCCTAAGCCTTACAATCTACATTGGCTTAAGAAGGGCGGTGAGGTAATTATATCTAAACAAGCCCTTGTTCAATTTTCTATTGGTACCATGTATAAAGATGATGTATGGTGTGATGTGGTTTTTATGGATGCTTGTCATTTGTTATTGGGTAGACCTTGGGAGTATGACCATAACATAGATCATAACGGGCGGAGCAATACTTACATTTCCTTTTTTCGTGGTGTGAAGATAACATTAGTTCCGAGTAAGCTAAAGGAACCAGTTCCTAGACCTTCGGGTACTCTATTGACCCTTACTCGGTTTGAAGGCGAGTTGGAGGCAGAAAGTGACATTTTTATGTTGCTAGGGTAGGGAGTGGCTAAGGAGGTTGAAATTCCTGTGGCTATGGTTCCCCTACTCAAGGAATTCGCTGATGTTTTCCCTAATTGATGGCGTGCCACCATTACGTGACCTTCAACATCATATTAATTTACAACCAGGATCCTAGTTGTCTAATAGGCCACATTACATAAGGAGTCCCAGAGAGCATGAGGAGTTGCGACGATAGGTGTGTTCATTTCAAAAGGTCATGTTCGGGAGAGCATGAGCCTGTGTGCCATTCTTGCTTTGTTGACTACTAAAAAGGATGGTACTTGGCATATGTGTGTTGATAGTCATGCCATCAATAAGATCATAATGAGGTACAAATTTCCAATTCCTCGACTTAATGACCTGCTTGACTAGATTAGCGGTGCCACTATCTTTACGAAACTGGACTTGAAGAATGGGTACTATTATATTCGACTTACACCTGGGGACGAGCGTAAGACTACCTTCAAGACTCGTGAAGGATTGTATGATTGGTTGGTGATGCCTTTCGGTTTATCAAACGCTCCTACTACGTTTATGCATGTGATAAACTAGTTGTCCATGCCCTTTATTGGTAAATTTTTAGTCGTTTATTTTCATGACATACTTATTTACAGTGCTACTTTTGGTGAGCATGTCAGCCATGTGAGCTAGGTTTTGACTGTACTTCGACTAGATAGTTTGTATGCAGCTATGAATAAATGTGTGTGCTTGGTCCCTAAAGTGTTGTTCTTGAGGTTTGTTGTTTTTGGGGAAGGAATACAGGTGGACGAGCCAAAAGTAGCATCTGTCAGACAATGGCCAACTCCAACTACCATCACCGAAGTTTGAAGCTTTCATGGTCTTGCTTCATTCTATGGGAGGTTTATTCCAAACTTTAGTTCTATTATGGCACCAGTGACTGATTGTGTGAGAGAGAAGACTTTCACTTGGACCGAAGCGGCATAATCAACTTTCCAATTGGTAAAAAAAAAAGCTTACTACAACACCGATTCTTGTATTGCCATACTTTCTCAAGTTTTTGAATTACACGCGGATGCTTCCAAGGTTGGGATTGGAGTAGTTCTAAGTCAAGGAGGACGACTGATTGCCTATTTTAATGAGAAGTTAATGGGGCCAAAGTTGCGTTATAGCACTTATGATGTTGAGTTCTATGAACTGGTGCAAGTTGTAAAGCATTGGCGTAAGTATCTATTTCATAAGGAATTAGTTTTGTTTACAGATCACGATTCTGAAAGACATATTTGCAGTCAAGATAAGGTGTCACACAAACATGGGAGGTGGATGTCGTTCTTGGAAAAATTCAATTTTATGGTGAAACATAAGTCTGGAATGTCAAACCGGGTGGCTGATGCATTGAGCCGGAGGAGTAATTTGCTAGTTTCCATGATAGTTGGTGTGTCGGGGTTGGATGTCCTCATGGAGCAACTTACAATTGATCCTTATTTTTCTATTGTTCTGCATGGTATACAATCTGGACAGAGGTTTGATTTCCTGCTGCCTGAAGGTTTCCTTTGCAAAGGGAATCAGTTGTGTATCCATGATTCTAGTCTCTGCCTTCAAATCATCAGGGAGTTGCATGGTGAAGGGCATGTCGGGCGAGATCGCACTTTACAGTTGGTGCAATCATCTTATTTTTGGCCTACTATACGCAAGGAGGTGGATAGATATGTTAAACGGTGTTGAATCTATCAGGTGGCAAAGGGCACATCTACCAATGCAAGACTCTACATGCCTTTGCCTGTTCCATCACAACCTTGGGCGAATATCAGCATGGATTTTGTGTTGGGTTTACCATGTACTCAATGGGGCAATGATTCAATATTTGTGGTTGTTGATGGTTTATCTAAGATGGTGTACTTTATTCCTTGCAAAAAGACGACATATACAGTTAATGTGGCTCAGTTATTCTTTCGAGACGTCTACCGTTTGCATGGATTGTCGTTATCTATTTTTCAGATCAAGGCACTAGGTTTTTGAGTCATTTTTGGCGCAGCTTATGGAAAATTATGAACACCCAGCTCAATTTTAGTAGTGTATATCATCCTCAAACGGATGGCCAAACAGAAGTTGTTAATCGATCACTCGGTAATCTATTGTGGTGTTTAGTGGGTGATCATGTGAAGGCCTGGGATCAGAAGCTTTGTTAAGCTGAGTTTTCTCATAATCATGCTATAAACCGAAATACAGGATTTAGCCCATTCTAGGTGGTCTATTCCGTTCATCCATGAGGACCACTTGATTTGATGTCGCTTCCTGTTTCTGGTGTTGCTCCAAAGAAAGTGCAAGATTTTGTTGGAGGACTACATGATGTTCATAAGGTTGTTCATGATAACTTTGTCTGAGCTACCTCTAAGTACAATCAAGATGCAGATAAAAAACACAGACAAGTTGATTTGGAAGTAGGCAACTTTGTTTGGGCTGTTTTGACAAAAGATCGTTTTTCGGTTGGTGAGTACAACAAGTTGTCAGCCAAGAAGATTGACCAAGTGGAGATTGTGGAGAAGATCAATTCCAATGCTTACCATCTGCAGTTTCCAAGCCACATTCGTTGTTCCGATGTTTTCAATGTAAAACATTTACTTCCTTATTATGGGGATTCTTCAGATGATGACCATGGTGCACATTCGAGGTTGAATTTTGTCTATCCAGGAGGGGATGATGTAAGCTCTAGTGTAGAGGATCGGGCCCTTACGTTCCTATAGGCCCACGATCGTATGACTTAACGCGCTTTACGAAAATGGGCATGTCTACCAGTCAAATCGAAGCTTGAAATGAGGATCATGTCGTGATAAGTGCCGAAGGGGACTTACCCATTTTTTGAGTCCATATATCTCTTTCTAAATGGAGTTATGAACAATTTTGTTATTTTTCCTTAATTTTTGGGTATTGTTTTTGGGTTTGTATTTGGCCCATGGACCTTTAGTGTTTCATTTTAATTTCTAGTTCTTATTTAAGTGTCGCGGATGTAATTTGGATGGTCGATCATCAATTTTATGAACTTTCAATTTTCTCGAAAAAATTTGTGCGTGTTAACCCAGATTTTGAAGCCAATCCCACGGTTTTCGTATAATCAACATGGCTTTGAAGAGATTGTCCTGATTATTCTTTTAGAATCAATAGGTTCATTCTTGTTTATCTTTGTTTGTTTTTGTACATTGCATCAATATAAGAGGTAGGGTCCGTTTGGTATACAAAGTATATTATTTGGAAATCCTACTTTAAACACCTCACTAAATCCAGCCTAGACATCATCCCCGTAAGTAGATCAATTAGTATAATGACTTGAAATTACTGATAAATCTTAATTATAGATTCATAATAACGACTATGAATATAAATATAAGTTACATTTAAATTAAAGTAAGTGTATCTTAGCTTACAAAGTTTCTGGCGAAAACTTGGAGGTTGTACTGGCAGAAGTCCGACTCGAGAGTTCCTACTAGTCAAGCTTCTAACTACCCCAGAGCCTAGCTAAAAAGGTTCAGAAGTCCGAAAAAGTTGGAACTTAAGAACCAGAGAGTTTTTAGAAAGAGATAGGAAAGTTTGAGATGAGAAATAAAGGAATTCGGGGGGGGGGGGGGGTATTTATAGTTGGAATGGTACGTGTTGTGCGCCGACAAGATGTGCGCCACACAAGTTGAGTGACGTTAACCCAGGCCCTAGCCACCATGTTTCAGATCGAGATTCATCCACGTCGCCATGTCGGCAGCCTGCTGCGCGCCGCGCCCTTCACGCATGCATGCAAATTTCTAATTTTTCAAAAAATCATATCTTCTTCATACTTGCTTCGTTTTCAACATTCTTGATATCCACGTGTAGCTACCGCTGAGATCTACAACTTTCATTTAGACTCTGTCAGCTAATTCTCACTTTATTTTTAAAGATATATTTTTAACGGGCTTAGACTGTTAAAGTCCGTATAAAAATCATAACTCTCTTATACGATATCAATTCTCGACTGTCTTTATATCGACGAATAGGCATGGGTGAGATCTTCAACTCTCGTTTTGATTGTTTTTCCTAAAAATCGACCAATTCCAATTCTGGTTTCAGTGTCGCACACTGTTGTGCTGAATCTTTGAAAAATCATAACTTCATCTTATGAAGTCAGATCTGGCCGTTACCTAGGTGCACAAGTTTGCTTTTGCGGATATTATGAGTTTTACTTAGATTATTTTTCCTAAATAATCTTCTATCAAAAATGTCAATTTATAGTCGTGATGAATAATTATCCTTTTATTCGTTAATCAACTAGCCATATTTTGCATGTGTTACAATTATCCTCCTTTAGGATGGTTACGTCCCAAAATCATCAGCAAAACATGTCAAACCCCCGGCCGGTGGCGAAACGCCGAGCTGTACGACGTAGCGATATTGGATCGAGGCAAACATATATATTTAACAATACACATAAATATAACACAAACGATACTTTTATTCATTATAATTTATTCGGGAGTTACATTATTTGGTAGATCAAGTACACAACCTAAGCATAACTAGAAAATAAATAGACAGAAATAAACTCAAGTAAGATTCCTTGACGACATCCTCCTCCGCACGACTATCCTCTACACTTATCTCCCTGAGAATACATTTATTTTGAAAACGTCAACATAATGCTGGTGAGTTCATAGGTTTTCATAGTTTTCTTCTTTATTCGATTGTTTTAATTAAGAATCCCTTTTCTTTTAGAAAAACCTTTCTTTCCTTGTTAAGACATTTTACCAATCCTAACTTAAAATACTCTCTAGGATATTTTACCGATCCTAATGTATTATAATATTAACTACACTAAGGCGTCCATATAGGTAGTTAATTCCTTATGGTTTTCGGGTTGTTTTACCATGAGCCCCCATAATTGACGTTGTGGACTAATATTTTCCCCGCACGACGCTTCATCAGACATCAGATAATACTTGTATATAAAGAAAGTTATCATGTTGGGGTTGTAGCTGGCAATCGCAGGTCGGGGTGTCAACCCCGCATGGACCTATACATATCTTTCTGGCTCTCGCAAGATTAACGATTACAGGTTCCGGATATCCGAATTTAATCAGCCTAAGGATGAATAATAAAAGCTCACAAAGACATTAACCTTAGGTGTTTTATCTTGTCTTTAAGTCTTTTATAAAATCTTTAATTATCACTATATAATCTTTTACTTTATATTTTATAATTAAAATCTATATACCTCATAGTTATCTTTGTATACATATATATTATTAGCGGTGTGTATGGGGCGATTTGGTTCGGTTATTGGTCAAAACAGAACCATAACCATTATGATTGGTTAATGCATTTTGGTAACCATTGGGTATGGTTAATATTGGTTATGGTTAATGGTTTTTGTCAGTTAACGATTTTAGTTAATGGTTAATATTGGTTAACCATAATGTTCAACATAATATAAATGGTGAAAGTATATTGGCATAAGAAATGAAAAGATAATGCAAAAAAATCCTCGCGTCAATGTTTGTAACCTAGCTTATAGTAATAGAATAAAATGTGTACCTTTGATACTCAGAGTGAGATAACACATGGTCACATTCAGAATAAAAAAACATTCAATAAAAATATAAAACATTAAACAAAATTGACATTAATAATTTCATATATTGATAATTGATAATTGATATTAACATTAAAATAAATCCAAACATTCATACACATTCAATATGATTAAATCAAAAACTATAAAATAAAATAGTCAGACATTCATATTATGTGTTATCTGGATAAAAAAAAATCAATCACTCATATACATTCAATGTAATTAAGTCAAAAACAGTAAATAAAAAAGCCAAAAAAATTCAAAAAAAATATATTCTGAATATAGCACAAAATCAAGAAGAATAAAAAAATTAACTTACCTAGAAGTCTTGATTATAAAGTGAAAAAAATCCTTCGAACAAGACTATAAAGTAAAAATAATCTCCGATTAGGATTAACGGTGTGAGAAGCCTCCGATTAGGATTATGAGTGTGAAGATTAAACTAATTGTGAATAATGTTTATAAATTGTAGAATTAGCCAATTATGAATTACAACATTAATCAATAATCTAACTCAATGCATCATGCATGATTGGAAGATTGTGTGTGTCTGCGTAATCAGCCTTTGATGGTTTTTTGATTGATCGTTCGTCTTCTGATAAGTGAGGATAAATGCATTATATTTTGAAAATTAAATGGGTCTTAAATAAGTTTGACTATATATATTTGTATATAATCTATAATTTTTACATATTAAAATATAAAGTTGGCGGTTTGGTTAATAATGGTTCGGTTAACCTATAAAACCATAACTTAACCGTCAGTTATCGGTTAACAAAAATTGGAAACCGAACCAACGGTTTTTAAAATGGTTCGGTTATATCGGTTAATTTGGTTTTGGTTCGGTTTTTCGGTTATTATGCTCACCCCTATATATTATTTTACCATATACATATATATGTATATGTGTATATATATATATATATATATACACCCTAATTATGATTGATTTGAAAACAAAATATTCAGGCAGAGTATCAAGTAGGTACAATGCATATCCATATAATTGACCGACATTACTTCTAGGTACTATGTTATTCTAAGAAATTGGCCAATATAACCTCTAGGTAAAATCCTTTCCTAGAATATCGGGCATCATTACTTCTAGGCATAATATCATAGCTAAGAAATAGGCAGAGTACTTATGGGTACATTATCCTAAAGTTTTGATGCTTTGTATAACTACTGATATATACATAAAAATGTATTTTGTAAAGCATTTTTCTAACATATATCCCCCCCCCCCTCAAAACGTATAAAATGCTAAAATGGGGCCTTGAACTCACCCTTGACGTGTGAGACCGTTGATGTAGGGTCGAATCGGGCTCGGGACTCCGGGGACCGCCTAGGATAATAGCAACTTTGACACTTAGAGATAGAGAGAATTGGAGAAAGCTATGTAGAAGGGGTGTGTATGATGCAAAGATCTGTGTGCGGCGTGCGCGATCATCGTGTCTACATCCGTAAGTGGCCACATGTCACCTCCCCATTTGGCCACGCCACTCGCAATATACTCGAATCCGGTGTAAGGTGCGCGACGGGCATAGACGCGCACCACACACGCACTTAATGATTTTGTAAAATTCGTAACTCTTTCGTGCGAGCTTCGATTTAATCCATATTTACATCTATGTGATGATCTCAAAGATTACTACAACTCTCATTTAGGTTGTTTTAGCTCGTTTTGACTTCATTTTTATGCCTAACGGGGGTAAAAATAAATGATTTTACAAAAATCATATCTCTCTCATACGGATCCCGTTTTCAACATTCTTTGTCCTAAACTTTATATCTCAAGGAGTACTATGGATCTTCTTTTTTCACTTTTAGTCAAAACTCAACCAATCTCTACGTACTGCTTTGACGTCGTAATTATTATTTACGCGGTTGATTTTTACTTTTTACTAAATCCATAACTCCTTCATTTAGATTCGGATATTTACGAATTTTATACCCTTGGGATCACGTCATCGAGTTCTTTCTAAATACATTAACTGTTTCAAAAGATGGCACAACTTTTTGCATGCTTATTTTTGAGCCTAACAGTCGATTTAATCATAAATGTAACGTCATATTTGATTTTATTATCTCGTAAATCAAACATTACAATAGTAAGCTATTACATTTATTTTCCTACTCTTTCCTAATGGTGGTTGGTGACGGAATTTTTCTCGGTTGTCACACTCTCCCCCGTTTAGGAAATTTCGTCGCGAAAGTTTATCTTATCGTCGAGCTTTCTTCGAACAAGTGAGGACACTTGTTCTTCATTTGGTCTTCTCATTCTTTTGTGTACTCTGGTCATCGCTTATAGTTCCATCGTACTTTGACTATGAGAATCCGACTCTGCTTGACTTGTTTGACGTCTCTGTCCATAATTTCGATTGGCTCCTCAACGAAGTTCAATTCAGGGTTAATCTGAATTTCATCAAGCGGAATGACAAGTGTATCATCGGAGAGACACTTTTTAAGATTAGACACATGGATGACATCATGCACATTATTAAGCTCTTGAGGTAATCTAAGTGTTAACACGCTATCACATGCGTATTAAAAACATAAAATTTCACTGCTGATTTCACTAATAATATAACACAGGGAAGCAGGGTCGAATCCTCAAGGACACAACCTAACGGTCAATGCCTTTCTGCATCAGGGACATTGTAGTCAAAACAGAAAATATAAAAAGGGGGATTTTTAAATTAAACTAAAAACTAAAAAATGCAGTAAAAATAAATTAAACGAAAATCAATAATAAAAACGGTTTCAGTTCTACTGCGACTTTCCTAATCATGCAATCAGTTCAGATTTGGTTATTCAGAATGCGTTCTATCTAAGCTGGTACTGAGAAAAACTGACAAGCTCAAGTATAATCTCTTTTACCTAAATTAGTTAACCAAAACAAGCTCTTTGAATTAACATTAACTTTTTACATTTCAATTAAACAAGCTCTTAATTAAATCAGAAAAGCAGTTTTATGATCTGTGTAAAATTCCCAGCAATACCCAATACTTCTCATAAGCTCAGAAGCGTAAATATATTATTTTTTAGTTTATATCAGAGTTAAATCCCTAACACGGAACCAATCTGATACTTGTTACTTATTAGCAGTTGACAAGAACAATTACAGATTCTATTAACTGATTAAATGGAATGATAAAACCCTAGCTAGGTGATCAGACTAAAAGGAATTAAAATCAAACATTCGTTAAGTTCAAAACGGAAAAATCTAGATAGAAACACAAAAAGAAAACCATATCTGAAAACTAATCTCATGAAAAGTACTAGTCTAATGCAGAACCGAAAACAAGGGTTTTAGCCAGACATGGCTAAAATCTGATCTAGAACAATTAAAAGAAACATTAAACTACTAAATCTTACTAAACTAAACGTGTGAGATGCTCCATAGCCTTGAGAAATTAAGAAAGTGTAGAAAAGTGTAGAAAATCGCCTTCAGAAGGGTTTTTTCGTGTAGAATCGTCTCTGGAATCGAATTAGAGGGTATCTGGTATTTATATAGTAGTCTGGGCAGCAAATAAGGGTTCTGGTAGTAAGCACGACTCGTGCTTAGGGGGTACGCATGTGCCAGGTCATCGCAACTTTAAAATCCAAAATAAATCAGAAAAAATAAAATCTCGGGAAACACGGCCCGTGCTTGGGCTTCGCAGGTTAAAGTACCCAAAATAAAGGCAGCAAGAGGTAGGCACGACCCGTGCTTCAGGGCCGGATTTTTAAAATGCCCTAAGAAAATCAGAAATTCTCCGGTTATGTTTCGTAAGTGAAGAATGACCCGTTTTTTTTGTCAAACATAGCTAGTATTTGATCTTTTTTTTAGCGTTTTGGATCCAGATAAGCTCCAAATATTCTCCAAATATGCTCCAAAGACTATCAAACTATCGCTCCACTTCAAATCACCTGAAATAGACACGAAAACATGACCAGTACGGAAATTCTTACGACATACCTGAGTTGAACATTATTTAAACTAATGCACATAAAAAAGCATAAAAATGATGTAAAATGCTAATAAAAACTAATATAAAAGATGCATAAAATGGCATCTATCAATAAGTCGATAGGCAACTAGACCTATCCTGTCGAGGATTTCGAATGGTCCTATATATCTATGATTTAGCTTTCCTTGCTTTCTGAATCTTATAACTCCTTTCCAAGGAGATACTTTGAGCATCACCCTATCTTCGACTTGGAATTCTAGGGGTTTGCGCCTTATGTCTGTGTAGCTCTTCTGACGGTCACGTGTTGCCTTCATACGTTCTCGAATTTGCACTATCTTCTTATTCGTCTCATGAATAATCTATGGAGCGGTTTGTAGGGTATTCCCAACGAATTTCTTGGCTATTTGATATCTCTAACTTCCGCCTAACAAATAGGAGATCGACACTTTCAACCGTATAAAGCTTCGAACGGTGCAACCTTAATGCTCGTGTGATAACTATTATTGTATTTGAACTCAATCAGAGGAAAATAAGTATCCCATGTATTACCGAAATCTATCACACATGCTCTGAGCATATATTCCAGTGTTTGTATTGTCCTTTAGCTTTGACCGTCGGTATGAGGATGATAGGATATGCTCATATCCAGGCGAGTACCAATGGATTCTTGCAAAATTTGCTAGAATCGGGAGGTAAATCTGCTATCTCTATCAGATATAGTAGATAAAGGTACCCCATGCAATATGACAATCTCTCTAAGGTATGTCATGGTTAGCTTCTCCATCTTATCCATTTATTTTATTGGTATAAAGTGGGCAGACTTGGTTAATCTATCGACAACTACCCATATAGTGTCGTAACCAGTAGTATTCTTGGACAATTTTGTCATAAAATCCATTGTGATATGCTCCCACTTCCACTCAGGTATCTCTGGTTGTTGCAACAATCCTGAGGGCCGTTGATGTTCTACATTGACCTTGAAACATGTTGGACATTTACTTATGTAGGTCGCAATCTCAGCCTTCATATTTGGCCACCAATAAAGAGCTTTTAACTACAAATACATCTTGTCTACTCCAAGATGGATGGAATAACTAGTCCTATGGGCCTCATCTAAAACTAGTTCCTTGATATTTCCAAACTTCAGAACCCATATTCGGTTCATGAAGTATCTCGTTCCATGATCCTTAATCTCTAGTTTCTTTTCCATTCCCCTAAGGAATTTTTCCTTAATGTTTTTTTTGTTAAAGCCTCGAGCAGCGCACTTCTAATCTACGAGATTAGCCTAGACAGGATAGTCATCGTAAGTGATTAGCCTTGCCTAGATGATAACGAATCTCTCAATCATAGTCATTCAGCAACTCTAACCATCTCCTTTGTCTCATGTTGAGCTCTTTTTGATCGAAGATGTGTTGTAGACTCTTGTGATCCGTGTAGATTATACACTTTGTTTAGTAAAGATAATGACGCCGAATCTTCAGGGCAAAAACTACAACTCATAACTCTAAGTTGTGGGTGGTGTAGTTGTTTTCATACACCTTGAGTTGTCATGAGGCGTAGGCTATGCATTTTTCCCTTTGAATCAATACGCATCCTAGACCCTGATGTGAAGTATCGCAATATACTACGAAATCATTAGTACCCTCTAGTAGGGACAATATCGATGCACTACACAACATTTCCTTCATCTTTTGGAAAGTTGATTCTTTTTTGTCTCCCCAAACAAGTTTTATTTCTTTTTGGGTCAATGTTGTGAGGGGTTTGGATATATGAGAGAAATTTTCTATAAATCTCTGGTAATAGCCATCCAGTCCTAAAAATTGATGAGCCTCGGTTGGTGTCTTGGGTGCTCCCCAATTATTCACAACCTCAATCTTGGGAGGGTCAACATGAATTCCTTCATTGCTTACCACGTTCCCAAGAAAGTGTACTTCTTTTATCCAAAATTCACACTTAGAGAACTTTGCGTACAACTTTTCTTTCCTTAATAGCTCTAGGATCATTCGAAGATGCTACCCATGCTATTCCTTGGTTCATGAGTAGATCAGAATACCGTCAATAAATACTATCACGAATTTGTCCAAGTAGGGTTTGCATACTCGATGTATGAGATCCATAAAAACAGCTGGGGCATTTGTCTGTCCAAAAGGCATGTCCAAGAACTCATAATGGTCATATCGAGTTCTCAAAGCAGTCTTTGGAATGTCCTCTTCCGTTACTCGTAGTTGATGATATCCAAATCTCAGGTCAATCTTAGAGAAGTAACTGGATCCTTGCAGTGGATCGAAGAGATCGTCTATTCGGGGAAGTGGATATCGATTCTTAATGGTCAATTTATTTAGCTCTCTATAGTCGATGCACATCCAGAAAGATCCGTCCTTCTTCTTGACAAATAGAACGGGTCCTCCCCAAGGTGAGAAGTTTGGTATGATAAAACCCTTGTCAAGAAGTTCCTGTAGCTAGTTGGAGAGCTCTTGCACTTCCGATGGTGCCAATCTATAAGGAGACTTTGCTATTGGGGAGGATCCTGGAGTTATATCGATTCGAAACTCTACTTGTCAAGCTGGCGCCAGTCCTAGTAGATCTTCAGGGAATACATTAGGGTAATTTCACACATGAGGTACTTCCTCGATCTTCTTCTTCTTACTGTCTTTCCTATCGACAATATGGGCTAGGAAGGCATAATACTTTTTCTGCAAGTATTTTATGGCCTTCATACAGGAGATGATCCTAAGATTTCTACTAGGTTTATCGTCGTATACGGTTAATGATTCTCCATTCGATTGGGGTAGACATAATGCTTTTTTGAAGCATAGGACTTCGACGTGGTTATGGGATAACTAATCTATACCGATGTTGGTGTCGAAACTTCCACTGACCATAGGTATAAGGTCGACGAGAAAGGTATGATTATCTAATGTTAAGTTACAATTCTTAAGTATTTCTTGGGTACTAACGACTTAGCCGTTAGGCATTTCTACTATATAGGCTTTCCTAATTTTACTAGATGGGTGATTTAATAACTTCCTAAACTCAGAAGTAATATAACTTCTATCGGCACCGGTATCAAAAATTACATTTTGCATATAACTCATTGATTAGGAACATACCCGTAACTACCATCGCATCTTGGACGGCTTCTCTTGATCTTATCACAAACGCTTGACTCCTAGCATCTACTCCTCGTCCCTTCAACTTTGGAGAATTGCTCGTGATATGTCCACATTCGTTGCACTCATAACATGTCCGACCTTCTATTGTTGCGGTTCCTTTATTTGGTGGGGCTCTGCATCTATTGGAAATATGAAATTTCATGTTGCAGTTAGTACAGATCCAATAGGCTCCGGTATATTGATACCCACACTGAGTACATTTTGGATTATTTCCAGTGGTAGTCCCTGTTGGGGTTGTCGTAACCGAAAATTCCCGAACCGCTTCCCCTTTGTTTTCTGCTGATTGGCTAGCCCTTCCTTTGGATTCCTTTCCAAACTTCCTCTTCCTATTCTACGCCTTTGGGAGATCAGCCTTCTGGTCCATTCTACTGCGACATATCTCTTGATTCGTTAGGGTGAAAGCTAGTCTCTTAGCGCTGTCATAGGTGGTTGGCTTGGAGGCAATGAGTAAACCTTGAATGGGCTGGGGCAGACCCCAAATGTACCTTTCTATCTTCTTATATTCCAAAGTGATCATTCTGGGACATAAGGTGGTAAGGTCATTGAAACAGTTTGTATAACCAACAATATGAGCTTCCTTCATCATTGAATTCCACAACTCCTGCTCCAGCTTTTGCATTTCTTCGCGGGGGTAGTATTCTTCAATCATGAGCTTCTTCAGCTCGCTCCAGACCATGGAATTCACTACATTACTACGACATATCTCTTGATTCGTTAGGCTGAAAGCTAGTCTCTTAGCGCTGTTATAGGTGGTTGGCTTGGAGGCAGTGAGTAAACCTTGAATGGGTTGGGGCAGACCCCAAATGTACCTTTCTATCTTCTTATATTCCAAAGTGACCATTCTGGGACATAAAGTGGTAAGGTCATTGAAACGGTTTGTATAACCAGCAATATGAGCTTCCTTCATCATTGAATTCCACAACTCCTGCTCCAGCTTTTGCATTTCTTCATAGGGGTAGTATTCTTCAATCATGAGCTTCTTCAGCTTGCTCCAGGCCATGGAATTCACTACATTAATGCCCATGGTTTCCGTATACCCACCAACTTAGGGTTGCATCTGCCAGGGTACAAGTGGCGAACTTCACCTTACAGTCTTCAACACATAAGATAATCTCCAACACAGACTCCATCTTCTCTACCCATCAAGTGAAGCCAGCTACACCTTCGTTTCCATGGAAGAATTTTGGTTTACAGTTCATCAAATCTTTATGTGAACAAACTGTGGTTGGACATCGATTATGTCCATGTGAATTCTCACCTCCATTACCTCCTGAGCCTGCGTTCCTATTGGTTTCTAAGTTTGGAATTGCATCGGCGAAACGTTGGGTTACTAAAGCCTCAATTGCATCCGAGTTCATAGGTTCAGAGTTAGGTTCGGTTTGGCTTGGGTTTCTCCTTGTGCGAGGCATGACTCTATATTTATGGTATAAGTTAGTTGTTATGATAATTTCGAGGTTCGATTTTGAGTAATTAGTTAAGAGAGTTAACTATATCAAGAAAACAAATCAAACAAGTAACACAATACACAATAGGATCATATATATATATATATATATATATATATATATATATATATATATATATATTCATTAATTTCGATTAATTTTTACATCAAGATTTCCTAAAAGTCTACAATGATGTGGTTTGAACTGGAAAAGTATCCATTTTACATACAAAAGATATAGCAACATCTTATAATCTGCTAACTTTTCCTTCCTTCAAACCCAAAAATATAGTTCCCAGCTTTCCTATATATCTTGAATTATCTACCACTTACTAAAATAAACCACTATACAAGCCACTAACTATGACAACTGGTGTTGTAGGCAAATGATCATCACCTCCATAGTGACCGTACCGATTTCTAACACTATCAACCTCAAATCTGACTCCCTCACACGCTGATCTAAACCCTCAATCTCAATCTACTAAAACTGAACCAGAGAATGGGTCTCCTCCAGTTGGTCGTATGGTTGAAGGATCCTGAAATCATCTACATACCTCCCCTGCTCCAAATCTCTAACTTTACTAACCAGTAACCTGATCTCTCTACTGAGTGAATCACGATCCTCCTCTGCCTCATGTGTACAATCTCTGTGTTGTGCTACCCGCAGAACTAACACCGAGATCGCCCTATCCATGGGATCCTCTGGAATGGGATCTTGTAAAGGTTCCTGGGAGGACTCTCCAACCTTGTAAAACCTGATACTGTCCTCCATAATCCACTCGTCCACTTGCAGAGTCGATTTGTGGATTGGGTAAGGCTTCTTTGATGACCTAGGTGATGACGGCGGTATGGATGCTCTCTTACAAGATGGAATGGGGATGGACTTTCTTAGGGTGGTTATCGCTCCAATATCATGTATAAGACATCAAACATGAAGATTCTTATGAGAGATAGTATGAGAATTATAAAATACATATAATTTCCTATTATAAGTATATAGTAAATAGTACCGCTTCTCTATATGGGGGGTATGCCGGATACCCGGCTCTAATCCGGATATCCTGAAGGTGTACCATTCCAAACTAAGTGTTAAATCCTCTTGTAATAGGTCTTGATCTAAGACCCTAGTATTTAGGAAGTCGATCTAGGCAAAAGATCCTCAAGGTGTAGGCCTCGACCAAACTTCTTAACTAATCAGACTAGGCTAGCGATCCATAAATCATTAAGTGTTTAGGTTGTCAACTACGTCATCCGGTTTAGGTTGTCAACTACGCCATCCAGGTTTAGGCGTGCATCGTTCAGACCATAATAAAAATTAGTTGCGCATTCTAGGTCTAGTTGTGGTACGACCGCAATACTATATTAATCCTAGGATTTGTTTTTGACCTAAAATCTTAAGTTCTAATTTGAATGGATGATCTTATGATATGTAGGTATGTTTATAAGAGTTTGTATAACTCTTTCTCGGATTAGTGTTTGATTAAGGGTATTTTATTAATTCTATGTTTTATACTTCAAGACTATCAAGTAAGTATCGGCCAGGTGAGAAGTGTCAGAGGGTAGGACCATTTTAGCATATAGCCATTCTGAAATCCTGCAATCCAAGCGGCAATTCAAACATGACACATCTCCCGTAAGTAGTCTATCATATGGTAATTGATAATAATACTTTTTATTTGGTTTAACCAATTTATAGTATTCGCCCTAGGTTATAGTCATAGTTTCTAAGGAATTACTAGTTCGCTATAACCTGTAGCTCTAATACTAATCTGTCACACCCCCGATCGGAAGCGGAAACGTCAGGCTATGTGACGTACCGATATTAGATCAAGGCAAATAGATACATTGAACAATACATATAAATATAACACAAAATATACTTTTATTCATTCTAATTTATTCAAGAGTTACATTTTTTGGTAGATCAAGGACACAACTTAAACATAACTAGAAAATAAACAGAATAAAATAAACAACAGTTCCTTGATGACATCCTCCTCTGCACGGCTATCTTCCACACTCATCTCCCCGAGAATACATGTATTTTGAAAATGTCAACATAATGTTAGTGAGTTCACAGGTTTTTATAGTTTTTTGCATTTTTTATTGTTTTAATTAAGAATCCTTTTTCTTTTAGAAAAAGCTTTCTTTCCTTTATAAGATATTTTACCAATCCTAAATTAAAATACTTTCTAGGATATTTTACCAATCCTAATTTATTATAATATATTTTAGGATATTTTACCGATCCTAATCTATTATAATATTCACTACTCGAAGGCGTCCCTATATGTAGTTGATTCCTTATGGTTTTCAGGTTGTATTGCCATGAGCCCCCATAATCGACGTTCTGGACTAATATTTTCCCCGCACGACACTTCATCGAACGTCGAATAATACTTGTATATAAAGAAAGTTATTCTGTCGGGATTGTAGCTAGCAATCGCAGGTGGGGGTGTCATCCCCGTATAGACCTATACATATCTTTCTGGCTCTCACTAGATTAACGATTATAGGTTTGGGGTAGCCGAATTTAATCAGGCTAAGGATGAATAATAAAAGCCCACTAACACCACATTAACCTTAGGTGTTTTATCTTTTCTTTAACTCTTTTATAAAATCTTTGATTATCACTATATAATCTTTTACTTTATATTTGATAATTAAAAGCTACATACCTCATAATTTTCTTTGTATACATATATATATTATTTTACTATATATATACCCTAATTATAACTGATTTGAAAAAAAATATTAGGGTAGAGTAACAACTAGGTACAGTGCATATCCATATAATTTACCAGCATTACTTCTAGGTACTATGTTATCCAAGGAAATTGGCCAGTATAACCTCTAGCTGAAATGCTTTCCAGAATATCGGACATCATAACTTTAGGCATAATATCATAGCTTACAACTAGGCGGAGTATATATAGGTACATTATCCTAAACTTTTCATGCGTTGTATAACTACTGATATTTACATAAAAATGTATTTAAAGCAGTTTGATAAACATGTATTCCCCTTCCCCCCTTTAAAACCTTTAAAATAGTAAAATGGGGCCGTGAAATCACCCTTGATGCATGAGACCGCTAATGCAGGGTCGAATCGGGTTCAGGACCCCAGGGACCGCCTATGATAGCAGCAACTTTGAGATTTAGAGAGAAAGAGAAATATATATATATATATATATATATATATATATATATATATATATATATAGAGAGAGAGAGAGAGAGAGAGAGAGAGACTTGGAGAAAGCTGTGTAGAGGGAGTATGCACTGCCTTCTATTTATAGGCAAGGATTTGGCGTGCCCGCGACGCAAAGTTTTGTGCCCGTAGTCCATGATCATCGTGACACCATCCAGACGTTGCCACGTGTCACCTCCCCACTTGGCCACGTTACTCACAATATACTCGAATCCGGTGCCAGGTGCGAAACGGGCATAGGTGCGCACCACACATGCACGTAATGATTTTTTAAAATTCATAACTCTTTCATGTGAGCTCTGATCTAATTTTTTTTATATCTATGTTCTATCATCCCAAAATTCAAGGTAATTTTCATTTTCAAAACCAAGCCAAAAAACCATAAATGTTTACAAAACATAGTTTCCAAAAGTTATAATCGTGTATGAGAGTATCCCAAAATCAAATATCATAAAATATGAAAGATGTGCATGATCAAGCCTTCGCTTGCCCCTGTCCTCTGAAGTACCTGAAACCATAACAATCAAATTCTAAGCCAAAGCTTAGTGACTTCCCCCAAAGTACTACACACAACCATACAGATAACAGCATGCATATATGAGCCTTCAGCCTGACTGGACCGCCTCCCAGGGCCTACAACCTATATGGACCACTCTCTGGGCCTTCGGCCTGATTGGACTGCTTCGCAGGGTCTACAACCTATATTACTGCCTCGACTATCTTGGCCTTCAGCACAAAGTAGGACCGCCTCAACCCAACCACAATATGTCGACATATACAACAAAAAAAAGATAAACACATATCTAGCAAATACATGCAATCGTACAGATCTACCAATCTATGATATAACCAGCATAAGATCATCCTATATACCAGGATACATAACCTAATGGGCCGGTATTGGTGCCTTCGACCCACAAGTACATCGAGGAAAACGTGCATTACAGTCTGAAAGGTAGCAGAAATGAATGTTGCTCCAAATGTCAATTCTACAAGTCACATATACAACAAATAGTGACCTAATCTCAAACCAATGCTCAAAATACCCAAAATTACCCTAAGTTAAACTTAGTCAAATTCTGAGTACGCCCAAAAGTCAAATTCTTGGTCAAAGTTAGGGTCAAAACGTCAAAAAGTCAAAGGAGGTCAAAGTAGACTAAGTACGCCCAACGTACTCAGTCACTACACTCGCCGTAGTAGATCCCTTCCTGGTTACGAGGCTCCAACCTGGTACGCTCAGTGTACTACCAGGTACGTCTAGCGTACTCGACCAATTCCATTTTCCATCATTAAGTGTTTATTCCATTAAGATCTCACGTGCAAAACTTAAACCTAATCGCAAATAATATTCTAAGTCATCATGTTTCCAACTTTATGACTTTTCATGGCTAGAAGGAGCCCACACACCAAAACCCTAACTTAATACACAAACCAAAACTCTTGTATGGAGGGTTAAAAGGGACCAAGATCATATTTTTATGACTCAAAGCACCCAAAAACGTCTGAAAGGATAACTCATTTGGATTAGAGTAAACAATACTCATGAATACCAATATTATGGGACCAAAAAGCTTATAAACCCCAAAACTAGCTAGATCTAACAAATGCATCATCAAGGTTCAAGCTTTACACCTTCTGGAGTTGAGATAAGTAATGTTGGCTCTGGATCCCCAAGCTTGAGCTTCAACGATCAACAAGCTTGGACTTATCTTTCATCCAAAATGCACCCAAAACACATAAAAAGGCTCCAGATTTTCTCTAGGGGGTAGGGTTTCGAGTTGGAGGCTCAAGAGGGTGGTGGTTGATGTTAGGAAGGACCCTAAGGGGTTAAAGTCCTCAAATATGTCTAAAAACCACGAAATTAGGGTTTTAACATTGCGGCGGTACGCTTAGGTTACCATAAGTTACGCTTAGTGTAACACGCTAAAAACGCGTCCCCTTTAGCCTAGTACACCCAACATACTAGCTAGTGTACGCCCAATGTACTACCAGACTCCCTTTTTCCAGATTTAACTTCAAGCAGCCATAACTCCTTCGTTTCAACTCCATTTTTGAGGATCTTTATATCCACGGAAAGGTATCGACGAGCTCTATAATTATATCTTGATACTTATGACTAAAAACATATCGAACTAAATGATGGTTTTTGAGAATAACAACATTCCTATGGTGCACATGCAACCCTAATTGCTTTGGATCTAGGTTTTTCTCAAGTTATACATGCAAATTAATTTTCCAAAGAAAAACCCTAATCTAGCATACAAGAAAACGAAATCTAATCATATTAGGGTTTAGAAGAATACCTTTCTTGTTGATAGCTTGATCTTGACGTTCAAGAGCTTAGTGCCTCAAGCGTTGCACCTCTAATGGAGTCACAAACACCACTTAGAAAATGATGAACAAGAGAGAGGTGATGGAGGCTTCAAGATTTCGGCTAGGGTTCTCCAAGAATGCATAGGGCGAAAACTGTAAGGCAAGGGTTCCTTATATAGGTGAGCTGCTAGGGTTTTAGGTGGTAACCCTAATTCTATGCTTAAGCCTTAAGCAATCCATGGAATCCTTCTAAAAGGCCCCTTGGACGAAATCTCTATGGGCTTCCCATAGATTTCGTCCACTCCAACTTGCAACAATCAATGATTTGCAATATTAGTCCCCTTACTTTTAGTCAGTCTCTTTTGATCACTAAATTAATTCCAAATTAATTTATGATCAATACTAATTAAATAATATGATTTCTCAATTAATATATTATTCTTCTAATATATTAATAAATCATTTATCAACCTCTTTCTCCATAATTCATCCTGTTAAGTTGCTATGGTGAAGGCAACCCAAAAGGACCATGCTACTATCAAATCAAGTACATGCTAATTATAGTTATGGGCTTAGACACCTAATCCAACACTAAAATCCTTAATTTATGAAAGAAGCCTGAAACATAACCTTTTCCATTTACCCCTCAGTTTCCATCGAACAATCCGAGGTTTAAATCACTTGTTCAATATCATACACATCCAATAGAGTCTAAAATCCATTCCATTAAAGCCCAAGGCCTCCATTTGATCCATTTATTTTCCACAATCCTGAAATAAGAACTTCTCAGAACAAGATGTTACATATGTGATGATCTCAAAGATCACTACAGCTCTCCTTTAGGTTGTTTTAGTTAGTTGTGACTTTCATTTTTATGCCTAACGGAGGTAAAAATAAATGATTTTACAAAAATCATATCTCTCTCTCATACGGATCCCATTTTCAGCATTCTTTTTCCTAAAGTTTATTTCTCAAGGAGTACTATGAATCTCCTTGTTGCACTTCTAGTCAAAACTCAACCAATCTCTAAGCACTGCTTTGACGTCGTAATTATTATTTATGCGGTTGATTTTTACTTTCTACTAAATCCATAACTCCTCCATTTAGAGTCAGATTTTTATGAATTTTATATCATTGGGTTCACGTCATCGAGTACTTTCTATATACATTAACCATTTCAAAAGACAACACATCTTTTTGGACACTTATTTTTTAGCCTAACAGTCGATATAATCATAAATATAACAACATATTTTATTTTCTTATCTTGTAAATCAAACATTACAATACTAAGCTATGACATTTATTTTCCTACTCTCTCCTAACGGTGGTTGGTGACGGAATTTTTCTCGGTTGTCACAAAAGAGGACTTGAATAATAATTTTGCACGTTACCTTTCCATCATATGTAATAACTGTAAATCCTATGTCTTTCCAAACAAGTTTCTGACCCTTGGACTTCTTAACTACTAATGGTGCTCAATATCCACCCACTATGCATTCTATGTTGGACTTTCAGTCCTAACATTCGAGTTACAAACTCGATCCTTATCGAAGACTCCTAGTCCCTTTCGAATAGACTCAACTCGAATGGTCATGCTCCAATGACCTAACATCTCATGATGCAATGATTAGACTCATGTCTTTATGAGTCAGAAAATTCTATCACGGATGACACCTACCTTCATGTTCTAATGTGGTACAACCACATCTTTATAGGTAGCATTCCTAGCTACTGACTACATAGCCTTAACAACCACTACAACCTGTCTGTCGATTGCCTCGATCGTTCTTTCCTTCAATTTCTTGACTAAAGTCGGATGCTACATCGAGCTTGGTTTTCTAAACCGAGCAACTCACTGCATAACTTTTATCTTAGTCGGAATCGATTTGCTATGACCTCTAGGGTTGGAATAACATTCATCTTCTTAGTCATTACTGAAACGATGGACATGAACAAAACAAATTCAATTACTAATGCCTTCGTAACCTTGTGAATTTACCTGATCCAAGTGTGAGTCTTATGCTTTGAGTAGTTTAGGCCTCTACTACCTTTCCCACCTCCTCATACTCAGTCCAAGATTTGTCCTACAGTTCACCAAGTCACCATACATAAAATCATATAGCAATTTTAAAATATATAAATGTGTTTCAAACAAGAACATATGATAATTATTCCTAAAATCTACTAGAATGTCGTCTTCATGGTGATAACATTTGCTCCACTACCTTTGATGACGTACCAACAAATACAGTCTATTTATCAGAGTCCTTTTGTACAAATTCTTTCTCGTGTAGTGTCCTATCTATAAGGCACACTATATCAGATTTATTCTATTCTTATTCAGGTTAACCCTTATGTCGAAACCATGGTGTTTTTGTACACCGAAGCAGGCGTTCAATGTACCGAGAGGTGAATTTATTATGATAGAGAAGGTTTTAGTTATGTTTTGATGCATATGTCCTCCTTATTACTCCCAAAATTAAATGCTAGATCTAATATATTATTTATATGTTGTGATATGTCGGAGAGGATTGAGTTGGAATCGTAGGGGAGATCCGTGCATGTATCTTCTCCTGTTATCACAGTGCAGAAGAGAGAGATGACCGTAAGTCGACGTCCAGGAGGAGTTTCCAGGACGAAGCTCCAACGATCAAATTAGTATGAGATATGAGAGAGATTGTAGTAGATTACAGGAAAGAGAGAATTTCGTTCCCTTCTTCGTGAGGAAGAAGGATCTTTTTATACATGTTTGAGAGGCTTGCCCCTCAACTGATTCTGTTGAGCATTCCCTCGTGAGGTGCGACGTGGCCGACCCATATTGGAGGATCCTCCGTCACGTCTTTTGCCTCATTCCCCCATTGGCTAGAGGGAGATCTTTTAATTATTATGAAGATCGTGGCTATCGTCTAATGGGCGAGTGGGACTCTCTGATTTGTCCCATGTTTGCCAATATAATTTCCTGGAGAAGGGGTTAAGGCGCGGATCTGCACCTTAACTTCCATATCTGCGCTCTTCGCGTTGGCGAAGGCCCCGACTTGGCTTTAGACTAGGTTCTGACCAGGCTAAGCGCGGTGTTAGTTTGACTTCTTTTTTGACGTTCCTCTGAGGGATACGTTAACAAGTCCCTTAGGCTTGTAGGTGTATGCGTCGGCTTGACAGAATCGTCGTTTGAGCCTATATTTCAACACGTGTATGCCTGGGATTAGTTCTATCGTTTGACAAACCTTAGGCAGCGCCGTCAATGTGTGTCAGATCCATCATGAGACGGTTCGTGTCACCAGTTTTTTCTTTAACCCCCCCCCCCCCATTCCAAGACCTTTCATCCTCACCTATTTTATTTAGTTTCGTTGCATCAACCCGGGCATTCTGAGAATTTTTCTTTTCGATCGCTCATTTTTTCTCGATAATGGACCGTTACGGTAGAGTCCCTACTGCAGAGGAATTCCAATTTCTGCAAGACTGTTTCGGCTTGTTACCGAAACATGGTGTAATGATTCCGACAAAAGGGGGTATCGATCTACGATTTCCCTTAAGAGAAGGTAGGAGTTCCAATCCCTCTATTCAAAGCGGGCTTACGATTGCCGACATCCGATTTCTTTAACATGATTGTGGACCATTATGGACTTTCCGTCGACGAGTTGACCCCGAGCGCTGTTAATAAAATCATCAGTTTTGACCTGATTTGCCAATCTTTGGTTGTATACTGACCTTCTGGGTCTTCAATTACTTCTTATATTCAACTACAAATTCTGGTGTTCATACTTTGGCGAAAAGGCAGGGCATTCATCAGTTAATCTCTGAACAAGATGCCCCGAAGAAGAACTGGTAGAGGAAATGGCTTTGGGTTAACCGGAACCTTGTGGGGCGTGGGTTTCGCAAAACACGAGACCTTCCTGACCGCCTTCCCAAACTGTTTGGAAGTAACCTGAATCTCGGAAAACGACTAGGAAAAATCACTGTTGTTAGGGAGAACTGGGAAGATTCCGTTCTTGTTGCGACCGGTATGAGTGCTGCCTGGAGAGCTCGTGGGAAGGGGGAACAATTATACGTTTTGAGATGCGGTATCCACTCATCTCCTTCTCCCCCCCCCCCTTTTTTTATTTTTATTTTTATTTTCTTTTAAAGGAAAAGGGGGTAAGAACAGGGTATCTTGTTGGCTTATGAGTTCTTATTTTTTGGAATTTATTTGTGCAGTTGCTGAAGTTGAGATTTATTTTGGAGATGGCCCTGTGCGGTCACTATCACGGTAAACTTTATCACCGGAAGATTGATCTTGTAGAGGCTCTTCCTTCTCCTATGTCTGAAAGACGTATGCGAGAGTTTGCTGGATTGCCCTTGGTGGAATGGGGAAATGCTGGTTCTACTGGACCTGCTTCGCCTTCCCTTCCATCCATTGGGATCGTTTCCCCAGTTCATTCGCCGGTTCCTACTCCTTCTGGTTTGCCTGCATGAGTAAAAGCAGAAAGAGGCAGTGCGCCTGTTCGGAAGAGGCAAAGTTTACGTGTGGCATCATCGTCAGACGAGGAAACAGAGTGCGATGATGTGGGTCTTCATCATCGTAAGGCACATAGAACTGTGTCTGTGACCAGGCTTCTTGGTGGTATCAAGGGTATTCTTGGTGATCGATTTTCTGTGCCTGAGCAGAAAAAGATAGTGGTGGTGTCTAGTTCGCCGGAGGCGTCGCCCTCATCGTTTGCTGGTTCACCCTTGGTTAATCTTGGTTTCGGCTCTATGTCTGGGGGTGTGCCGAGTTCGCCTGGAGGTTTTTTTCAGCGTGAGAAATCTTCCCTGGTTAACGAAACAGGAACTTTGTCTCACTCCATGTCTTTCGAGGCGTATGCTCCGGGCTGGACGATTACTAGAGATTCCTTACTGTTGGAAGACACTACCGCCTAGGAGTGGAGTAGATGCGCCCATCCTCCGGCTACAATGAGTTCGCTTGCGGGTCAATCAAGTGCTCGTATGGCTGGTGACCTTTGTTATGTCGCGGCCCAGACTTTTGCCCTTATGGTCGCTGCCGCCGACCGGGTTTGCCGCGCTGGTGCGAATGAGAGGTAGTTGAAAGTATTTCATGGTGCCTTGGCAGGCATGAGGGAGGAAGTTCATGATTCAGAGGCAGAGCGCCAAGTTCTTTCCGAGCAGAACTGCATTGTGGCCTGCGAGAAGGCCACTTTGGAGGATCAAGTGGCCACTTTGGAGGACCGATTAGAGCGACTTGAAGACCAAGTGAGTTCTCTTATTCGGGAGAAAGGTGTGCTGGCGAGTGAGTTGGTCGAGTGCCAGCGTCAACTGGCCCGTGCTCGTGTTGATGGTGTGGTCGTTCGAGGTAGTTTGCAACGGATGTTGGAGAAAGGGGGTGGTTCGCGTAATTGATAAAGTTATTTTGCCGACGGGATCCAGGGTGTTCGTGAGGCATGTGAGGCCCTTGGGTTTGAAAAGGGGAAGCAACTAGGTGGTTGCTCCACAGGTGCCGGAGAACCTGAAGTCCCAGATCCTGGCCGTGTTGCAAGAAGGGATGAAGAGGTGGATGCTGCTATATCATCCCTTGCTGAGACGGATTTCGCGGGCCTCTTTCGCTTGGGAAAGCTGGATTATGACGGTTTCTGTCAGTTTTGTCACAGGCCGAGTCCGGGAGGTTTTTCCTCAGACTCCGAAGGCTGATTTCTGTTTTGCCATTTTGTTCGTTCTGTAATGTAGTTGCCTTTCTATGTACTATGTGTATAATAAAGAATGTTGGTTGTTAATAACCATAAACTGTGCATTTTGTTTTGTACTTGGCATGGAAGTGTTCTCTTTTGTTTTCTTTTTGTATGTATACACATATTTTGAATTGTCCTGTGGTATCTTTAAGGACATGCTATTTTATTGCAATTCTCTTCTGCACATTCCCTTGTTCTAGGGTTTGCGTTAATCGGCTAATGTGTGCTTCAGACGTCGCATAGCTGCTGCTATTGAGCTATGCTCGTTGACTTTTATGTTTAGTTAGGCTTATTGTGTTAAGCCATGAAATGTTAGTCACTGTTGTGGACTGTACTGTATGGTCTAGCTGCCAATACATAGGCCAAGATCGTCACCTCAAGACCTTTTACTGTTGTATTATCAGGGGAAATGTTATGAACCTTTTAGAACCCCTTGTTCTGTGCCATTGATTGGGATTTATATATTCTCAGCTCTGAGATGTTATTGGCACATTGTAGGTAAAGATTATGACTATTTTGAGACCTACGGTTGCATCCTTAAATAGATTTTGCTCAAGTAGCGTAGGTGATCAGCCATTGTTGCTACTTGGAAAATATGCACAACCTCTATACTTTGCGTTTTTGCAATACAGAATTCTGAAAGGATCTTTCAAAATGAAAATTATATTATTTCTAGAAATAAAAAGAAAAATATGAGATAATAGATCCTGAATGTCTAAGTGTCAGGGCGTATGCCCAGTTTTCGCTTTGGCACCTGGAGTATGGTTATCATGTGCGGAGTTTGACCATACTCCTTTTTCTAGGCCTCCGCTTTATTTTTGACCGAGTGTTGTGCTATGGCTATCTCATTGCGACTGTGCCTCATTTGAAGCAAGTGCATCTTGATAGGTTGGGGTTTCCTCTCGTTTCCACCAATGGTGCCCAGCGTGAGAGAGGTGAATTTTGTTGTGTATGCTCTGGAGGTGCTTGAACTTTCCTTTCTTCTCGACACAGTGTGAGATGCGACCATGGGAAGTGCCTTCCTGTGGCTTGGTGAGAGTGCCACCCATGTTTTCTGGCGCATCTATCAACCTTGCGCCTCACACCATCGCTTGGGATGATGTTTGGTGCATCAGGGGCACTTGTTAGTTTTCTTCCATAGGAAAGCGTGTGTGGTGAGAGGATTGATATTCTGCCTCTAGCTTCGGTGCTTCTGGTGCCTATTTCCTTCATTCCACTACGTTTTGGTTCATACACTGCATTGGCCAAAATGTACTTTGAATTTCGAATCGCTCTCTGGTTGGGCACGACTCGGCCATCGGTTGCTGGTGACTTGCCCGTGAGTAGGTGCTTCTTCGCTTTGCAATTTTCGCTTCATACTCTGGCTGACTCATCTGTAGGTCAGCGACTTCTTCCTTCTGTGGGAGAGATGTTGTGAGTTGACGGAATACATCTCTTCGTCTTTTCCTGGACTCGTGGGTCGGTGCTTCTGCTGAATTTGAGAACACCATGAAGAGTAGACGGAATCACTTGCAGCTGGAACAATGCTGGCCGACCTAGTAGAATATTGTGATCCGCCGAGTGGTCAACCACTGAGAATTCGAGCGCCCTTGTTAGTTATTTGGTTCCGTCTTGACTGATCAATGTAAATGGGAGCGTGACTGTTCCTGTTGGCCAGATGTTATGACGGGTGAACCCAACTAGCGGGCCCTGGCGTGGTAGTTGGATGTGCTTTTTCCATTCAATTGGTAACTGCCAAAGGCAGTGTTCATCAATCACGTTGACCATGCTTCCTGTATCGATGTACACTTTCTCGACACAGTTTTGGCTAATGAAACCAGTGATGTGCAAAGGGTCATTCGGATCCCAGTGCTCTGGCCGGGGATCGTGCGTTGAAAATGCTTTATTGAGAATGTTTTGATGGTATACCTGCGCGCCCACGCGCTGGCTCTAGCGGTTGCCACATGGGTGGGGCCCTGTGATGGTAAGTATTTCAGACCTTCTTTCGTTATCTTTGCCCCCATCATTTTTATTTTTGGGTTGGTGCTTATCCCCATTGAATTTTTCCCTGAGGTCTTTTGCTATGTCGACTATATTTCCCACTAGTTGTTTCTCATCAATCTCCCGCTTCAATACTGTGCACTCGTTGGTGTCATGCGTTTTGCTTCGATGATACTCACAGAACTTGGTATTGTCTTTGTTCTCCTTGGCTGGAGTCTTATTGATTGCATGGACATCGTTGTGGATACTCCTGCTATTATCCCTGTTGAATGGTCTATACCGCCGTGACATGTGCCTGGAATGACGGTTGTGTCTCTGCTGGTTTCCATATTGCTTCTCTTGCTGAAATGGACTTGGCCGGGGTACTATTTCCTCCTGTTTGAGATAGGCGTTAGCTACGGCTTTGAGATTGACCACTTTTCGTTCTTCCCCCTCGATTTAACGTAGGTATTTTTCCACACGGAACTTGAGTTCGTCCTTGGATTTAGGAACTGCTCCTTGCATCTTCATGTCCCGGGACATTCAAGGTAGCTAGCTTGAACCGGTCGTAGTAGTCACAGATCGATTCTCCTTCTTTTTGCTTGCATGCCATCACAGAGTTGGCGTCCCCTTTTACTTTTCTCAATTGCATGAAGTTTTTGAGGAAAAGGTATTTCAGCTACTCAAAGCTTGAGATACTGTCTGGCCTTAGAGACTTGAACCACTTGCATGAGTTTCCTGTTAAGGTACAAGGGAAATACGTGCAGGTGAAGCAGCGATCCATCTTAAGAGATGTCATCGTCCACTCGTAGTTGTCGATGTGGTCATCTAGGTCTGTAGTGCCATCATACTTTGGCATGTTTGGTATCATCGTAGTGTGTGGGATCTTGTACTGCAGGAGTTCATGGCTGAAGTTGGAACTTGCGCTTCACATGGGGTTGTCCATGTATGAGTATGGCATACCACCATAAGCCATGCGTTGCTGCATCCGGTAGGAGATCGCATACATCTGATTATGCATGGCCGCTTGCGAGATGTACGGTTGATACTGCTGTAGGTTTGGCTGCAATCCAAAGTTCTGGATTGCATATTGCCCTATCGGGGGAACCAGATATGGGCTTGCTCCTGCGTACTGTTGTGTGTACGGATTGGACGGTTGGTCGGCTGCCATGAAGGGGTTGAATTCAGATGCTACCGAGAACTGAACTCCGGATCTATAAGGGCCAGATCCCTGGCTGGATGAAGTCTGCACACTTGTTACTTGCAGTTGAGACAGTGCAGGGGTTGAACCTGGCGTCTGCTGTACAAGTTGGTTAAAGATCGACGGTTGTTGTGCAAATATTGGCACATGAGATAACCTTGCCATGGCGGCGTGGACCATCGGGGGATATTGTGGTTGCGGCTAAATGGTGTGAGCAATCCAGGTTCCGGTGTCGGAAGCGTGCGGGAAGGATTGTTGTTGCGAGGCAGAGATCTCTTTTGCGTTGCAATGATCTGCGGAGTTGTGGTTACGATTGATACTTGTGGGGTTGTGTTGGTTGTTGGGCTCCATAGATTGGCTATGTAGGTTGCCGTCGTTTCAGCTGCAGAACTGGACGGTGTATGTGAGACGGGTGTGTGGTTTGAAGCGTGCTCCTCCTGAACGGAAGTTTTCCCGCCATTAAGTGACGGCATTGGACGCAGCGGGCTTTTCGTCGCTGCCCCTGATGTCACTGGGATGTCACCTGCCATCGTTACTTTCTGGGTTTGCTTCGGGGATGTATCATTCTAAAGATACGCTAGGATGATATGTTGGAGAGGATTGAGTTGGAACCGTAGGGGAGATCCGTTCAGGTATCTTCTCCTGTTATCACAGTGCAGAAGAGAGAGATGACTGTTAGTCGACGTCCGGGAGGAGCTCCCAGGACGAAGCTCCGGCGATCAAGTTAGTATGAGATCTGAGAGAGATTGTAGTAGATTACAGGAAAGAGATAATTTCGTTCCCTTCTTCGTGAGGAAGAAGGATCCTTTCATACATGTTTGAGAGGTGTGCCCCTCAACTGATTCTATTGAGCATTCCCTCGTGAGGTGCGACGTTGCGGACCCATATTGGAGGATCCTCCGTCACGTCTTTTGCCTCATTCCCTCATTGGCTAGAGGGAGATCTTTTAATTATTATGAAGATCGTGGCTATCGTCTAATGGGCGAGTGGGACTCTCTTATTGGTCCTACATTTGTCGGATATAATTTCCTGGAGAAGCGGTTAAGGCGCGACTCTGCACCTTAACCGCCATATCAGCGCTCTTCATGTTGGCGAAGGCCCGAACATGGCTTTAGACTAGGTTCTGACCAGGCCAAGCCCGACGTTAGTTTGACTTCTTTTTTGACGTTCCTCTGAGGGATACGTTAACATTATATTATTAGAATCTTGAACACATAAAATTTCTAGATCCGGTCATCAACAAACCATTGATCCAAATCAAGTAACAACATCCAAGGTAGGCATCCTAAAGCATGCTATAACATAATTCATTTAGCACATATTAGCAATTTAGGCATTTATCCTAAAGCATCCTAGCACTCGAGTGAATTTAGGTATGTTGCCTAAAATATAATATACACACTCACATAATAGCTTAACCTTCTAAGTTTAAGTCTAGAAATTCCCTAAAATTCCTAGTTCGCTTAAACTAATGCTTTGATACCAACTGTGACATCCCAAATTTCATGACCATTTTAAAACTTTTATGTATGCTTATTTAAAAACAGAGTATTTTATTAGTGCGAAAACTTCTCCCTAAAATATTATTTCGACATGAGATAATATTAATATCGAACATTTTCGAAGTAGTGTTCCACATTAATATCTTTTAAAGCTTGGTACGTCATAAATGATATAAAAAATAACCGTAAATGTTCCTTATAGAGATTATAGCAACCTACTAACTCCTTTAATCTCTCAGTAGATAGTTATATTATATATCAGTACCTTCGTATCGCTACCGGTTATACAAAGAAACTGAGTGGGTCAGATTGGGAAACCTAGTGAGCACATAGGGTTTTCAACCCACAATATTATAATCTTTAAATATATTTTTATACAACAAACTGATAGCCTAGTTACTCAAATATGTTATCCTCACTTCCTAATCTTTAAGTAATGGTCCTGAGGGATCTCTCCTAAAGGATCTTTCACAACAGTCATCTATATTTCTTTAAGTGATTAGGCACGACAATAGGATAATATATTGGGTAACCACGACAGTACAATGGTATTTGGGACAAACACAGCATGCACGTTAGTACAATAGTACTTTGGTCAAGCACGGTAGTACCATAGCACTTTGGAAAGACGTCATACACGTCTTATTATTTCACACATCGTTCAAGAACCTATCACGACCTTTTATCTCACACGACCCTTTACTACCCATTCGTATCTTAGGTATGATAAAATATACTTAGTTTTCTTCAATCATGTCGTAATTTATATATATAAACACAGTAAAGCAGCACACATAGCACTTAAGCAGTTGGAATATTATATCTATGTGTATGTTTGAAAGTAACTATGCACTCACTTCTTAAAAACGGATGCCCCTAAATTTGGGCTACGCTTCGCCCTAGCACTTAGCTTTTCCTTTGACGTGACATATGTTCATATCACTAAGTCTTGGTCTTATATTTCTGGTGACTAATGACAATCTAGATTCCTCACTAATCCCAATGTCTACATCAAGATCTATCAAGTAAGAAACAAGCATGTATGATCATATTAGAGGTAGGGTTCGTTTGGTATATAGAGTATACTGTTTGAAAATCTCAATTTAAACACCTCTCTAAATCCAGTCTAGGCATCATCCCTGTAAGTAGATCAATCAGTATAATGAATTGGAATTACTGATAAATCTTATTTATAGATTCATAAACACGACTATGAATATAAATATAAGTTACACTTGAATTAAAATAAGTGGAGCTTAACTCATAGAGTTTCTGGCGAAAACTGGGAGATTGTACTGGCAGAACTCCGACTCGAGAGTTCCTACTATTTAAGCTTCTAGCTACCCCAAGCCTAGCTAAAAAAGATTCAGAAGTCTGGAAATGTTGGAGCTTAAGAACAAGAGAGTTTTCAGAGAGAGATATGAGACTTTCAGATGAGAAATGAAGGAATTCGAGGTTGTATTTATAGTTGGAAAGGTGCACCCCACGCGCCGACAAGATGTGAGCCACCCAGGTTGAGTGACGTTGATCAAACCCCTTGCCGCCACGTGTCAGGTCCAGATTCTTCCACGTCGCCATGTCGGCAGCCTGCTGCGCGCCGCGCCCTTCATGCACGCGTGCGAATTTCTGATTTTTCAAAAAATCATATCTTCTTCATACGGGCACCGTTTTCGACGTTCTTAATATCCACGCGTAACTATCGACGAGATCTACAACTTTCATCTAGACTCTGTTGGCTAATTCTCACTTTATTTTTAAAGTTATATTTTTAACGGGCTTACACTGTTAAAGTCCGTATAAAAATCATAACTCTCTCATACGGTAGTTGTTATCGATTGTCTTTATATCAATGGATAGGTATGGACGAGATCTTCAACTCTCGTTTAGATTGTTTTTCTTAACAACCGATCGATTCCAATTTCGGTTTCAGTGTCATACACTGTTGTGCTAAATATTTGAAAAATCATAACTTCCTCTTATGAAATTAGATTTGTTCGTTCCCTATATGCACAAGTTTGCTTTTGCGAATACTATGACTTTTACTTAAATTATTTTTTCTAAATAATCTTCTATAAAAAAGCGTCTATCTGTGTAGATGGACATTTTATCAAATTAATCGTCATACACAAAATACAAAGAAATTTACACAATATTCATTTGAAACACCCATAATTTTTCAAATGCTTTTTAAAAATGTTTTTAAATCAGTTTATTGATATAATATAAATGAAAAAAAAATCTACCTAAATTTTAGTATCTATAACTTTTTTAATAGACATAAGTGGTTTTTTTGACAAAACTGCAAGATTGGTCCTTGTGGTATTCAAAAAACATTGGATGGGGTTCAAAACTTTTCCACTTGCGTGGAAGGTCCAAAATCAAAACATTTATGTGATTATGGTCCAAAAAGCTTTGAAAAGATGATTATGCCATTTTATTTTATTTTTTGTATTTTTTATAAATATTCTAATACTATTTTAATTAAAAAATAAAGAAAAAAGAAAACAATTATCCCCCACCCCAACCACCGTTCTCCCCCTTCTCCTTCTCTCTCTCTCTCTCTCTCTCTCTCTCTCTCTCCCCCCCCCCTCTCTCTCCATTGACCAGCCACTAAAAACACACTAAACAAATTTGTTTGTGTTTCTGAAATCGATTTTGAGTTATGCATCTTTTAAATGTTGTTTTTTCTTTTCATTAGCCTAGTCTAAATCGAACATATACCAAAAACAAACAAACCTTGATAAATTGAACCAAATCGAACTGAACATGGATGTGGATATATGTGGTTCTTTTTTCTTTTCCAAATCAAAAACATTGTAACACAGTATCGGTTATATAAACTGCAAGGATATCTCAGTCCATTGCTCTAGATCATAAATCTATGGTTCCATCTCAACCATTTCAGTTCAGTCGGTGAAAGATTTCCCGAGAGACTGTTTTCGTTTAAAACCAAATATTTGAGGTTTTTCATGTTGAAAAATGACTCCGAGATCCCGTCAGTTAACTTCATGTCCGGCAGATCCAAAACCATGAGTTCGTGAAGGTTTTTCCAGTAGACGTTCTTAAGATCACCGGTCATGGAGTTGCTTAATAAAACCAATTCCTATAATGAACTATTTCAGTACGTCGGAGATATTGTTGTTGCTAAGATCAAAAAGAGAAAAGTTCTTCAGATTACTGATTTGATATAGGATTTTGCCTTCTTATTTGTTCTTACATCGGTCAAACTTCAAGATCGATGTCTAACCACCAAAATTCAAAGGTACATTCCCAGACAATGAGTTTCTGCTCAAATCCATGATCACTAATTCACTCAAGTTTACATACCCATCCGAGATTTTTCCTGTAAACAAATTACTAGATAATACAAACCTCTTCAAGTGATTTAACTCACCAATGCTACTGTTCATCGTCTTCTCTATCTTCTTTACCCATCTCGATCAACAACCATCACAACCAGGAATCTCGAGTTTTGTGTCCGGATTGAATGCTCTCTCATCCTCATACATTTGGAACGGAGGTGAGTTTTGCAAGTTAAAGTGCAGAGAAGGGATGGAGACAACAGTGGCGGTGGTGGGAGAGAGAGAGAGAGAGAGAGAGAGAGAGAGAGAGAGAGAGTGTGTGTGTGTGTGTGTGTGTGTGAGTATAAAAAAAAGAGAAATAAAGTCAAAAAGAGAGAAAGGGAGGGGTTACGGGTGGGGGATGGGTAGGTAGATACTTTTTTTATTTTTAAATTATAAATTTATTAATATAGATTTAAAAAATATAAAAAAGAAATGAAAAAAGATAAAATTGTCTTTTCAAGTTGTTCAGGGACTAAAAATACAGAAAAATTTTGATTTTGGACCTTATATACAAGTGAAAAAGTTTTTGGACCCCATCTAAAGTTTTTTAAATACCACAGGGACTAATCTTGCAGTTTTGTCTGGTTTTTTTTGTTGCTTTAATTCTTATTATTAGTAGTTATTACATGTGTTAAGTTTATATGAGAAGACATATATTTTTGTGACACTAAAATTATCTTTTGCTAGTGAAATATTTTAATATTTCAGTGTTATAATAATATAATAAGTGTAATATTGTAATTTTCTAAAACAATATTGTTAAAACATTTTATATTAAAATATTTTAAAACATATAATATTAGAATATTATAAATATTATATTTTTATGAATACTAAAATATATTAGAATATTTAAATAAAAAAATTAGTCTTATGGTTTCATAAAATTAGGCTTGTCTCAAATAAAATTTTACCGATATTACATAATAAACTATGACCGGTAGCAACATGTAGTTGCTATAATATACATTTTTTAAACTAAAAGAATAAAGAAAAAATGAATAAAAACACGCACTGAAAATACAATATATATGATTATTAATTTAAAAATCGAATTCACATCAAATAATATACATTTTTTAAACTAAAAGAAAAAAGAAAAAATGAATAAAAACACGTACTGAAAATACAATATATATGATTATTAATTTAAAAATCGAATTCACATCAAATAAACAGGACCTTGTGACTTAAGATATACGATTGTTTGAGAATGTGAACAACATTGACAAATGACACATCAAGTAGGGATGAAAATACATGTTAAAGGATCATGTTACCTTTTAGTGACTATTTCGATATGCAAAGTCAACTCAGACGATTTTATTAGTCAAGAGGGCATATGAGTTACTTTGAATCTAATGCCATACATCTATCTCTACACATTGATAAAAAACATTATATTCCATGATTCTGTCATATGAGTGTGTTTATGGAAGTTTGCCAAACGGATTTTAGATATAGTTATTGATAAAATTATTTTAATTATAAAAAGTTTAAATCATTAATCAAAATAGAGGGTCGTTTAGTAAAATGACTACAGTTTTTTGTATATATTGAATAAAGCTATTTCATTACGAAACACGTTGACAATATTAATAATCATTTTAGAATTATTTTATTATATTGTTGTGTCTATTATTTTTAGTTAAGTTAGTCAAAATAAAATATTAGCAAAGTAAACTCTTTTGCATACTTTACTTTAACAAATTTAACATATGTTTGTTCGAAATTATTCAAGCGAACTGTGATCTGCTCAAAGAAAGACGGAGTTTGGCTGAATAACAACGTGCATGTGATGGTAAAGACGTGAAAATTATAATGTGAACTTCGGTTAGTCCAAAGACCAACCGTTGTTTGAAAGAACTAGTTTTCAGTATTCGATCATTGCATTGAGTGTACCAATTACAATTAATTTTTTTGGTTCAAAGATTGGAGATTAATGTTGTGCTAGACAACAAGGTAGATTGAGATACGCTCACATCATGTTATTACTTATCGATATAAAATACAATACTATTGTGAGTATGTTTGTTTTATCTTTTATTTACTGTTTTTTTAATGATATGTAACGCCAATAGATTTGGGCTAGACATTTAAGATATGATAGGTAATAATTATGTAAGTCCAAAAATTAGCTTGATGTATCAATCAGATCCACTGGATGGTGCGGAATCCGAATCAAGTGAATGATGCAAGATCAAATGGAGAAGAAGGAGAAGAAGAAAAAGATATGATTATGAATGAATGATCCTCTCTTGACTCGTCACCCTTATATATATATATATATATATATATATATATATATATATATATATATATATATATATATATATATATATATATATATATATATATATATATATATAGACCGCAAACTCAAGGCCCAAACCCAATGCTAGACCGAAAACACATAGGTTTTCGGTCCAAGCTACAAATAAACTAAATATTATTTTCGGCCCAAGACTAAAAATAATAAATGCTTAGAAAAGCAAAGTATAAACCATATTTTTTACCCAACAATCTCCCCCTTGGTTTATAGCTTTCTTTTATTTGACCCAACAAACCCCCCCTAAGAATGTAGCTGGCTTTTCTTGTCAATCTTCATTTGGAGCTTGGCTTCAGCTATTTGTCTTCTATTTCTTCACAACTTCAAGATGAGCATATGAATCTTCTAAGTGAGTGATATCATCTTGAACAGTTGGGCAATTCTTCAAAATTTGACTTTGAACGCACGTTGGGTGTGGAGGCTTCATGTAGAGATTCTTGAAAATATGCACTTTCAACTTAAGAATCTTCAGAGAGAACAGAGAACGATACTTCTGGATCACTTTAGCAGGTACATAGATAGCAACAAATTAATTGAGGGGGCTTCAATGCAACTTGTCACATAATCTTCAAGTCAGCTTCACCTTGCTTATGGGGTTGAAAGATTGTATGTTGAAAAATGATCTTCACTTCTAGTTCCTTCGAATGAATGTTCTTGAATGATCACCGTTGCACCTTGAGAAGTAACCGTGACTAAAAAGTCCCTGTGGATCACAGAAAGAATCATAAAGACCCTTCTCACCACAGTTTTTCAAGGATGAATCCTTGGCTCAGAAAGAAACTTCTCGTAGTATCTGTGTGAACTCAAAGGAACGCACTGCGATTTGTTGAGTATCGGAGAACTAATCTTGGCTAGTTTTGATGTTAGCCCCTGTATATCCTTGATCATAGATCTCAATACAGTTATCAAGTTAACGAGTTAACTTGGCCCTTGGCGAGACGTTCAGCGATACCTGTTTCCCTGTTGGGTGAATCGCCCTGGTGTCGTGACAGTTCTTAGGTAAAGAAAGCTGACAAGACCAATCAGACAATTTGTACAGTTTCAGTCTTCCAATTCCTTAGATACGATAGTTCTTTAGAAAGAAGTTGCATGACTGGAATTTTGTACAATGTCACACCAGATATGAGCTATTATCCGTCAATTCATGGGTGAAATCTAGAACATATAAAATGTTCACCGTCAATTCAGAAATAAATGGTGTTGGATTTTGGGTTTCACTTAGAGTCATGGTGACAACTGTTGGATTAGGTGTCTAAGCCCATAACTATTTTGGTATGTAGTTAACCCGATTATGAGCATGGTCCTTTTGGGTTGCCTTCACCCATGCAACTTGATAGGATGACAAGAGGAGAGTGAGTAGAGTTTATTATATGAATAATAAATTCGTACTCAAAATGGTTCTATTAATATATTACAAGATTAATATATTATTTGGAAATCATATTATTTAATTAGTATTGATTGGAAATTAATTTGGAATTAATTTGGTGGTCAAAAGAGACTGATTAAATAAAGGGGACTGATATTGCAATTATCTGATAGTTGCTAGTTGGGCTATGGATTCCTAATAGAAAGGGATTGGACGAAATCTATGGAGAGTCCAAGAAGATTTCGTCCAAGGGCTTTCTAGATGGGCTCCATGGATTGCTTAGGGTCTAAGCAGAGAATTAGGGTTTCCAGCTGAAACCCAAGCAGCCCACATAACTATAAATAGATCCTCATACATGAGGATTTCGGCCAATGTGTTTTAGAAGGAACCCTAGCCGATTTTATCTCCTCTCCTAAGTTATCTTGTTGCAAGAGTGTTTGTGATTCCATTAGAGGTGCAACATTTGAGGCACTAAGCTTTCAAAGGTCAAGGAGTTCTTGTTATTACGACATAACAAATTGAGGTAATCATTCTAACTTGTTTATTATGTTAATTTCGAAATAAGCATGCTAGATTAGGGTTTATTGCTTTGGTATTCAATGTTGTATGTTCAAATTAGAAAACCTAGATAAAAGCAATTAGGGTTGCATGAACACCATAGGATTGATTTTTATGCATATAACCCACCAGAAGGCATCTAAGATCATAAACACAGACTTTTTGGCAACCGTCAGCTGAGTTGTTTTATACTCGAACCTCAAGGGGTACCAGTACGTGGAAATGATTTGATGGAGAAAATTTTAGATATGGGTGAAGAATGGTTGGGTGTTTCACATTGGTCATGGTGAAAATGACCTTTGATCATTAACATTTGATGCGAAGACTCCTATTAAGACCGGTATATGTCTCAATATAGAAGAGTCTATCACTCGCATTCTAATTTTCCGTCAATTCTTTGTGAAAGTAGTGTGAAGTGAAATATCCGTCAATTCCTTTCCCATTTTCAGGTTTCTTCTCCCTGCTCAGAATATTTCGATACATTCTCCTTGAGTCTCATCTTCTCCTGAATTCACTTTTCAAGACAAATGAAAAATTTGAGATAAACATAAAAAAAAAAAAAAAAAAAAGTAAACTTAGCACACTAAGAAAAAAAATAAAAGAAAAATACGCTCAAAATCAATATTTTTGGATTTATGAATTTTTAGAAAAAGAAATAACACATATTTTTGTATTTTTGAAATTTTTAATTTTTGTTTTGTGTTTTTTAATTCTCCCCCTAAATTTGTGCATATAAGAAAATACGAACAAATTTAACAAAAACAAAAGTAAAAATACAAAAACTTTTGGGATCAAAGTTGTCAAGCAATTTAACTTGCCTTTTATCACTAAATCTCATATCATTTCCCTGATGATTACCTACCAAAGAAAAACATATTTTTGTAATTTTTGTTTTTTTTGTTTGTATTTTGATTTCTCCCCCATAAATTGAGCATAGGGAAGAAATAAAATAAATGCGCAAAATTAAAAGAAATTTGTCTTTGAAACGAATCATTTAAGGAAAAACTCAGGAGTATCGAAAGAATTCAAACCGAAAGTCAGCAATTGAAGACGCAAGCAGCAACAAATTCATCCTTAGCTGTGTTTCAATCTCGGAACAGATCCAAAAATTCTTCACATCATTAAGCACAAACCCCATTTGTGATCCTCTCCTTTTCTTCCTTTCCCGCAAAGGACACATACTCTCACTTAAAGTTCTGAGTGTTGTACAGTTGAGAGATGTCCCCTACCATGTGCTTGGAACAACCACTATCAACAAACTGGAGTCTGATGATATTCCTCCATCGCCGCTCCAGCACAGTGTGGGATTAGTTGGTCTTTGGAACCCAAACCATTTTGAAACTGGGTTGACCTTTTTCATCCATGCAGCCTACTCTCTCCCATGACATATCCTGCTTATCACATACAAAAGGCGAAGAAATGTTAGAGTCATTAGAAGATTTTGGAGAGTGAACCTTCGGTACCCATCTGTAGTTGGGTTTAACCCATTTCTTGTTCGATCGGATGGGTGGCTCAGTACTTGCTTTTGAACTTGAAGTCGGCCGTCGAGATGGCTTTGACCTAACCGGTCTTGGGTTCACAGGAGCATCTCTTGAGTTTGGCTTCTTGGCCGACATTCCCTTCTTGACCTTGGGAGTTGGATTCTTGGCCTTTTTCGCGTTCCAGTCAGCATTTCGCGATTGTGACTTCGAATGATTTCCTTTTGAGAATCTCCCTCCTGGCGTGTTCTGCCATCCTTGTGCGTAGTAGGGAACATATGCGTGATTTGGACAATTTCTGGAAATGTGTCCAGGTGTTCCACAGTGAAAACACTTATGTTTCTTCACGTAGGAGTTGTTTCTGCTTGCCCCTGGTGGCGTGTCGTTGCCTTGTCTCTGATTGTTCCCACAAGCACACTTGCAGCAGGCACTTTGTTTCGCTTGTTTTGGTGACCTGTATTTACCAACAACAGGTTTAGAAGTAAGTGAGTTAGAATCAATAGATTCTGAGTTCAAGGAGTCATTGGTTTGACAATTATCAGAATTTGCAGAACTAGAATTAGTTTTGTTCTCCTTGTCCTTATCCTCTACTACTTTACCTGCACATGAAGTAGGAGCATTAGAAACATTCACCTTAATAACCTGAGTAGGCCCAGATGGTTCAGTCTTAACTGAAGCTGGGATAGGGGTTTGGCCAAACTGAGTAGGTGTCTCTTCATCGTTGTTCTCAAGGGGTGGGTTATAGTTGTCATTAATGGGAGGTGGAACGCTATTATACCCTAGACCCTTACTTTGATTATCTTTGAACTTTAGTTGTTTTTCAATCATGGATGCAACTACCTCACTTGACACATCAAATTCCTTAAACGTGAATTCAACATCATTATATTTAGCTTTCAATGCATCAAGTTCGGCAGTTAATTCGGCAAGTTGTCTCTTAACATGGTCATAGTTTTCACATTTATTGCTATATTCCTCTTGAAGTTTTCGAAAATCCTTAGTTTTGGCCTCTAGTTGTGTTTTTAAGGGTTTTTGGGCCTTCCTAAGAGTATATCATTCATATTTAAGGTCCTCATTTTCCCTTTTTGGTAAATCATTTTGTTCACGAAGAAATTTAATTGTAGCTTCACAAGATTTAGAACATGAAACTTCATTGACTGGGATGTTTGAGGAACTCATTGTTTAAAAAAATTGCCCTTTGACTTAAAACCTTAAAAGTCAACCTTAAAAGTCAAGCTTAAAAAGTCAAACTTGAAAAGTCAAACTTAGAAGTCAAACTGAAAAGCTAAAAGTAAAAATTTGAAGGTTAAACGAGAAAGTCAAATATTAAAGTCAAATGTCAAACTTGAAAGTTAAAGTCAAAATTTTAAGGTCAAAAGTCAAAAATGATAGTCAAAAATTAAAAACCAAAATTTTGGGTAGAAAATGGAATTTTAAAATTCAAAAATTTGATTTTTTGGCTAAAATTGTCAAAATTGCGAAAATAGGATCGAAACAGCGAAGCTATTTGAATTAAAACAGGAAGGCATATAACATTTGGCTTGCTAGATGGATTGGTAAGGCGTGGGTTGTGTATGCGTGTGACCCAGGTTCGAATCCTTGCACTCCCCGGAATTTTGGAATATTCGCTGATGGCCGCAAACCTGCAAGGACTGAACACGTGTGCAACCGAACACCTGTTGGGCCGATAATGGACCTAACCGAAAACGTACCGAGGCCGAACACGTGCGTGACGTCCGAAGCTGAAAACGTTGTTGGGCCGAAAACTTGCAAGACCTCGGACCGTAAACCCCCGAACCGAAAACGAATTTCGGCTGTAAACTCCGAGGAAACCCTAATCCGAGATTTCGGCCGCCGCCATGCCCTTGCTGGAAGTCGCAAAATTACGTCAAAAAACAACGTTTTTCACACTTTTTAGCTCCAAACTCGATCAAAAATCTATTTTTATCAAGAACACGAAGAACAAACCCCCAATATTTCTTCAAAAGCTATCCAAAAACGTAAAATCCTTCAATAAAAAGTGCAAAAACGCTCCAGATCTTGCCAAAGAGATTGATACAATTCAAGCTCTGATACCAACTGTAAGTCCCAAAAATTAGCTTGATGTATCAATCAGATCCACTTGATGGTGCAGAATCCAAATCAAGTGGATGATGCAAGAACAAATGGAGAAGAATGAGAAGAAGAAGAAGATGAATCTATGATGTATTGATGATAAGATTGATGGTCCAACACAAGATTCACACATACACACTCTTCTTCTCTCTAACTTTCTCTCTCTACAATATAATTATGAATGAATGCTCCTCTCTTGACTCCTCAACCTTACATATATATATATATATATATATATATATATATATATATATATATATATATATATATATATATATATATATATATATAGCTAGGTTCATTTGTTTAAACTAATTATTGTGTTATTGTATGCATAAATGTGAGCCAATCAAAATTAAATAATTAAATAAATAAATAAGGGTAATTTAGTAATTTGATTAGTAACTTCCAATAATAATCCCTATAATCATGGTATTGACTTTTAACCTAATTTCTCCAGGTTTATATCTAGAGTCGCTCAATCTCCACCGATTACAAGCCCTAGCCGATGATACAAAGCCGTTGCCACCATCGTCCGCCCCAAACACCTTCCTTCTATCTTCCTTCTTCTTGATTTTGTTTCTCTGACCTAGGACCATCGTGGTTACTCTGTAATTTTCAAGTCAATCGTCCTTAAAAAATCCAATCAATTCAGCAATGTCGGCCTTAACAGACCAACCTAGCCCTAAATCCTTTTGTGGCGTGTAATTGCTTAAGCGGAGAAAGAAAGAGGAGATTGTGATATGGAGAAAAGAGCAGAAGTTGTGGTGTCGATCCAAGGAGGAAGACGAGGCAGGAAAGGTCAAACAAGAAGAAGGATTTGGTTGTGGGATCGGCTACAGCAGGTAAAACTTCTCGATTCTTTTTTTCTTTCTTCTTTTCATTCTGAAACGATTAATTAGTCTTGATTATCGATTCAATGATTTTCCTAATTTCTCTATTCTCCTTCTGAAATCTTCACTTTTGTCGACTGTCGCTCTCTCTCATCGATTTTGATTTGATTCTCGAGCTTCAATCATTATCAATTCATTGGTTTTGATGTGATTCTCGAGCTTCAATCATTATCAATTCATTGGTTTTGGGGCTTATATAACTTTTTTTTATTATCTGATGTATGCGTTTTCTTATTACAACTTCTCTTGTTTTCTTAATTTTTGATTATCCAGAGGCAAAGATTTCTCAACATAGTATTGAGGTTGTTTCTATCTGATGTATGCGTTTTCTTATTACGGGATGAAGATGAACAATGACCACCAATCTTCCAAAAAGAATGGATTATTCTAGCAGAATAATAGTATATTCTGGTAGAATGATTTATATATTTGTATTTCTTTGTTATTAATAAGTGTAACATTCTCATAGAATAGTATATAAATTTTTTTCTTTTCTAAGAATGTAATGAAATTTTTTTTAACTTGTATCCAAAATTTTGTTATTCTTCAAGAAGTTCATTAAATCAAAATATATATTATGTTAGAATGTGTATTCTTGTATGGTTCAATAATTTTTGTTATTTTTCTATATATTGATAAACATATTCCGTCAGAATTTCCGAATTTGGAGAATTATCATCCATACAATCAGATTTTTAAAATTAATAGAATCTATTTTCCCTTAAAATATGCAAATTTCATTTATTAAATCTATATTAACTGACTAAAATACCCTTCTAGTTAAATTAGATGGTATTTTTCAATTATATTTAATTCAATAATATGTAATAATCATTTTGTTAAAATAAGTAAAATGATTGGCCTATAATCATTTATACAATAACACAATAATTAGTTAGAATAGAATAACCTAGGCATATATATATATATATATATATATATATATATATATATATATATATATATATATATATATATATATATATATATATATATATATATATATATATATATATATATATATATGGACCGCAAACTCAATGCCCAAACCCAATGCTAGACCGAAGAAACATGAGTTTTCGGTCCAAGCTACAAATAAACTAAATATTATTTTCGACCCAAGACTAAAAATAATAAATGTTTAGAAAAGGAAAGTATAAACCATATTTTTGACCTAACAAATTACTTGTTGTGCGAGCGATAAATAAATGATTTTGATAGAAGATTATTTAGGATAATTAACCTTAACCACAGTTATAGTAGATATGACAAGGATTCCGTACATATAAAGAACTCTGAAATCCGACTTCGTATGAAGAAGTTATGCTTTTCCGAAGTTTTGCGATTAAACCGACACGACTATGCGCATCGTAAAATGTGAATCAGAGTTAAGTTGATTATTAGCCTAAGTAATCTAGACGAAAGATGTAGTAATCGTAAAAGTGAGAGCGTGCATATAGAGAACATCCAAATATGACTTCGTATGAGGATGTTATGATTTTTCGAAGTTTTAGCGCAACAGTACAGACACATAAATCGAAATTCAAATCGGTTGATTGTTAGCCGAAACAGTCAAAACGAGAATCGAAGATCTTGTGAAAAGGATCCCGACAATATAAAGATAGTCGAGAACAGATACCGTATGAGAGAGTTATGATTTTTATACGGACTTTAACAGTCTAATACTGTTAAAAATATAACTTTAATTATCATGGTGACAACACAAAGTGGATTGGGGAATGATAAAGAAAATCAACAGCCTGAACCTCGACGTGCGATCGAGTGTGCACCAGAAGTAATGCCAACAGCCAAATCGATCATGATGGTAGGATTCAAGCCATGATGCGGGAAATGCTAGCTAAGCAAATGGAGCAGAGCGGACAACTGCTCCAAGGGAATAGGAGGGAAGTCAAAATATTGGTTGATCAAACAGTGTTGACTGAGGGACAATCCGAAGAGGGAAGCTATAGTAGGACTTTGGACCAACATGAACTACCAGTGGATATGAGGAACCACACAGAGGGAGGAATCGATAGTAGCAAATGCAAATACAAGGACTTTACGACTTTCAAACCGTCAACTTTTAATGGAAAATAAGTTCCAATTGGAGTTATGGATTGGATTTCTAAGATAGAATACGTCAGAAAAAATCATAAGTCCTAAAAAGCCACTACAACTGACATGGGCAGAATTCTTGGTACACTACAAACGCAAGTTATGCTCAGCCCAAAACATGTTACAGCATGAGAACCAATTTCTGGCCTTGAAGAAGGTAACATGTCCGTTTATGAGTACACTAATGTCTTCACAGACAAAATGGAGTTCGCCTTGCGCCTCATACTCGAAGAGCTAACAAAATGCGAAAGGACTACCATGGGAGTACATTGTTCCAGTATGTCAGGCACCTACTCTCGAGGCAGCCATCTGGACTGCCGGATCTATCGAAGACATGATCAAGGAAAGAGCCTTCGACAAAGCTGAAGTTGGCGAGAAAAGGAAGAATGAATGACTCTCAAATTTTGATAAGAAGAGTAAATTCTCAAAGTCTGACCCCAACAGCAAGAGATATGAGGGTTACAAAGAAGCAAAATGGTGCGATATATGCAAGGATAAGCACTTTGGGAGATGCGATGGAGAGGTGAACTGCTACAAATGTGGAAGGATTGGTAACTATTTCAGAGATTGTACGTCCAATGATAAGAAATGTTACGAATAATGAGGTAGTGGGCATATTTTGAAGGACTACCCAAAGAAAAAGGAAGCTATAAGGCCGAATATGCTGCCAAAGCCACATGAGAGGGCATTCCAGATGATCATGGATACAACAGAAGATGGAACATATGTCGCTTGAGTAAATCAAGAGAAAGAAGTTGCTTATCCAGAGTTTAAAGCATGAAGTGGTCGTCTTACACATATAGTATACATATAGTGTTGTAGTATGTAGCCTGATATAAGAGGCATAAAGTTTAATAAACTTTGAAGATGATTGTAATCACATATAGAAATTATAAAATCTCAAAAGTTTGTTATACTAGTCAATATGTGAAGTTGATGTGTGATTCTTTTCATGTATAATAAATTGGAAACTACGAGACAACTTTTGGGACAAGTATGAGTAGGTGAGAAATGTAGTATGGGATCGTACTACCAGAAGCACCTGACTCGTACTGGGATAAGGATGATTCACAAGGAAACTAAGGCACTAGTAGCTAAATTTATTTTGTTCATGTTCGTCGTTACCTTTGTTTCAGTGATGACTAAGAAAATGAATGTTGTTCCGACCTTAGCAGTCATAGCAAATCAAGTCCGACTAAGATAGAAAATGCGAAGTAAATTATTCGGTTCGGAGAACAATGTTCGTTGTAGTGTCCGACTTTAGACAAGAGGTTGAAGGAAAAGATAATTGAAGCAATCGACAGAAGTATCACAGTTGTTGAAACAAGAAAATGACCCTCTTCAACTATGTTGGACCCGAGGACCCCCTTGTCGAAGTCAACTCGAAGTGAAGATACCCGGAGACTACTTTTGTCATGTTGTGATCCCGTAGATGTGAAGATAACCCGAAGAGATGAACTGTGCATGAAGACTTTTATAAGTTACTTTTACTGACTTTGCTTGTATTCATTGTAATATCCGGTGTACCATTCAGGGTCATCGAAGTCAGTTACTTTATGTTATTTTACTATTTCATGTAACTTTTGGGAATCTATAAATAGAGCCTCCCACTTCATGTATTATTTACCAATTTACGATTTCAGAGCTTACTGAATATATAAGATCGTTCATCTCTATATCAAGTTATCTTAACTAATACTTAAACCGAGTCCCTCTTCACATGTGTTGTTCATCTTATACTAACTTGTGTTTTCATGCAAACCTTGTTACGATTCAACCTTGTGTGTACTTGTTTACTGCTTATTGATATAAACTTGCAGCTATTTATTTTCCTTACATTTCCGCAACCTAACTATTATTATTGTTGAGCTAACAAGATCCACTGAGATTAAATTTAATTCTGCAACTTATTATCTCGTTACTAACGTTTTATCAAGTTATTATCTCAACAATTAGTATCAGAGCCAAAGTGGCTTCCTTTTAACTCCTTTCAAAATTGAAGCTTTTTCTCAAAAACTCTGATTTAAAAGGCCTTTTATACTTCTGAAGCTCATAAGAAAATAAAAAAAACAAGTAAAATGGCACAAGCTTATTCTCTAAACGTTTCAAAAAGTGTTGGTGGTTCGAAGAGAGCCCCAATACTCGTTGCAAGTGAATATCATCATTGGTCCCAGAGAATGGAAAGAGATCTAAAGAGGCTCGGTAGAGATATGTGGAGATCCGTAGAAGAAGGACCTCATGTCCCTATTCTCACTCCTATTGCAGCAGACGATGCTCAATCTAGACTTGGTGGAGGTCAAGCAACCATGATCAGACCTACCAACGATGATCTAGAGAAGATGGAGAAAGATGAAATCGCTTTCTACGAAATCTCTTGTGGTGTTGCCTTGACAACTTTGACATCATCATCAACTGTGAAGAGATCTGGGATGTTCTAAAAAATTTCTATCAAGGGTTTGAACAGGCCCAAAACAAGAAGCTTACTACAGCTCTCAATGAGTTCACCAACTTTAAAGCCTTACCTGGTGAAAGCCTTGACGACTCCTTCAAGAGATTCAACCTCATTATCACCAAACATTCAAATGCTGGTACTGTAAGAAGAAATCATGAGACCAACCTACAGTTCCTGGATGGATTGGGTAGAAATTGGACTACAGCTAATATGATAGTCCAAGGAGACAGAAAGATCCAAACTCTCTCACTATTCAAGCTATACGGTGAACTTCAAATACAAGAGTCAACGGTGTTAAAAGAATGTGCAGACTTGGGTGGACCACTTTCTTTGATAGACCAAACTCCTCAGTATACTATCAAAACTCCTCAGTATCCTTACACCGGGGAGTCATCCTATCAACACTCATATGACAACTAAATTCAGTCGTATGAAGCAGATGCAAAACTTGATGACGATGAAGAGTTTCAAAACACCATCGCCCTTGTCAGTCAACAATTTAATAGACTTCCACCACCCAACTTTCGAAAAAACCAACAGTTCACCAAACCACCTTTTAACCGAAACTTCAAACTGCAGAGTAACCATTCAAGATATCCCAGAAACTCTAATCACCAATCTCAGCCACAAAATGCTCCTCTGACAAAAGAAATGCCGCAGATCAAAAAACCTTCAGACTCCGGTACCACTACTGAAGAAAAAGACGGAGTTCTTGTTTGTCATAAGTGTCATAAAGAAAATCACTTTGCACGAGACTGCAAAGCAAACGTGGTACGAGACAAAGCATTCTACCTCAGAATGGCACAAGAATTGGAAGATAAGGAGAAAGGAAAGGCAAGAGCTTATGTTGCCCAAGTTAGAAGGATCATCATGTATGGTCCTCGGGGGATGAAGACGAAGAGTTTGACAATAACTGGAAGAAAGGAAAATTTTGCGTGGTGGGAACAAATGAGGAAGATGGATCAACGAACATGCAGAGGAACTATTACTACATGGCTAAAGACGTAAACCTCAAAATCGTCGAGTAGGTAAAAGTTATGATTCAGTTAAATGATCACAGCATGCATGATTGTGCACCTTATTTAGAAATACTTAATGACACATGTGTTGTCGTCCTTACAGATTACAACAAAGCCCTAGATGAAAAGAACATAGCAACCCAAGAGTTGTACCATGTGAGAGGAAGACTAGAAGATAAAAAGCTTAAGGTCATTATGTTAGAAAAGTATTTGTTGTTAGAAAAAGATGCTAGAGTGTTAAGTGAAACACAATTAGATATTGCTTTTAATCAATGGGATCTTGCCCGAAAAGAAATTGTACGCTTGAATCATTTAATTGAAAAATTGTTTACTGAAAGTGAAGCTATTGAGAACTTAGTGAATAATGGGACCATAGACAACACTTATAATTGGGGATGGTCCACTGGGTATTCTACCAATTAGAACTCTCCTCCTCGGTTTGATGTCGATCGTCCCTACGTCCCGCTAGATCGGGCTTTTCATTATCCAGTCAATGACAAACTGTTACCGAAGACATTCGATGTTATTTTGGTTGACTTCATGATCTAAGAAACAATTGTGTCATCGAGGATATCTATATTGAATCCTCTAGAAACTTGGATAATTTCTTGCCCATCATTGGTACAATCAGTCCCGGTTCTTAGTCCAGTTCAGAGTGGAAGAAGAAATCGTTTTGGAAGGACCTGAATTAGTAGTAGACTGTCCATCTTTGTATTCCAAGACATGTCCCGACCAAAAGTCACCATTGGCTTACTCTGCGGTACTCCAGTCCTCACTACCGCATACCCCGATCAAATTCACATCTAATATTCATCCTATCTTACATGAACTACCCATTGATAACTTTGAGTTTGGACAATATTCTCAAACTCATGAGCTTTCCACTTCTGATGACTCAACTCCTCGGTCTTTACCTCGAACAAATAATTTTAAAAAACATCAGTTAAATGTTTCTGATGTTGTTCCACCAAAATTTGAAGCAAAATTGGCTCTAGAAAAAGAGATCAGATCCCGACGTGAAAAACGGGAAGCTGATTACAAAAACAAAACTTTCAAAAACCAGAAAAAGTTTTCAAGCAAAAGGAATTTCGAAAAACCCATTACTGCAAAAAAAATTTCAAAACCCACTGCAGTCAATGAATCGTGCAAAAAGGCATGTACAATGACAAAATCTCTTGACTCAAACAACTCAGAAAATGTTCAAAAGGATGTCAAGTCACTTTCACAAAATTCCTTAAAAGAACCGAAAATGAAGGGTATTTTACACACTTCATAAACTTCAAAAACCCTTCCATTTGTCAAAAGGTCAAAACCTTCGACCAGGCTATTTAACAAGTCTTTTTCAAACCTGCTGGACAATTCAAAGAAACACAGTCCAAGGACCAATCCTAAGAAGAAGACCACAACCTTCAGACCATTGACTAAATATGGACTGTGGATTAATGAAAAGAATCTTTCTTTTTGTTTTTATCCACTGACAAAAGCAACACGTCCTGTTCCAGTGCAAAATAGTCAAAAGAAAGTCACATATCATGGTCCTTGGAAAATATGGAAAAAGAAACTTGCTAGTAAGTCCCAAATGCATGCATCTGTTAAGAATGTTTTCCATGTTACCTCGGGCTCCAAACTAGTTTAGGTGCCCAAACTAACCAACTGATTGTGTAAGCAATGTTCAAGGAGGACCAAGAAGAAGAATGGTTGATTGATAGTGCATGCTCCTTGCACATGACTGGAAGGTTAGAATACCTTCGTGACTTCACGCCAATTAGTGGTGGCAGACACATCACTTTTGGAAACAATGCAAACGGGATAATCAGGGGTTATGGAGTATTGACTATGGGTAGCTGCTCTATTCAACGAGTTACCTACATAAAAGGGCTAAAACACAACTTGATATGTATGGGTCAATTGTGCAAAGCCGATCATCGGGTTGAGTTCGAAAGTGAATATTGCTACATCATGACGAATGACAGAAATACGTGCTTGATCAAGTCTAAATCCGAAGGGACAATGTATCCCTTGGATGTCTCTCTAATCATTGGAAAACCACAGTTGTATTTCTTGTCAAAAGCAATGTCTGAAATGAGTTGGTTATGGCATCAAAAGCTTTCACACCTCAACTTCAGATACGTCAACAATTTGGTGACTGGAGAGTTAGTCAGAGGACTACCAATAATGACGTTCAACAATGATACTTTGTGCCCGACGTGTGAATGTGGTAAACAAACTAAGGGAAACCATCCTCTGATAGTTGATTCTTCAATCGTTGAACCTCTAGAGCTCCTTCACATCGATCTCTGTGGTTCATCAACTGTAGCCAGTCTTCACCACAAGAAATATATTCTGGTCATAGTTGATGACTTCACTCGTTTCACTTGGGTCTTCTTTTTGAGACTAAAGTCAGATACACCGTAGATCATGATTAACTTCATCAAGGAGATAGAGCTTCAGATCAAACTACCTGTCAGGCGGATAAGAAATGATAATGGCACTAAATTTACTAATCAGCTCCTGAATAGATTTTTAGTCTCGAAGGGAATCAACCACAACTTATTGGCACCTTACACACCACAAAAAAATGGAGTAGTGGAGAGAAAAAATAGAACATTGGTCGAAGCTTCTAGATCGATGCTCAACTTTGCCAACTTACTTCTCTACTTCTGTGTTGAAGTAGTGGCAACTGCATGCTTTGTTCAAAACCGAAGTATCATCTGCAAGCACCTCAACAAGACTCCCTATGAAGGTCTACACAATCGAAAACCCAATGTACGTTTCTTTCACATTTTTGGTTGCAGGTGTTTTGTGGTCAACAACAAGGATCATCTCAACAAGTTTGCACCGAAATCGGATGAATGCATTTTCTTGGGTTACTCAACCAACAAAATTACATACAGGGTTCTTATATGGCGAACAAGACTAATAGTCAAAAGTTTTGATGTCAAATTCGATGACTATTATGTCTGCAGAACGACTCTTCTTACTGAAACAAAGTTCATCCTAGAGAGTGATATTCCAACCTCCTTGGGTCCATTAAACATAGTTGAAGTTAACTATGATGACCTCTTCGATCCTGCAGAGACATCACACCTTTCTAAGATTCTGGTGTCTCCGGTAGCACAACAACATCATTTAGAAGTATCTGGACCTACTCTTTCGGAAGGAAATTCGTTCAATACTTCCACCTTGCCGATTGAGGGGGAAAGTTCAACTCCTTTGGCAGTTCCAACAATCAAGGTTCCACTACTTGAAGATGCTACTTCGACACCTATACACAACCTGATCAATCCGTCAACCGTGTCTGAAGACTCTAAGGATGAAGAAGTTGAAAATATTGATACAAGAACGGATCCAAGGATTATTAATCACTCGTCGGTCCAGGGGGAGCCAACGTTATTGGGTTTAGGAGGAACCTTCATTGGTTCAGGGGGAACTCCAATATTTAATCCATGGGGAACTTCCTTCAACAACTGCAGAACCAATCCCAACAGTCCAAGACTCATCTGTGGGCTGCTCTAAAATCGAGCGGGAACTACCTTCTTCAAATCAACCTGAAGACTTATCTGAGTAGAGGATATTCCATCAAGTGCAGCCGCAGACCATCAGCAAACTCGTCTACACATCTGGATGAGAGATCACCCACCAGGACAGATCATCGGGAACCCATCAACAGGTATTCAAACTCGTTCGTCTACAGACTTAACTAATCATTGTCATTATGCAGTTTTCCTATCTTCGGTTGAACCCAGAACCACAAAAGAAGCTCTCATGGATCCTAATTGGATATTAGCAATGCAAGAAGAATTGGCTGAGTTCGAAAGAAACCAAGTCTGGAAGCTGGTACCAAAGCCAAAAGGGCATACCATAGTGGGAACAAGATGGGTTTACAAGAATAAGTTAGATTCATCTGGTGCTGTGATTCACAATAAGGCACGATTAGTTGCAAAAGGGTACAGTCAACTAGAGAGTGTTTACTATGATGAGACATATGCACCAGTTGCAAGGATGGAAGTTATACGTATTTTTCTAGTGTATACAGCACACAAGAATATCAAGGTCCATCAAATGGATGTAAAGAGTGCTTTCCTTAATGGTGAACTAAAGAGGAAGTGTATCTCCAACAACCTCCATGCTTTGAAAGTTAAGAGTTTCCCAATCACTGTTACAAGCTGGAGAAAGTGGTCTACGGGCTAAAGCAGACACCTAGAGCTTGGTATGAGACTTTTTCAGAGTTTCTTGTTAACTCAGGGTACAAAAGAGGTATGATAGATCCCACATTATTAAGACGAGTAAATGATTAACATTTGATGCTCGTTCAAATTTATGTGGATGATATCATCTTCGGCTCAACGGATCAAGGGATGGTTGATGAATTTGCAAAGCTCATGACAAGCAAGTTTCAGATGAGCATGAATAGAGACATTAATTACTTTCTAGGTCTTCAAGTCAAATAGATCTCTCAAGGGATCTTCATTCATCAGGAAAAATACACCACTGAGCTATTAAATAAATTTTCAATGGATAATTGCTCCTCAGCAAAGGTCCCTATGGCCTTTGGGTATATATTCTCAGTTGACCCTACCGGAGAGTTAGATAATCATAAGATATACCGAGGAATGATTGGATCATTGATGTACCTCACTGCAAGCTGACCAGAGATTGTGTTTGCTACGAGATTATGTGCTAGATACCAGGCCGATCCCAAAGTATCTCACTTGACGGCAGTCAAGCAGATCTTTATGTATATTAAAAGGAGTAAGGCCTTGGGACTCTATTACCCTGCGGGTAACGACTTCAGTCTACATGCATTCACAGATGCAGATCATGCAGGATGCAGACTTGATCGAAAGAGCACTTCGGGTGGATGTCAGTTTTTGGGTGGAAGATTAGTAAGCGAGTCCTCAAGAAAACAAAATTGTGTCTCTTTATCTATCGCAAAGACAAAATATGTGGCCGCAGCCAGCTGCTGTTCTCAGGTTCTCTGGATGAAGAAACAACTTTTGGACTACGGGTACAGGATGTTGTGGGTGCCAATTTATTGTGATTCAGAGAGTGCGATAGCTATTTCACACAATCCTATCTAACACTCGAAGACGAAACACATTGAACTACGGTATCACTTCATCAAATCCCACATCCTCAAAGGTAACATTGAACTTATTTTTGTTCCAACTTATGAGAAATAGTTGATGCTTTCACCAAGGCACTCGACTCTACAAAACATAATGGATTTTTGGAAATGCTAGGGATAATGAATCCAAACTCGCAGTTCTTCTTAAATGATTAGCTACCGCAGACCTCAATGGTATTCAGGTGTGAGTAAATTTGCGTCTTTTCTTTTCAAAATTAAAATTCTTGAAGCACTTTACTCACCATTATTTCTTTCAAGAATCACGAATGAAGTATATACCTTATAGATTGCTCCTCGGTATACTTTGTGTACTAAAGTTATGTATGATCTATTTACTCCTCGGGTCTCTTTATTTCTTTTGTTTCTAATCTCCATTATCCAGGTTATTTTCAGCTCTCATCTCCCGTAGACGCATTTATGAATCCCGTAGTCATCACATTACAAATGATTTAAATGACGTTGTGTGCTACTTAATGATGTTGAAACATTCCTCAGCATTTAATTTGTCACATATGATAATTCAAATCACTTTTCAAAGGACTTTCCTCAGTCGGACCTATTTTTGGATAAAACATAAATAAAATGATTTTCCTTAAACGAAATCTCTTTGAAAATCCTTTTCACTCATCCAATCACATCACACAACCGTTGGGGTCTAATCCGTTCCACTTCCCCATTTTTACAACAAACAAAACCATTTCTCACTCCTTAATTAAACGACGTGTCATCATGGGCCTGCAAAACAATAAATGTTCCTCTTTTCCCGGAAAAACATTTCTTTTTGATTTAATTTAATTTTAACTGATAATGGTAAAAACCCAAAGGTTTTTAGCTTTAACAACTGTAATTAAATCAGTATCAATAATTTTTAAAATCCGAAGGCATAAAAACCCCCTTTTCTTCCCAAGATAGCTTTTACGCTATCTGAACTCTTACAGAAGAACTTTCTCTTCTTCTTCACCTTCTTGCAAAAACCCTTTCAAGAAAGTTCTTCAAACTTTTCTGCAACAATGGTGAAATCCGGTTTGTCGAAGAAACAATCCAAAGCCTCTAGATCAGCAAAACGAACTGGGTCTGAATCAACAATCAAAGACCTAACTCCATCAATCGCAACAAGTAATTAAGAGGAATTTTCGAAGATCACAACTCTTACAACGATGCAATCAAGACATGCTCAAGTTTATTCCAACGCATCCCCTTTTGGTGCATTTGATTAATTTACTGAAGCTGTTCCACTAGATGTTCTCTTCAAGTGTGCATTTTCTGCTTTCTGGCCAAATGACAAACCCCAGGAAATCCATCTTCGACTGATCGACGATTCCCTGGTTATTCTGACCAAGTAAAAGTTTCTTGACGCCATTAATTTGAGGGTTTTGTCTTCTACAGAGTTCTACACCCAAGTTCCAACGATGTCTATATTGCACTGTACCAGATGGGGTACCAGGTCAAACTCAAGGGGATTACAGAGTTTAAGAAGATAAAATTGCATGTTGTTTGGCAATTTGTATGTCACTACATCATCGATGCCTATTAGGAAGAACAGGAGGCACATACAACATGGGAAAGCCTCTACTTGACATCCTATGGAGCATCTTCACCGGCAACCCTGTTAACTACCAGCACATCCTCTGGGAGGATTTTCTTTAGTATGTATCCAAAGGTGCCACGAAGGAAGGCATGATAGAACTTACCTTTGCAAGGTTCTGGTCTTTATGCCTTGTGGATCTTCACAAGGATGCCAATCTCAGCATGGGAAACGACACACATCTCTTTTTTACACGAGACCTTAAAAGGTACAATCCCTTTAAGTATCAATTTGTTTTTGGTCCCATTCGTCGCCTTTATGTACATTCTTGAGTCCATTGGACATACTACAATTGAGGTAGCTAACCACATTATGGCTACGAGTGATATTTCCCCATATCACTCTTCCCCGCTAAGGCCCATTTAGCTTACCGAAATCCAAGACCCGCAGCCAAAACCTAAAAGGGTTAAATCCCTTGTTGTCTTAAGAAAAACACTTGTAAACGTTATTACAAAGGGAGATGGTCCCTTAAAGAAGAGAAAGGCTAAAACCGCAGAGCCTACTCCTAAGGCTCAACTTTCTCCTTCCAAGGTTCATGAACCACCTGTTAATGTCATTGATGACAACCAAGATGAGCCTTCGGAATCCGGAGATGTGTTTAGAAGGAAAAAGTTAAAGCTTACCTACATGTCATAGCATACGTGATAGATCCAATGCAGGAAGCATATGGAATTCTACACATTTCTGCTATCTCTGCATCGGTACTCGGACTCTGAGTCTTACTCAGTTTGGTATTACTCTGGTTGGGCAGTTCTCCTTTCTTGGAATTTTCCATACTAAAATGTTTAAGCACCTTTTCCAAATATGTATTTTGACTAAGTCCAATTATTCTTTTAATCTTGTCTCTTAGAATTCTTATCCCTAGAATATAGGCAGCATCACCTAGGTCCTTCATAGAGAATCACTTTCCAAGCCAAGACTTAACCTCTGAAAAAGTTTGAATGTCGTTTCCTATAAGAAGTATGTCATCAACATACAATACTAGGAAGGTAACCATACTCCCACTAGCTTTGACATATACACAGGACTCATCATCACTTCTAGAGAAGACAAACTCTTTGACCTTTTCGTCAAAACAAAGATCCTATCTGCGAGAAACTTGTTTCAACCCATAGATGGATTTCTCAAGCTTACATACTCTATTGGGAAACTTTGCATTTAAAAAACCCTCAGGTTGACTCGTGTAAACATCCTCAGCCAACTTCCCATTAAGGAAAGCGGTTTTGACATCCATCTGCCAAATTTCATAGTCATGAAAGGCAGCTATGGCTAGCAATATCCTAATAGAATTTATCGTAGCCACTGGTGAGAAGGTCTCGTCATAGTCAACCCCTGGGGTTTTAAAAAAGCCCTTCATAACCAGTCGTGCTTTGAATGTGTGCACATTACCATCCATGTCGGTTCTCTTCTTGAAGATCCATTTGCAACCAACTGTCTTCCAACCAGGTTGTTGATCAATCAAATTCCAAAATTGGTTGTCATACATGGACTTGATCTCGCTGTCCATTTCCTCTTTCCATTTGGATGCCTCAGGGCCTGCCAATTCTTCCTTGTAGTTAGCCGGTTCATCCAACTTTACCAGTATACTATCACTGATAAACGTATCACCATCTGTAGTTATATGGAAACCATAGAACTCGGGTGGCATGCTAACTCTACTGAAACACCTAAGAGGTAATGAATTGCCAATTGGTTCAACCAGAATCTCTTCCTCTGGTTGAACCCTAGCCTCTTTAGAGGTTCCTTCATCGTTTGACTCTTTGAATCTCTTCAATATCAATGGCACTCCCACTGTCCTCTTTGAATATGAGCTCTCTCTCACGAAAGACTCCTCTTTGTGCTACAAAGGCCACGTTCTCACTAGGTCTGTAGAACAAATATGCAAAGGGCTTATGTGTTTAGCCGATGAAAATACATCTCTCATTATGAGGTTCAAGCTTGTCGTGAGCCTCTCGTCTAACGAAAGCTTCACAACCCCAAACCATGATATGTGCTAACGAGGGAACCTTCCCTGTCCACATATCATGAGGTGTTTTGGAAACCTTCTTAGTTAGGACAAGATTAAGAACATGGGTGGCAGTCTCTAAGGCATACCCCCATAATGAAACTGGAAGAGAAGCTCGACTCATCAAGGAGCGAATCATGTCCAACAAGGTTCGATTGCACCTCTCATCCACACCATTAAGTTGTGGTGTCCTAGGAGGGTTCAATTGTGAAACTATTCCTCATTCCTTGAGGTAGTCATGGAACCTAGATACTAGGATACTCTCCGTCTCTATCTGATCGGAGCATCTTTATCTTCATGCCCAATTGATTCTCGACTTCATGTTTAAACTCTTTGAACTTTTCAAAGGTTTCTGATTTATGTTTGATTAAGTAAATATAGCCATCTCTACTATAATCATCTATAAATGTTACATAAAATTGATTTGCATCCCTTGTGGGGGATTTGAAGGGCCCACACACATCTGTGTGTATGAGGTCCAACAAACTCACCTCTTTCACAAGATCTAGTGAAAGGTGATTTTGTCATCTTACCCAAAAGATAAGATTCGCATGCATCATCCGACCTTAGGTCAAATGATTCCAACACTCCATCCTTTTGGACTTAGGCAAAGCGTTTATTGTTAATGTGTCCAAGACGACAATGCCACAAGCAGGCTTTGTCTATACCATTATACGAATCAATTTGAAATACACTATTACCTAAAATGTCTACACACATAACAGTTTCATATACACCATCACAAGGTAAAGCTTCGATATAATAAATACCTTTTTTATAAGCAGATATTCAACCATTCAAATCATTAAAAGAATATATGAAACCTTGTTTAAACAACACATGAAAAGAAATAAGGTTTCGTGTCATTTATGACGAGTAGCAACAGTTTATTAAATCTAAACTAATACCATTACTAAGAACTAGACCATAAACTCAAATCTTTGTAACAGGAGAAGAACGCCTATTTCCCATGATCAAGTTCATTCTACCGTGCTCCACTTCCTCACTTCTTCTTAGCCCCTACAAATCAGAACAAATGTGAAATCCAGATCCTGTATCAAGTACCCAAGAACGAGAAGATGATGATTTATTAGATGAAATAGTGTATATACCTGCAGAATTTGGCTTCACTTTTCCATCTTTGATATCTTGCATATACTTTGGGCAGCTTCGTTTCCAATTCCCTTTGTCATTGCAGTAAAAGAAAGTGGCCTCTTTGGGGTCAGAGAATGGAGGAGCATCAGAACTGGATTTAGCTTTGGGTCCATTGCTTGACGATCCAACATGATACTTTCCCTTCCAGTTTTTCTTTGGAGGACCTTTCCTCTTCTTCCCCTTCCCTTGACCGATAGCTAGAACAGGAGCACTAGTAGGACTAGGGTTTGAGTCCTTATCCTTCATTCCTGCTTCAACTATCTGTATTAGGTTGTGCAACTGAGCCAAGGTGGTCTCATTGATGTTCAAATGATAAATTAATATAAATTGATCATAACAACTTGGTAAGGAGTTCAAGAGTATATCAATAGCCAACTCCTCATAAAAATGCACGTTCAACCTAACGAGGCGCTCCATGTAGCATTGCATTCTCTGCACGTGGCTACAGACATATTCTCTCACGTTCATTTTGCATGCCATGAGGGACTTTACCACCTCGTACTTTTCTTGACGAGCTCGCTTATGGCACTTTTCTATAAGGTCCTTCTTCATCTCATACAGCCAATAATCCTCATATAAGCTCTACAAATCAGGGGTCATCATGGCGACCATGATGCAAGCAACTTTTGTTGCATCATCGTAGGTTTTTTTATAGGAGGTGTATTATTCAGGAGTGACGTTGGCCTCTTCGACTTTAATTAGTTATTTCTTGAGAACATAGTCTTTGTTCTCGAAGTGAAGTTCCATTTTAATGTTTCGCAACCAATCATTGTAATTGGAACCATCCAAAATGACTTTGCATCAAATTGAGAGCAAGGAAAAGTTGTGGTGGGAGGAGGATGAGGAAGCAGAAGCATCAGCCTTGGTAGACATCTATAAAAGAAAGTAGTTTTAGTTAGTTAACAATAATCCTAATATAGAAACCCAAAATAAAGTATTAAGGCTAGGATCCAAATATAAAATTCACAACTTAGAAAAAGGATGCCTTAATCTAATTGTAAATTTTATAAAGGTAGGTAAATGACGATTTACCAATTCTACCAATAGAAAACGAAATTTAAAAGAAATTAGTTTTTGTGAAATTCCAAGGCCATTTGAGATTCATTAAAACTATTCAATGGCTTGTTTAAGCTCAGATTATGTGTAACACCCGGTCTCAGGTACGCTTTTAAATTCGAGCCAAACTTCATATTTTGCCCTTGGACTCGGCGAGTTGGAGGCCCAACTCGTCGAGTAGGATCGACTCCGGGTCGGGGGTTTAAGTAACCTACTCGACGATTCGGAAGACCGACTCGGTGAGTAGTAGCTGTCCGAGTAAAACCCTAAATTGGAGGGTTTGCACCTTATTTAAACAACTTATGAGGCTTCGACCCCAACCTCCATCACCCCCAAGTTCTGTCCTCGAAACCCTAATCAGTTGTGAGCATCTTTGAGCTATATTGTGCCTTTCCATCTTGGTTTTAAGCTAGAAGAAGGGAGGGAAGTTTGGTGAATCAAGGAGCAAGTTAGTGGATTCTGAGTTTGGTTGCATTTCCAATGTATTTGAGGTAAATAGCCCCTATCTTGACCTCCTATGTGTTAGATCTAATTTGTGGATTGAACCTTGGCATCTTTGAGGGCATTTCCATGTCATTTTGGATTTTAGGGTGTAATGTAGGGTAGAAGCTTCAGATCTGGAACCTTGGCGGGTTCTCATGGCATAAAGGTGCCATCTCTATGGCCATCAGAACCCCATGCATGTAATAAACCCCATTTTTGGTCCTTCAAGCTTAAAAGTCCCATGCATACAGGTAAAGTTCGTAACTTTAAGTGTTATATCGGCCTTAGGAGCCCAGATCTACCTTTTGGATGAGCTTTACACAACCGAAATCGAGTTATGGACTTGGACATAAGTAGACTCGACGAGTCGCCCTTGGGACTCGGCGAGTCGGGGGTTTTGTTCTCCAATCTTCTATGATTTGAAGGGATCCAGTTAATTTTAGAAGGGATCTAGACGAGTCCATAAGAAGGACTCAACGAAATAGACGTAGTTATGGACCTGGAAGCCATGGGACTCGGCGAGTGGATGAACACACTCGGCGAGTCCAAGGCAATCTCCCAACCCATGAAGACAGACTCGACGAGTTGTTCATACAACTCGGCGAGTCACATACTAGTCACATTCATATGGTGAAGAGGAACTCGACGAGTTCAAGGACGAACTCGACGAGCCAGATGAAGATAGTCCTGATGTTATGTTTGAAGGAGAACTCGTCGAGTTCTTGCTAGACTCGACGAGTAGAGTCGGGATTGGGAACAGATGAAAGAATAGGGACTCGACGAGTTGATGAACCAACTCAGCGAGTCAGGTCAACTTCGTGTTGACTTTGACCAGGATGTTGACTTTAGTCAGGGGTAGGATGGTCATTTTACCCTAAGAGCAATTATCAGTTTCTGACTAAGTACCTTTATGGAAATTTATAGCCGGAGAGTCGTCGGAGCAGCAGACATAGATTCCTCACCCAGAGTTACAGCAGTCAGTCATACGAGGTGAGTGTCCTTCCAGTAGGAATGGGTCTACGGCCATAATACCGGCCCGTTTCGATGATAGTAGTTCCGGACTTCGGTCCGATGTCGGGGTGGTCCCGAGAAGTAGTTATATATGCTTGATGTCTTCGTGATTCATGCATGTTTATGATATGTGTTATATGTTCCGGACTCCGGTCCGATGCCGGGCAAGCCCGATGCAGTATACGTGATTATGTTATATGTTCGTGTTTATGTTATGATCAGTTTATTCTGGACTTCGGTCCGATGTCGGGCGGGGCCCGATGCAGTGGGCGGGGACCAAGTTATTCCGGACTTCGGTCCGATGCCGGGCGGGGCCGGATGCAGTGGGTGGGGCCCAATTTATGCCGGACTTCGGTCCGATGCCGGGCGTGGCCCGATGCAGTGGTCAAGGCCCAGTATGTGTTATATGTGTTATTGTATGGTATGTGGTAGTTCGGGGGAGCTCACTAAGCTTCGTGCTTACAGTTTCAGTTTTGGTTTCAGGTACTTCCACTAGCAAAGGGAAGGGCTCGGGATGATCACATGGCACATACCACAGTCACAGCCTGGGAGTTTACTCTGATGTTTTGCTATGAGTTTTGATTTGAGACAGATACTATGACGTTTTATGATACATGATTTATGATTTTACTTATGATATCGGATGGTTTATGATTTTAATAATGATTTGAAAACGAAATTTTTGGGTCATATTTTTGGGATGTTTCAAGTTGGTATCAGAGCCTTGGTTTGAGGGATTCGGGAACACTTCCGGGTGTGTTGAACTCAAACTAAGGAATTGGTATAGAAATTTTCAAAGGAAAATCAATTTTTGTAAAAAGGAGTTTTGAGAAAAGAAAAGAGTTTTGGGAAAAGCGAAAAGAATTTTTTTGAAAGAAAAGAACTTTGAAAAGAGAAAAGGGTGTGGTGCATGCAATCAGCCGAGCTCAAGTAAGTACTCCCAAATTGCCCATATAAGTTTATGCTATGTTATGATTATCAGCTTTATTAGAACAACATGCTAGATTAGGACTAAGGATCTAGGAAGGATGCCTTATAAGCCTGATATATGTGTTCAACTTTATGAGAACTGCATGCTAGTACAGATTAGTCAGTATGATAGCCAGAGTAGTAGATGCTTGATTATATGTACTCGATGCTCGAATGCTGCATGCTTTGTGCTTTTATGAGTCTTAGTTATCTCTTCCTAACTAGTAAATGAATATGTTGCGTTACATATTGTGAGGATTAAATAATTTCAGAAGGTTAGGTCTAGCTCTATTGCGCAGCTCTTCTTTGAGTCCAACCGTTGTAGGGTAGGATCTCTCATTCGAAGAATTATCTAGTCCGAGTAATATGTAATAGTATTTGTGAGCTAGTTAGGGGAAGAAAGTAGGGACTTCTTATGCAGCTAATGGCGAAGAGTGAGTTGCTGATTACATAGGGCAAGCCTAGGATAAGAGTAGCAGAGAACAGTAGCAGTAGAAGGGACTTGGTGGAGTCGAGGCAGTTCTTGAGGAAAGTACGGATAGATGTGGAAGGTAGTATGGGCCCGTACTACTGAAAGTAGAGGATCCGTACTCGAATCAAGGAAGGCTGAGATAAGACCATGGAACTTGTAGTATGTGTGATCCCTCCAGTTATATTAGTATTCTGACGCTTGTTATAATGTGTTTTCAGAATGGTAGTTTTACGCCCAAGACCAGCAGTTGGTAGTTCAGGAGCAGGAGAGGGATCGGGCTCAGGCTCTGGAGCCGGACAGTTAGATTAGCAGACCAGGGAGTTCATCTCCTCGGAGGTCACGCGTAGCATACTAGACCAAACTCCTGTGATCTTTGGGTCGGTCAAGGAGGGTATCTTAGAGCTTCTGGATGAGAAGCTGAGCACTTTCCGCACTGAGATAGCGGCCATGATGGGATCGCGCACATTGACTTTCAGGAAGTTCAGAGCTTGTGGAGCTCCCGATTGTTGGGTTTTTAAGCATTCTAACACTCCTAAGTGTACATGCAACCCTAAATACCTTGGATCTATGTTTTCTCTATTCTACATGCAAATATGAATATTCCAAGGTATTACCCTATCTAGCATACAATCCTTGATACTTGGGTAAGATAACAAGTTAGAATACATACCTTTTAATGAAGCTTGAAGTCTTGAACTTTAAGAGCTTAGCCCCAATAGTGTGGAAGCCTCAAGTGGAATCACAAATCACCAAAACACCTTGGAAAACCTTTAGAGAATATGGATACTTGGCTCACACTTATGAAATCGGTTATTGCCCTCTTTAGTGTATCCACACTAGCCACTAGCCTAATTTCATGAACCATAAGACCCTTTATATAGTGTGGAGGATTAGGGTTAAACCCTAATACCCATGACCTTTCATTTCCTAGGATCCATGGGTTAAAGCTCCATGGACTATCCATGAAGACTTAGCCCAACCTAAATGAACTTGGCCCACTACACATATATATCTAAGAGTCCATATTTAATTAGTTCCTTTTGATCACTTAATTAATTATAAATTAATTCTTGATCAATACTAATTAAATAATATGATTATATATTAATATATTAGAACTTATAATATATTAATATAAATCATAAATATACTATTCTCAAAAGACTATACATATAAATTGTGCCGGTGAAGTGCAACCCAAATGGACCATGCCGGGTCGGGTCAAGTACATACCAAATATAGTTATGGACTTAGACATTAATCCAACAGTCTCCCACTTGGATAAGTCTAAAACTATTATTGAGTATGACTTCAAAAACGAACTGGCAATCGTAGCTATTAAAGCCGTTGTCGAACTCTGATCTTGTCAACGAACTCTGACCTTTGTCAATGACTTGTCCATTAGATAAGGGATCATATATTCCTCCATTCTAGATATCATATGGACTGAGACATGGATTATCAATCATTCTCTCTGTCCATTTGTTGTTTCCCGATTTCCGATTTATGATGACTGACTGATTGAACAAATCAAATCAGTCCTGGCTTGGCCAAGCACTCACATGTGTCATCACTAAATCATCGAGGGGCCCACAGATATCGCTTTTATCCCGAAGGTAAAAGGAATGGATAAACTTCGACTCATATGGCATGTTCTACTACTTGTTGAATCATACACAAAGGCATGTTTTATAACATCGAGTTACCGAATGCGTTTTCGTGCAATCAATGTACAACCAACTCATAGTAACAACTCATATCTCTAGGTTTGAAGAATATAAGATATTATCGTCTCATGATCACTCGTGATAAAATCCATGAAGTGATTCAAATGAGCGCGGGTTGAATCCAATACTCAGAACTTATGAGCACTCATGAGTGTTGTAGCACAACTTTTTCCACCAACTTGGACCTCTACAAGCCAACCCATCACAGTCTTGATTCATATCTACTTGCAACATATGACCGACTATGGATGGTTTGAATAACTTAGTCATTCCGGAAGAATAACCTAGTTATTATGGAAGTCAAAACATGCAAAGTGAAACAGAAGAATAAATGAATCAAATATGGTATCAAACCCTATGAATATAAATAGACCACTTTTATTTATCACCATACTGATTACTCATTATTCATTGTTTCGGTTTTATCAACTTTATACCTGAATTAAAAACACTAGTTGTCCCATGCTCCAAGCATGTACACTATGTTTTTCTAAACAATAGCTTTGCCATACACCAAGTATGCACTCTATGTTTGTCTATGATCCTTTTCTTTGTGAACTAGATCAATTGAACATAATTTCAATGATTCTCTTTTCACACTCCCAAATCCTTGTTGTAAATGTAAGAATTACTAACATTTATCAAAATCTGTTTAGATTTTAAACTTATATGCACTGTTCCTCTTGTAATGATTATGCACAAAGCCATGAAGACTTGGCAACAATCATTACAGAGTAATCCAATGGAGAGCAATTCCATGGAAACGATGTCTCAAATTCAAAGCGCATTGCTTTGAACATGCTTCTTGCATTAAGTTTCTTTAACCTTACACAGATTGCTTCCACCTATGAAGACAACTCTATATTCCCATTTTAACTACCACTTCTGAACAAGCGTTGCCTCTTTTCAGACTATGTCAATATGGTCCTTCCAATATTAACAGTATACTTCCCACTGTCCTTGAGCAACCAATCTTTGGTAAACCTTAGATTGTCCTCGACAATTGCTTAATCACTTTAGTCATATCCAATTCCAGACATTGTTCCCCTTAATGCCCCAAGGCATTTGGAAAATTCAGAAAGGATAAATATTATAGCACATGTAATCGATCTTGTACCCAAAGTAAATGGGACACGATTCATGATGTTTCACATAAAGACATGGTTCTAGACCAGTCTTTTTCCATAATAATTTTTTGTTTGCCATATTCTCAAAATTTGACTATGAAAAGGGATGTCGTAATCATAATCGAATTTTGAGAACGCAATATATAGAAATTTCTTAAGTTGAACCAATCCAACATGAAATTCATATATATATATATATATATTCTTGACTAAAGGTGATTAAAATCTCAATATAAGCTCTTTAGAATGATTATAAACTCAATCTAAGCATTTTAGAATTGAAATGAAGTATAATTTCCTCTCCCTTAATTATAGCAAAACATCTTTTTCAACCCCTGCAACTTCACGAATTGAAACTTTTGTTTTCTATAATTAACATTGCTAACTTGCAATACTTATCATAATTATCATGCTCCCACTAACATGATGATTATTAGCATAACACTTATGCTCCCACTAGCTTTGACATGTATCCAGAAAACAGATGGACCTCTAGAAGTCAATACTTTATTGACATTCTTACCAAAGTTCAGATTTCTGATACTAGATTGCTTTGATAAGACTTTATCAAAATCATACACCTTATCTTAGATAGATCACAGGTGTGTCTAAACAATTTCAGAACTATGAAAAGGGATGCCATAATCATAGTCTCAATTGTTTAGACCTTTTGCCATTTCTCATAAGTCCATGTTAGTGTGCCGGTTAACCACGCACGCTCCACTAACGACTTTGAGAACTGCAAATATCACAATTGCTATCTACTTAAAATCTACTTAGTGAAAGAATTTCCTCACCATCAATTTCATGAATCGGAGAGAAACCTTATGACACTTAGATTTTATGGTGTATGTGTTCTTATCCATGTGAATTTGTCAAACCATAATCACAAGACTAGGTTAGTGATAAATCCTAACTCATATGGATTGAACTTGTGCAATCTTAACTTCTTGCCACCTGGCAGCTCAAGGGCCTGTCATTGCTTCCAAGTAGCTATGCAAACAATTGAGAACATGTAGAACTCAAATGTATAACCAACTTAACTGGAATGGGCACAAAAATGTCAACACGATAGGTTATAAATCTCTAGTTGTGTGCTAGTAATGAAATACAGGTTTTATTCTTGATTACTTCTTGAAACCCTTTCAGGATCTTTTAGACTCCCACTGTCTCCTTGACCTATAAAACTTTCTTGCCAAATATTCAAGAGATAGTGTGGATTCTAATCACAAAAAACACTTAACACAATTGGCCTAAGTTGGTCTCTGTTTTATCCAAAACATCACAACTTACCAAATTCAAATGTACAAGAGTAGAAAACCTTTTACTCTTACATTTCACTAGTGTTAATAAACCTTCTTTAAGATGTGTCACTCAAGTTACATTTGTGGTGGGCTTGATCAGTGCACAAGAATGTGTACTCGATCCCTTAGTCCTTTACTTGACTCATACATCCATGTGAACAAGTAATTAGTCTTAATTTTCCAATGCTTGAAAGTTCTCATTCATCATACTATACAACTTGCATGATTCCAAGTTTCTATCCAACTGAAACTTGGGTGATGAAAATCTTTCGTTATTTGGAAAATTTAGACACTACCACAAATGAAAGAATCAAATTCATATTTCCACTCTTGCTATTAATGGAATCACATAAGCAACAATTTTTTTTCCTTTTCACAAATGCCATTGTAAGGATATTTTAAAATAAATAAAATCAAATTTTTTTCCTTTTATTTTAAAAACTTTGTCGAAAAAAACTATCCTTACAGTGCAAAAGCACATGAAAAACTTTGTTGTTATCTATTCCTAAGCAATATATCATAACTCCTAAGCAACAACTCAAAATTCTGATCACAGAACCATGCGATCGAGATCCATCTTCGCGATCAGAATCAGCATATACTTCCTTTAAGTTTCTTCACTTTTCTTTGATTCTTAAAACATCAACATGTGACCCAGTCACATCATGTAACAAGAATCTCAGAATAAAAATTTAACAGAGTTAGATAGTGGACTTTACCTGAAGTAGAGTCAATCTTCTTGACTTGATCAACCTTATGATCTTTCAGGTAAATAGGCTGTTTCGCAATCAATGCCCCTTCCTTTGGCAAGAGAAACATAGGGACTCTTTGGGAATGGTACATGGGACTATCGTAGACTTAGCCTTTCTCTTTACCATTTGGTCAACCTAGTTGACTATGGTCAATCCCTTTCCTTGGGAAGAGAAGGCTTTTCTAGATATCCAATGTTACCATTGTTAATGTCCATGGTAGCTTGGGAAGTTGGTATACTAATCAAATTTTCTCTCCCAGTGCTCCAAATTATTGTTGATTCAGCAGCACCAAGCAAATAGATAAGATCATTAAGGGTCATGTCATAGTCTGTTTCATAGTAGTCCCAAAGGAATTCACTATGTGACTTAGAAAGTGATTGAACCACCAACTTTCTCAAGAGTTTGACACCCAACTCTCCCGGCTTGTCAATATGTGACTTCATCTCCAAGATGCGATCACACATAGACCTTGCTTGCCAATAGGGCTTGAGTGACCTTGAACTTGTGGGTTAGGGAGAATAATTGGAGGAGGTGGAGGAAGTGAAGTTCCAAGAGATTTGGGAGGATCATAGATGTCTGAACCAGACATCTTTTGGGAGATATTCAAGATAGTTGATCTAAAGTCCTTAATATAACACCCAATATGAAATATTAAGGCTAGGACCCAACAAACTATTTTATAACTTGGAAGAGGGATGCTGTAATCCAAGCTATAAAATATTTGAAGGTAGGTGAATGACGATTCACCAATTTCCACCAAGATAAACGAAATGTATTATTAGGTTTTAATTGGTTTTGAAACCCCTAGATTCTTTTGAGATTCATTGAACTTTTCAAAGGCATGTTTCAATCTCGAGTGTGCCCTTTAGGTTTTGTGACTGGGATGCCGAGGATCACAAAACAAGGTGTGAATAACCATGCAAATATACTTGGTACCCTTAATATTTACCCCTCAATCGATGTGCCGGTTAACCACACACGCTCCACCGATACTATGATAAACATTAAGTTACCCTTTGCCTACCTTGTTAAATCAAGCTAGTGTGCCGGTTAACCACACACGCTCCACTAACTGACTTAAGCAAAGTGCAAAGTGTAATTTCATGGGTTAACACCAAATTCACATTTTCCTAAGTAACTAAGATTGGGTATTATTAAGAGTTTAGTTACTTAGTATTTATAATTAATACTTTTAATGAAGGGAGAACTATAGTCCTTGTCCTAACCGTTTGGCTAACGACCCTCCACCGGTCAAGGAAGCGGTGGGTGAGAGTGGACACCCATTAAACTGCCATTTTATAGGCAGTAACCTTATACCCCCCTTATAGACCGGCTTCGTGAATGAGGCCTACTAATGGTAAGACGACTTTACTCTTATACATATATATAAATATTATTAACTTATAATATTATAAAGTATAAGGGTTGAATTTTAACTTTTAAAATTCTAAGGGCTTAACTTGGAATTAAAGTATTCATAAGTGAAAACTTTACAAATTCCAAAACTTGAGGGCAAGTTTTTGAAGCTATTCAAAACTTTTCATTTCATAACTTATGAGTTTAATGGTTCATTAAAATGAAGACTCTTTATTTTTTTATGTAACCTCTTATTCTTTAATAACACTTTTAAAGAAGCGACTCTTAAACATCCATAACTTGAGGACAAGTTATGGAGTAATAATACTATTTAATGAAAAAGACTCTTCATTTTTTTTATGTAACCTATGGCACTTTTATGAGTTTTAAGATTCATAAATGTGACCTTTTATGTAACTTGAGGACAAGTTACAAAAACACATTTTATGAACTACCTCTAGATTAATTAAGATTGAAAACAACTAAAACACAATTTTTTTTTCATTAATCTAAACTAACTCATAAATCAAGGAAACATAAACACTTTTGGTAATCCATAACTTATGGAGTTAAATGCTTGTTTTATGATGAAACTTTTCATGTTCCACAACTTAAGAATAACTTATGGAATTCTTTAAAACATTAACATCAAATTTTGTAACTCCATAAAAACTTTGAATCAATTTTTTTTTAAAACCTTTTCATATCCATAACTTATGGAGGTTTCAAAACACTTAAGATCACAACTTTAAAAAAACTTTTGATCTCCAAAATTTTATGACAAAATTTGTAACTCCTTAAAACATTTAGATCAAACTTTTAAAACTAATAAAATAATCATATCATTTTATCTTTTACTAAATTTGACCTAATTCAACTCATATAACAAATGATTCAAATTTTACAAATAATTAGTTTTTCACAAAACAAGTAATTATCTTAAAATTTGACAAACTTCATGTTTTTTTTACTTTTTTTTCAACTTTGAAAATCAAACATTTGCATGAATATAACATAAAACAACCCATGGCTCTGATACAACTGTTGGGTTTTTGAGCATTCTAACACTCCTAAGTGTACATGCAACCCTAAATACCTTGGATCTATCTTTTCTCTATTATACATGCAAATATGAATATTCCAAGGTATTACCCTATCTAGCATACAATCCTTGATACTTGGGTAATATAACAAGTTAGAATACATACCTTTTAATGAAGCTTGAAGTCTTGAACTTTAAGAGCTTAGCCCCAATAGTGTGGAAGCCTCAAGTGGAATCACAAATCACCAAAACACCTTGGAAAACCTTTAGAGAATATGGATACTTGGCTCACACTTATGAAATCGGTTATTGCCCTCTTTAGTGTATCCACACTAGCCACTAGCCTAATTTCATGAACCATAAGACCCTTTATATAGTGTGGAGGATTAGGGTTAAACCCTAATACCCATGACCTTTCATTTCCTAGGATCCATGGGTTAAAGCTCCATGGACTATCCATGAAGACTTAGCCCAACCTAAATGAACTTGGCCCACTACACATATATATCTAAGAGTCCATATTTAATTAGTTCCTTTTGATCACTTAATTAATTATAAATTAATTCTTGATCAATACTAATTAAATAATATGATTATATATTAATATATTAGAACTTATAATATATTAATATAAATCATAAATATACTATTCTCAAAAGACTATCCATATAAATTGTGCCGGTGAAGTGCAACCCAAATGGACCATGCCGGGTCGGGTCAAGTACATACCAAATATAGTTATGGACTTAGACATTAATCCAACACCGACTACCATGGGGCTCGGGACCCCATTGCGAGTACCAGATGGTTGGCGGATGTCGCCAACGCATTCCGCACCAACAGATGTCCCGAGGGGCACAAGGTCAGATTAGCATCCTGCCTTCTGAAGGACAGGGCACGAGATTGGTGGGAGGAGATCGGACGAGCTATTGGTGATGACTCAGTTTTGGATGTGATGACCTGGAGTGATTTCACGGCCAGGTTCAGGCCGAGTTTGCACCTGTCATTGAGGTGCAACAGCTTGCTCGAGAGTTTCAGGACCTCCAGCAGACGACAGAGACTGCGGCGGAGATTACCGCCAAGTTTAGGGAGAGGGCCCTTCTCGTTCTGCAGTATGTGGCGGACGAGGAGATGAAGAAGGCCCGATATCATGAGATGTTGCAGAGTGATATCCGCCATTTTGTGAGCCGCTCCAGCTGCAAGACACTGGAGGACATGATTGCGAGGGCTCGTGAGAGGGAGATCGATCTAGAAATGGAGAGGAAGAGGAAGCCAGAGGTGGCGTCTGGTGCAGCGGGTTCAGGCAAGAAGCCCAAGGTGTCTGATCACAGGTCTAGGGGACAGTAGAGCCACAGTCGGTGTGGCAAGTGTGGCATGTTGCACGATGGGGTGTGCAAGGCGGGGAGTTCCGACTGTTTCAAGTGCGGTCGGACTGGGCATATGAGTAGAGATTGTACAGCTATTACCATCACCACCACCGCAGCATCTGATCTGATTTGCTTCCATTGCAATCAGAGGGGACACAAGAAGTCCCAGTGTCTGAGTTTAGCATCAGCAGGACAGGTGGTGGTACCCGCTCCTACCACACTGAGGATTACAGACGGCCGGCAGGGTCGTGCTGAGGCGCCAGTGGCGAAGAGCAGAGCCTTCCAGTTGACAGCAGAGGAGGCACGAGCGACTCCTGATGTGGTTGCTGGTATGTATTTTCTCCATCTTCTATTTATTATTTTTGATTATTACTCATGTTTATGTGTTGTTTATAGGGTCGTTCCCAGTGAACGACATTTCAGCTATGGTATTGGTTGATTCGGGGGCTAGCCGATCGTTTGTGTCGCTTGCACTTAGCAAGCGATTTAGCAGAGCTCCGGGGGAGCTGGATTGCCCACTTGACGTTGAGATAGCAGATGATAGGACCGCCAGGGTCGCAAGAGTTCATAGAGGATGTACACTTCGGTTATTTGATGAGCAGTTTTCAGTGGACTTGGTTCCTATTCCCCTGCGAGGGAATAAGGTTATCGTGGGTATGGATTGGTTGAGCCCCAATGGGGCAGTGATCGACTGCGAGCAGCAGCTAGTGAGGGTTCGTACTCCTAGTGGGGGAGAATTAGTGATCCAGAGTGAGAGGCCACAGCACGGACCAGTTTTCTGTTCTGCAGCGAGAGCGAGACGTCACATTCAACAGAGCTGTGCGGGATATGTCGCGTATGTCATGGATACCCGAGATAAGGGTAAGACGACAGTCGATGATGTACCGGTGGTACGAGAGTATCCAGATGTTTTCCCGGAGGATTTTCCTAGGATACCTCCGGAGAGACAGGTCGAGTTCCGGGCTGACCTGGTCCCTGGTGCAGCTCCGATAGCCAAGGCACCATATCGGTTGGCTCCTCCCGAGATGCAGGAGTTGTCTATGCAGATGCAAGAGCTACTAGACAAGGGTTTTATCAGGCCGAGCAGTTCACCATGGGGAGCCCCGATCCTATTTGTGAAGAAGAAGGACGGGTCGCACCATATGTGCATAGATTACCGGGAGCTGAATAAGGTAACAGTGAAGAACCGTTACCCACTCCCGAGGATAGATGACTTGTTTGACCAACTTCAGGGAGCATCTTGGTTTTCCAAGATTGATCTCCGGTCCGGATATCACCAGATGCGGGTCATGGATGATGATGTGCAGAAGAACGCTTTTAGGACCCGCTATTGTCACTATGAGTTTGTGGTGATGCCGTTTGGGCTCACCAATGCTCCAGCCGCGTTCATGGATCTCATGAACCGCGTGTGCAGACCGATGTTGGATCGGTCTATAATAGTATTCATTGACGACATCTTGGCTTACTCCAAGACTCAGGAACAACATGAGGAACACCTGAGAGAGGTGCTAGAGACACTGAGGATGGAGAGACTTTTCACGAAGTTCTCCAAGTGCTAGTTCTGGTTGCACGAGGTGCAGTTTCTGGGACACCTCTGATGGGTTTTGAGCATTCTAACACTCCTATGGTGTACATGCAACCCTATAAACCTTGGATCTATTTTTTCTCTAAAATACATGCAAATAAGAATTTCCAAGGTTTACATCCTAACAAGCATGGCATGGGGAACTTGAATCATAAAATTACTAGTAGAATGACATACCTTTTAGTAGTGGTTGATTGCTTGGAGTTTGAGAGCCTAGCACCAATAGTGTGGATGCCTCAAATGGAAATCATAAATCACCACAAACTTTGGAAAACTCTTGAGAGAATAATGCACTCTTGAAATCGGCCACCACTCTTGTTCACACACAACTAGTGCCAAATCAAGTGCCAAAGACTCCTTTATATAGCATGGAGGATTAGGGTTACATCCATGTAAACCCTAATACCCATGACTCTTCCTTTCCAAGGATCCATGGGTTAAAAGCTCCATGGACCATCCATGGACTCCCATGCAAGCCTAGCCCATACTAAATAAGCATTAGCCCACACTATACAAGAGCCCATATTTAATTAGTCACCTTTTTTATCACTAAATTAATTCTTAATTAATTTAAGATCAATACTAATTAAATAATATGATTTCATATTAATATATTATACCTTATAATATATTAATAAATCATAAACATACTATTCTCAAAATATTATCCATACAAATTGTTCGGGTGAAGTGCAACCAAAATGGACCATGCCGGGTCGGGTCAAGTGCATCTCAAATATTGTTATGGACTTAGACACCTTATCCAACAGTCTCCCACTTAGATAAGTCTAATAACTATATTTGCAGATATGACTTCAGGAACCAACCGACAATCGTAGCTCTCAAAACTCTGTTGAACTATGAAGCGCCATTTTAGATAAGTGATCATATAATCCTCTATTCTCAAGATATCAGCCGGACAAATACATGGAACAACGTTGTACTTATTGTCCAGCAGTTGTTTCATGATTTCCGATTTGTTTGACATAGAACTAAATTGAACACATCAATTAGGTTCTGACCGGGCCCGGTACATAGGTCAAAACAAAATCATCGAGGGGCCCAGATATCGCTTCTAATCCTCCAAGGACTAGAAGGAACAGATAAACTTCGACTCATATGCTTGTTCTACTACTTGTTGAATTATACACAAAGGCACGTTTGTATAACATCAAGTTACTGATGCGTTTTTCGTGCAATCAATGTACAACCAACTCATAGGTAACAACTCATATCTCTAGGTTTCAAGACTTATATGATATTACCGTCTCACGATCACTCGAGATAAATTCCATGAAGTGATACAAGTGAGCGTGGGTTAAATCCAATACTCAAAACTTATGAGCACTCATGAATGTTGTAGCAACTCTTACTATGTCTAACACCTTAGAAATCTACAAGCCCAATTCATGACAGTCTTGATTCATACCTACTTCCAACATATGACTGACTGTGGAGAGTTTAAATAACTTAGTCATTCGGAAAAAATAACCTAGTTATTATGGAAGTCAAAACATGCAAAGTGAAACACAAGAACAATTGAATCCAATATGGTCTCAACACTTATGAATATAAATAAAACCCCTTTTATTCATCACCATATTGATTACACATTATTCTGTTTCGATTTATCAACTTAACACTTGAATTAAAACAATAGTTGTCCCATGCTCCAAGCATGTACACTATGTTTTCTAAACAATAGTCATGCCATACTCCAAGTATGCAAACTATGTTTGTCTATGATTCTTATTTTGTGAAGTAGATCAATTGAACATGATTCCACTGATGCTCATTTCACAATCCCAAATCCTTACCGTAAATGTAAGAATATCAAATTTTTGTCATTTACTATAATCTGTTAGATTTTAAACTCAGATGCATTGATCCTCTTGCAATGACTATGCACAAAAGTCACAAAGACCTGGCAACAGACATTACAAAGTATTCCAGTGGAGATCAATTCCATGGAAACGAAGTCTCACATTCAAAGTACATTCCTTTGAATATCTTTCTTGCATAAAAGTTTCTAACTTTCTCATAGATTCTTAAAATCCAACTCCCAATATGGAAAACATTTCCATATTCCCATTTTGACTATCACTTCTGAACAAGAGCTACCTCTTTTCAAAATATGTTAATATGGCCCTTCCAAATTTTAACACCATACTTCCAACTATCCATGAGAAACCAATCTTAGGTAAACCTCAGATTATCCTCGACAATTGCTTAATCATTTCAGTCATATCCGGTTCTATTCCTTTTTCGCTCTTAATGCTCTAGGCATTTTGAAAATTTAGAACGGATAAATATTATAGCACATGTGATCGATCCTATACCCGAAGCATATGGGACACGATTCATGATGTCTCACATAAATACATGATACTAGATCAGTCTTTTGCTACAATATTTTTTATTTGCCATGATTTCAAAAAAAAACGACTATGAAGAGGGATGCCCTTATGTTGAACCATTCCAACATAAAATTCATATATATATCCTTGACTAAAGATGATTGAAATCTCAATCTAAACTTTTAGGATTGAAATGAAGTATAGTCTCCTCTCCCTTAATTATAGCAAAACAACCTTTCCCAAGCGAAACTTTTGTTTTCTATAATTAACTATACTTATCATAATTGATTATGCTCCCACTAGCATAATAATTATTTAGCATAACAATTATGCTCCCACTAGCTTTGACATATACTCAGAAATCGACTTCTAGAAATCAATACTTTATTGACTTTCATCACCAAATTTCATACTTCTGATACGAGATGCTTTGACAAAATTTTATCTATGCTTCTCAGACTCATACATCTTTCCTTAGATATCTCACATGTGTGTCTAAACAATTATGAAGAGGGATGCCGTAATCATAATGTTTAGACCATTTTTCCATTTCTCACAAGTCCATGTTAGTGTGCCGGTTAACCACACATGCTCCACTAACAACTTTGAGAATGCAAATATCACAATTGCTATCTACTTAAAATCTACTTAGTGAAAGCGTTTCCTCACCATCATTTTCATTAATCGGAAAGAAACCTTATGACACTTAGATTTTATGGTGTATGTGTTCCTATCCATGTGAATTTTTCAAAACCATAATGACAAGACAAGGTTAGTGACAAACTCAAACTCATATGAATTGGACTTGTTCAATCTTGATTTCTTGCCTCTTGGTAGCACAAGTTGTTATGCACACAATTGAGAACTCACAGAACTCACATACATAGTCAACTTTACCGGAATAGGCACAGAAACAAGAATTATGTCAACACGATAGGTTACAAACCTCAAGTAGTGTGCTAACGATAAACAATAGGTTTTATCCTTGATTAGTTCTTGAAACTTTCAAGACCTTTAAGACTCCGACTGTCCTCTTGACATATAATTTTCTCTTTGTCAAGAACCATTCCTTGACAAACAAACAAATATTCAAGAGTTAGTGCGGATTCTTATCAAGATAAACACTTCACACAATTGGTCTCAATTGGTCTTTGTTTTATCCAAGACAGCACAACTTACCAATTTCAAATGTTCAAGAGTAGAAAACATTCTTACTCTACATTTGATAAGTGTTTTAAACCCTTCTTTATGTCACTCAAGGTTACCATCCTGGAGTATAACTCCAAGAATTGTTTTGGAATGGAGTATGATTCATCTTCTTGATTTTAACCATTCCAACAATTCATGAATCCTCTTCTTAGCCATACAAATGCACTAAGATGTCCTTAGAGAATCAAATTGTGATATGGTTCCATAATCATTAAGATGATCATAAAACATGATACTAAAGTACTCTCCCATCTTTTCAGATTTGAGAAACTTTTATCTTTCTGCCTAATTTGATTCTTCCCATTCGCCCTGCCATACATTGAAACTTTTCCAATGTTGCAGAATTGTACTTAAACTTGAAGGTACAACCATATTTACTAAACTTTAGTAAATCATGACGAATAGTCTTATCGATCTTTGTGGTGGACTTTGACCTGCACACACCCAGTGTACCCGATCCTTTAGTCTTTCACATGACTCACATATACATGTGGTCAGGGAATTAGTCTTAACTTTCCAAAAATGAAAATTCTCATTCATCATGCAATACAACCTGCATGATTCCAAGTTTCGGTCCAATTGAAACTTGGGTGATGAGAATATTTCCTTATTTGGTAAATTTAGACACGACCACAGATGAAAGAATCAAATTCATTATTGCGAGAAACATACAAACACTAACTTCCCATAAATGCCATTGCAAGGAGATATAAAATAAAGTAAAACAAAAATTTTATTTATTTATAAAATGCGGAAAAAAAACTTTTTCCTTACAATGCAACTTTAAATGGAAACTATGCTATTACATATTTCCTAGCAATCTATCATAACTCCTAAGTAGTAGCTCAAGAATCCGATCTTCGAACCATGCGATTGAAATCCATCTTCGCGATCAGATTCAGCATACTCTTCTTTTAAGCTTCCTTCCCATTGCTTGATCCTGCAAAACATTAAAATGCAACCCAGTCACATCATGTATTAAGAATCAACAATTAGGAACTTAACAGAGTTAGATAGTGGACTTACCTGAAGCAAAACCGTAAATTCTGACTAAAGATCTCAGGTAGTCAGGGCAGCTTCGATTCCAATGTCCCTTTCCTTGGCAATAGAAACACACAGGCTCATCTGAGCCAGCACATAGAGCAATCTCAGAAATGGTCTTTCTCTTATGATCATCACTTTTGACCATGGCCAATTCCTTCCTTTTAGAAGAAGGAATCATTTCTGGGATGTCCATGTCAGCTTGGGAGGCAGACCTTCCGATCAAAGTTGCTTGACCATTGCGCCAAATCATTGTTGATTCAGCAGCAATTAGCAAATAGGTAAGATCTATTAGGGTCATGTCAAGATCCGTCACATAGTAGTCTTTAAAAAACTCACTATATGACTCAGGAAGTGACTGAAGAACCCAGTCAATAGCCAACTTTCTTGGGAACCCGACACCCATCATCGTTAGCATGTCAATGTGTGCCTTCATCTCCAAGACATGTGCACACACTGGCTTTCCATCCTTGTGTTTACTATCCAATAGGACTTGAGTGAGTTTGAACTTTTGAAGTCTTCGAGCTTGTGAGTCGGGGAGAATAATTGGAGGAGGTGGAGGAAGTGAAGCATGATGTTGTGGGACATCATCTTCAAGAGGAAAGCTTGTTCCAAGAGATTTGGGAAGATCATCCTTGTCTGAACCAGACATCTACAATGGGAGATGTTCAAGTTAGTTGATTTAAAATCCTTAATATAACACCGAATATGAAATATTAAGGCTAGGACCCAACACAATATTTTATAACTTGGAAGAGGGATGCCATAATCCAAGCTATAGAATATTTGAAGGTAGGTGAATCACGATTCACCAATTTCCACCATGAAAAACGAAATAAAATTAGGTTTTAATTGGTTTTGAAATTCCTAAATCTTTTGAGATTCATTGAACTTTTCAATGGCATGTTTCAATCTCGATTGTGCCCTTCAGGTTTTGTGACTGGGATGCCGAAGATCACAAAACAAGGTGTGAATAACCATGCAAATTCACTCGGTACCCTTAATATTATCACCTAATCAATGTGCCGGTTAACCACACGCGCTCCACCGATCTATGATAAACATTAAGTCACCCTTTGCCATCCTTACTAGTCCAAGTTAGTGTGCAGGTTAACCACACACGTACCACCAATGACTCGGCGAGTAGGAGTTGTCCGAGTAAAACCCTAAATTGGAGGGTTTGCACCCTATTTAAACAACTTATGAGGCTTCGACCCCAACCTCCATCACCCCCAAGTTCTGTCCTCGAAACCCTAATCAGTTGTGAGCATCTTTGAGCTATATTGTGCCTCTCCATCTTGGTTTGAAGCTAGAAGAAGGGAGGGAAGTTTGGTGAATCAAGGAGCAAGTCAGTGGATTATGAGTTTGGTTGCATTTCCAGTGTATTTGAGGTAAATAGCCCTTATCTTGACCTCCTATGTGTTAAATCTAATTTGGGGATTGAACCTTGGCATATTTGAGGGCATTTCCATGTCATTTCGGATTTTAGGGTGTAATGTAGGGTAGAAGCTTCGGATCTGGAACCTTGGAGGGTTCTCATGGCATAAAGGTGTCATATCTATGGCCATGAGAACCCCATGCATGTAATAAACCCCATTTTTGGTCCTTCAAGCTTAAAAGTCCAATGCATGCACGTAAAGTCCATGACTTTACGTGTTATATCGGCCTTAGGAGCCCATATCTACCTTTTGGATGAGCTTTGCACAACAGAAATCGAGTTATGGACTTGGACATAAGTACACTCTACGAGTCGCCCTTGGGACTCGGCGAGTCGGGGGTTTGGTTCTCCAATCTTCTATGATTTGAAGGGATCCAGTTAAGTTTAGAAGGGATCTAGACGAGTCCATAAGAAGGAATCAACGAAATAGACATAGTTATGGACCTGGAAACCATGGGACTCGGCGAGTGGATGAACACACTCGGCGAGTCCAAGGCAATATCCCAACCCATGAAGACGGACCCGACGAGTTGTTCATACAACTCGGCGAGTCACAGACTAGTCACATTCATATGGTAAAGAATAACTCGACGAGTTCAAGGACAAACTCGGCGAGCCAGATGAAGATAGTTCTGATGTTATGTTTGAAGGAGAACTTGTCGAGTTCTTGCTAGACTCGATGAGTAGAGTCGGGGTTGGAAACAGATGAAAGAATAGGGACTCGATGAGTTGATGAACCAACTTGGCGAGTCAGGTCCACTTGGTGTTGACTTTGACCAGGATGTTGACTTTAGCCAGGGGTAGGATGGTCATTTTACCCTAAGAGCAATTATCAGTTTCTGACTAAGTACCTTTATGGAAATTTATAGCTAGAGAGTCGCCGGAGCAGCAGACAGAGATTCCTCACCCAGAGTTACAGCAGTCAGTCAATGGAGGTGAGTTTCCTTCCAGTAGGAATGGGTCTACGGCCACAATGCCGGCCCGTTTAGATGATAGTAGTTCCGGACATCGGTCCGATGCCGGGGTGGTCCCGAGAAGTAGTTATGTATGCTTGATGTCTTCGTGTTTCATGCATGTTTATGATATGTGTTATATGTTCCGGACTCCAGTCCAATGTCGGGCAAGCCCAATGTAGTATACGTGATTATGTTATATGTTCATGTTTATGTTATGATCAGTTTATTCCGGACTTCGGTCTGATGCCGGGCGGGGGCCGATGCAGTGGGCGGGGCCCGATGCAATGGGCAAGGCCTAGTATGTGTTATATGTGTTATTGTATGGTATGTGGTAGTTCGGGGGAGCTCACTAAGCTTCGTGCTTATAGTTTCAGTTTTGGTTTCAGGTACTTCCACTAGCAAAGGGAAGGGCTCGGTATGATGGCATAGCACACACCACAGTCACAGCCTGGGAGTTTACTCTGATGTTTTGCTATGAGTTTTGATTTGAGACAGATACTATGATGTTTTATGATATATGATTTATGATTTTACTTATGATATCGGATGGTTTATGATTTTAATAATGATTTGAAAACGAAATTTTTGGGTCATATTTTTGGGATGTTTCATTATGCTCTTCTATTTGTGACTGGGATACCGAGGATGACAACAAGATGTGAATAACCACGCAAATGTGCTTCGTAACCTCAATGTCGTTTATCATCTCAATTGATGTGATGGTAAACCACACACGCTCCATCAACAACGACAATTTAAGAGATACCCATTACAACTCTTTATTAATCCTTATTAGTGTGCTGGTTAACAATACACGCTCCACTAACGGCTTATAAAGTGTAATGTGTAATTTCATGGGTTAGCATACAAATTCACATTTTTCTAAAGTAACTAAGATTGGGATTTTTAATAAAAAAAGTTTAGTTACTTTTAATAGCATTATACTTTTAATGAGAATTAATTTCTCCTATCAAAACCGTTCGGCTAACGACCCTCCACTAATCAACGAAGCGGTGGGTAAGAGTGGACACTCATTCAACTACCATTTTATAGGCAGTTTCTTTATATCCCCCTTATAGAGTATCTTCGTGAATGAGGCGTACTAGCGATTTAACTGACTTAGTCTTATACATATAATATATTAACAATCAATAATAATACATATATATGGTGTATTTTAAACTTTTCAAAATACTAGGTTTATTCTATTTAAATATGGAAATTAACAAACAATTAATTTAAATTCAAAAATAAACCAAATGATTTAATATTAATCTATTAATTAAAATTTAATCAAATATATTAAATCAAATAAGGATTATCCAATTAAATTAATCAATTAATTTAATCCTAATCCTTACCCCTCTAATTTTCGAAAATTAGGGTATAGTATTTATTCAAAAAAAAATCAGTTATCCCTTTTAAAAATTAAAATAATAATTACCAAAAATTTAGGAAACCCCAACCAACTAATACGATTTTCGAAAACTGCTTGGGCATGAAGGCTAGGGTTTCAAAACCCTAGCCCTACTTTCGAAATCCAAGGGCGTGGAGGCTAGGGTTTCTAAAACCCTAGCCGACCTCGAAATTATGGCCTTTTAGGGTTTAATTTCTATAAGCCCTAATCCGATCAAATTCAACAATTATAGCAAATTAAATTGAAAACAAACCAAACACTCAGATACATCTGATGGGTTTTAGGCATAACAAAACAAACTTAAAACTCTTAAGTGTGCATGCAACCTAAAACAAGATCTATGTTTTCATTATTGAACCTATAACTAAGAACATCATAATAAGAACCCTAGAAACCCTAGGAAATTTTCAAAATTACTAAAGAGAATGTTTAGGGTTACATACCTTTTAGTTGTTATACTAAACAATTATAAATCCTCTTTGAAAGATCTCTTGAAAGCAAGCACCACAATTGTCGTGCCTCTAATGGAATCACACTCAAGCTAGCAAGAAGAAGATTATGGAGAGACGAGAGGGGAAGAAAATTTTTGACTATCCCTTGGAATGTTATAGTGGCCGAAATTCTAAGGGGTTAGGGTCCTTGATATAGTGGTACAAGGAAACCCTAGATAACCCTAATTTGAATTAAATAATATTAGTTCAAATTTGGTAACTATCTACTTCCCTATTATCCACATGGGATATTCTAGAAACCCTAGAATATCCCTCACAAAACCGTCCATGGCTATACCAGGAAGGTTCTGGAGCCTTTTGTTCAACTATTGAAAAATTGCACTTAGACCTTGCACTTTTAATTAATTCTTTTAATCCCAAAAATAATTCCAATTAATTTCTGATTAATTATTAATTAAATACTAATATTTCTAATTATTATATTATTCTCATAATATATTAATAACTTATTTATTTCAATTTATTAATCAAATAATAAATCAACCTCTCTCTCCAAAAAAATCATCATGTCTAATTGCTAGGTTTGAGGGCACCCCAAAAGGACTGTGCTACTATCAATTCAAGTTTATACCCATTATAGTTTTGGGGTTAGACACCTAATCCAACAAAAGTGTCATTGTCAAATTTGAGGAGAGGCAATCCTCGCACCATTTCTCCAGTAACCAAGTTGTTTATATACCGAAAATTAAGGTGAGAAAGTTTCCAGTGCCATAGCCAACTAACCTCGGAGACTGCTTTTGATAGAAAACACAATTGTGGTTTACCGATGACTAGAGATATGTCTAATGGGAACATTTTTCCAGTAGCCTTTGATTTCATTAGACATATTGATCTATCTTTCGCCATGATGTAGCTATATTTATCATCGAATTCAACACGATGACCATCTTTGCAGAGTTGCCCAAAATTTATAAGATTGTGTTTTAAACCTTCAGCATAGGCAACCCTTCGAATCGAGAAATTTCCATTTGTCAAAATACTATATCCTCGGATAATTCTATTTGTATCATTTCCACAAGTTACATGACCACCGTGTGTGACTGCCTTAAAGTTACAAACTAACCATCCTGTCATGTACAAGGAGCAGGCGCTATAAATTAACCATTCTATTTTGTGATCCTCCTCGCACATTGCCTTCATGATTAGTTAGTTAATTTGGGCACCCACACTTGTTTGGGGCCCGCAACAACATAATGTGATTTCTTAACAAATTTATGAAAAGATCATGCGGTGTTAGATGTTGTTGTGGTGTGTGATTTTCTAACTTTTGATGATGTGGTGTTCTTACCTAGAGGAAGTTTTATTAACAAGTGGATAAGAGCTAAAGGTGAGTTTCTTTTCATTTACCTAGATGGTTTTCCTAGGTTTGAATTTAGGAACATAATCAATGTGTTTCTCAAGATTTCTTTTCATTTCAGACTTTTCTTTGTTCTTTTGATTGACAGTTGCGGTGTCATCAATCATGACTGACTTGAGTTTTTTATCAGGATTTTTATTCAGAGGAGTAAGAAATACTGTGTTGCTACTTTTCACTAGTTTGGTACTATAAGGCCTTTTAGGACTAGGTGACCTATTGGGACTGTTGAATTTTTTTATCCCTTTCTAACTTCTGCGAAGAGTTAGTTTTGACATACTTATTTTGCACAAACTTGTTTTGAAAAGGTTTTTTTATCGCAGAGTCTTTAGAAAAGTTTTTCTTTGAAAATTGTTACCCTTTATTTTCAGTAACCTTTAGATTCGACTCAGCTTTCCTTTTCTCAATGTCAGATTTAATTTCAACTTTTAAGGCTTGCTTTGCTTCATATTTTGGTGACAAAATATATGACATGTTCAGTTTAGGTCTTTTACTTTTGAAAAGTTTGGACTTCGGTATTATAGCAATTGAATTTGGTATGTTTCACTTTTAACCCCCTTTAGTGAAAAACCTTTCAATTTGGTCCTTTAGCTAGTATGCAGGGCGTACTAAGTGGTACGCTTAGCGTACTAGCCCGATGTCGGATCGTGGATATCACCCACGTACACGAGGCGTACGTGGAGTATGCATAGCGTATGCAGGGCTGGGACAAACCCTAATTTTTAGGGTTTGTGCCCTATTTAAACGTCTTAAACTCATTCTTGGACCTCTATTGACCAACCTCCATCCTCCTTGTCCTAGAAAACAAAACCCTAGAGTGATTTGGTGAGTTTTGAGCTTGAAAGAGTGTTTGTTGTTGGTTTGTGAAGGAGAAGAAGACAAGGAACACTTGAAGGAGTTGCTTGAACTTGAGGATCCAAGGCTAGCTTCCAATTTGCAAGCTTTTTGAGCTAAAAATCTCACACCTTGATGTTCATGGATGTTAGATCTAGTTTATGGGGTATTTTGTGCACTTTTCAGTCTTTTGTGTTAAATGTGAGCTTTTGATCTACTTCAGAAGCAATTGATGCTAGATCGTAGCTCCATTTAATCCCCATGTTCATAAAAATGCAAGCTTTATGGATGGTTTTGGCCCATTCAAGTTTTAAGACCTTTGTTAAGCCCTTTCTGAGCTTTTGAGCCCCATTTAGTCATGCATGTATGTAATGTTTCCAACTTTATGTGATAAGTCACCTTTAGGTACCAGATCTGAGAGTTTGGAGAAAAATCTTAATTGTTTAAGTGCTTAATGGAGTAGGATGGAAAACTGGGGAGTACGATGGGCGTACCCAGCTGTACGTTGCGCGTACTAGCCCAAGATGGAGTACGCTAAACGTATGAGCTGGGTACATCCCGCATACTTAGCAGACACGGTTTTGGGCTTGAACATTTTTGGTATTGGGCCATAGTGTGGATTTGAAAGTTTGGTCCTAGTTGGGCCATTAGACTTCTGGTTTGGGCTTTTGACTACTATATTGGGCTTCTTTGGATTTAGGCCCATGATGGGATTTGGGCCCAATTTGGAAGATTGGGCCATGTATTGGGCTTTAGGTTGCCATTTAGGATTTGGGCCTTTTGAGTAGTTCAGTTGGGCCCTGGTTTTCGGCCAAGTTAGTTAAAGGATAAAATGGTCTTTTACCCTGGTTATGGGCCAAGTAGTTTAGACTCTTGGTTATGCGTCACAATCTAATTAATAATTCGATGATATTGATTTTGATAGCGCGGGGATTTTCCGGTCCAACAGTCATAGAACCAAGGAACCATTATATTTTCAAGTTTTAGAGCTTATTTTTTTATCGAAGATAAAATCTAAAAATATCTAAATTCATAACTTCAGATTGTGAATGCTAAAAAATAAATTATATATTATTTAGATTCTCATTGTGAATTCAGATTCATGCAGATTCACACTGTGAATCTGCACATATTCACAGTGTGAATCTACATAGATTCACAGTGCGAATCTGCACACACTCACAATGTGAATCTGCACAAATTCATATTGTGAATCTGAACAGATAAAAAAAATTAATATATATATATATATATATATATATATATATATATATATATATATATATATATATATATATATATATATATATGTAAAAGATTAAATGAGAACCTCTAAAGGTTTAGAGCCATCTAAGAACCCTTTTCATTAAAGGTATTTGTGGCAATTCAATTATTTACATTACAATTACACTAAGCACTGTCAAACTAAAAGACTAGTTTAAATTTTATCACCAATTATTCAAAGGAAAACACTATCATCTCTCTCTCTACCTGTCTTTCACACTCTCTCTCTTTCTCTCTCTATCTCTTGCCTCTTATCGCCTCTGGCCGCCACTACCACCGTCGACACCACCACCACCATACCGCCGCTTTCAGATATGGAACCAACGTCTTCAGATCTAGAATCACCGCCTCCAGATCTGGATCCAACTCCTTCAGATCTGCAACCAACACTTTTAAATCTAAGATTTTCCGACGTTACCTGAATCTGATCAGATATGTTGTTTTTGGTGTGATTTTTTCAGGTCTGATACCGTCACCGTAACCATCATTGTTGATGATGGCTACACGTTGACGGGCGTCACTTCCGGTCGCATAACTACCCTAGGAATGTCGCACAACTGCAGATCTTGGATTTCTGCCTCAGATTTAAATTCGCCTCTAGATCTACGATTTCCTACTATAGATCTATGAAGTTCTAGTGAGGATCCACTTCTCGCTTCAGATCTGCTTCGTCTCCACTTTCTTCCAGACATGTGGTTTATGCTTCATCAAGTTTTTCCGACAACTGACTACACCAGAGCAAATCTGAAGCCAAAAAAGTGTTGTTGTGGTCAGATCTAAAACTCGCCTTCTCCGGTGGTCGGTGGCGGTTTCACCGCCTTCTGATGTTTTATGGTAAAATCTGGTTATTTTTTTTAATAATAACTCACCTTCTGTCGGTGGTTGGTGGTTGTTCTACCATTGCCGCTTCCCTTCTTTGCTTTCTCTCTTTTTGATTTATGAAGATAACATGCACATAAGGTGTTTGATGAAATGCCTCAATGAAAAGGATTTATGTTTTAAGTTGTGAATGATGTGAATTAGTATTTGAAGTAGTCTTATTAAGTTCTGAGTGGATGTCTGAACTAATCTTTTATGTTGTGAATGGGTGTGTGAACTAATATTTTAAATTGTGAATTATAAAAAACTATTATATTAAACTATGATTTTTTTTATTTAATCCAGGTATGATTATTGTAGCATAGTAAGAGATCCATATTTGATGATGTTAGGAGGAAGAAAAATTGTGAAATACTGTATTAAGTTGTGAATATAGTGAATTAGATGTGAATATACTGTATTAAGTTGTCAATTTTGTAACCTAAACTGTGAATATACTTAATTAAATTGTAAATAGACTATATTAAACTATGAATTTGTTATATTAAATTGTGTTTTTTTTATAATTTTTATGTTAAATTGTGAACGAATGAATTAATTGTCCAAATAATATTATTTAGTTTTCCTTCTATTTTCTAGGATGTTGTTGGTTGTAAAAGAAATTGTAAATATACTGAATTAAACTGTGAATAGACTGAATTAAACTGTGAACTTACTATATTAAATTATGTAGAATACACTTTAAACTTTGAATTTTGTGTGTTAAACTGTGAATTTTTTGTATCAAACGGTAAATTTTGTATATTAAATTGTGAATTCACTATATTTAGTTATAAATTGAATTTATTAAGTTGTGAACTAGCTGTATGAAACGGTGAACTGTATTAAGCTGCCATTTTTTTTATAAAATTTGTGTTCAAATATTAATTATTTATGTATGAATTTTGTATTATTTTTCTTGTAAATATATTTATTTTTGGTGTTATATAAATATGTAAGAATGTAATAGTTTTATAATTGTTTTGCATTAAACTATAAACAAGTGAATCAATATATTTATTAAATTGTGAATTTAGTATTTAATCTATGTATATATATACATACAAATCTAATTTGAAAGGAAAAATGGTTGCAATGGTGGCACATGTGGTTGGTGACAGCGTGTTATTGTGGGTGGTGAACTGGTGATTGTAGAGTTTGAGTTTGACATCTTTGGATTTTTTTAATTATTGTAAAACAGATTGTATTAAGTTGTGAATTTTATATATTAAGTTGTAAATGGACTGTATTAAATTATATAATATATACATTGTGTTAAAATATGAATGAAAATATTAAATTATAAAAATGAATTTTCCCTTTTCTTACCAAAAAAGAGAAAAAAATTAAGATTTTTACATGTTTAATAAAAATTCATATGTTCAATAAGTATGGAATGGGGGTTCTTAAAATTCTTAATATTTTCGAGTTCTTGTTTGAACCACTCCTTATATATATATATATATATATATATATATATATATATATATATATATATAGAGAGAGAGAGAGAGAGAGAGAGAGAGAGAGAGAGAGAGAGAGAGAGAGAGAGAGAGAGAGAGAGAGGATCATTTGAGAACTCATAGTTTTCCGAAGAACCCGAGAACTAAAAGTGGAACGTTGGATCAATATAAAGGACGGTCAAGATGCAAAGTGGCTTTTTTGTAAATAATCATAAAACTAAAAAGACGAGGGCATGTCAATTAAACGAGAGAGGGGTATTATAAGAAACAAATATATAATTTGGTGTTTTTTATAAACATATTTACCATTCAGAGTATACCAAATTCAAAACTAGATAACACAAAATATATCCCTAATCGACTGCGATCTCCGTGAAGCGAGCCTCATCGATTCCGACCATATTTTTCTTCAATTCTGGTGTCGGTGAGTCCGACTCCCTCTCATCCGTCGCTAGCGACTCATCTCCTCCACAGTAGACATCTCTAAGGTACATTTGTTCTACCAACATAACTTCATACTTGCATTATTCCAACAAATTTTGATGCTTGAACTACTTGCATTTACGATAATGATTCAATGTTGAAGGAGGAAACTGTGCCTCCTGGTTATGATCCTGAACAACATGTCTTCAACAAACCTAAATCCAAATCGGCTAAAAGAAATGAACAAAAGAAGGAAAATCGCATGCAAGTATCGTAATCAGATCCCCAATTTCACATGTTCTTTTATTTGCGTTTACGGCTGGATTTTCATATGTGTTTATTTGATTCCGATCAGGGTAAAAATGAAGTTTCATCTACTGGAGACGCAGAACAAGCATTGGAATCTGTTGAGTCGATTGCGTCCCACATAAACGAGATCATGATTTCTGGAAAGCCATGTGTTGCTACTACACCTCCCTCAAATTCATTGGAATCACCATGTTTTCACCGGATTTGGATAAAAAAACGTTGTTGTACAAATGCGATTTACATTGGAACAGAGAACAGACTCGTATTGATGAAGAAACTGATGAAATTGGTGAGCTCGACACTTGTATGGGAGGAAGTTCTTCTATTTCTAACACATATTTGTAGAAATTTAGTATACACAATGAAATCAATTTACGTTTGTTTTGTTTGTATACAAGTGAGTGTTCATGCCATTATTGTTGCTAAAATAGTGTATAGTATTGCAGGTTGTGGTGATAAAGATCCAACCTTGGGTTTTTACATGTTGTAAAGTGGTGATATGTTTCTCAATAGCAGTGGACTCCTAGGAGTTGTTTGCTCATGTCATGGCATTCTTATGTCAATCTCCAAGTTTTCAGAGGTAATATATTTTGTGTATTCCTCTTTGAATCAATTTGTGTAATGTGATATAACTGTTGCAATTCAAATTTTATACAATCCTTCATTTTTTATTAATATGCGATATGTGTAGCATTGAATACTTGATTTGAAGGCATGGATTGTTATACTTTACTTATGTTGCTATCATTGAACATTGTATGTGTTATTGGCATGTTATTGAAACACCAAGAACTCATTATACAACGTTTGGGAGATGTCTTCATCTTGGCCACACCATAACAAGATTGTATTCATGTTAAGCCATATGAGAGAGATTGGAAGAGAACATTGTATGATGAGTTCAACACTTAAATCTGGACAACTATAGTTGTTTCTTTTTTACTTAGCTAAATTTATAAAAAGTTCTCCGTTGTAACTACATGTGATTCACATGTAATTCACATATGAATCACATGTGATTCACATGTAAATCATATCTAATTCACATGTGATTCACATGTGATTCACATATGAATCACATGTGATTCACATATGAATTACATGTGATTCACATGATTTACATGTGATTCACGTGTAAATCACATGTGATTCACATGTAATTCACATATGAATTACATGTGATTCACATGTAATTCACATATGAATTACATGTGATTCACATGTAAATCACATGTAATTCACACATGAATCACATGTAATTCATATATACATGTAATTCATATATTAATTACATGTGATTCACATATAATTCACATATGAATTACATGTGATTCACATGTAAATCACATATGAATTACATGCGATTCACATGTAATTCACATATGAATTACATGTGATTCACATGTAAATCACATGTAATTCACATATGTATTTTTCTGAGTGTTTTTGCATTAATCAATTTCTTTTTAATTTTCTTGCAGATTTGGAAGAAATTATGGTGAATATTGAAGAGCTAAAAAATGTTAAATTGAAGAAAATATGGAAATATTGACATGAAGACATGAAAACGCTTTGAAATTTTGTAGCATTTTTTTTATATTTTATTTTGTATCGAATAAAATAATTATTGTATTGTGTTTTATAGATTAGTAAATAAAATGAGTTACTTATGATTTCCTTACAAATATTATAGTATATGAAATATGCATATATGCATTTGTAAAAATATGCATAAATGTATCTAAAATGTTGATTTTTTTGGTTAAAAAATTATAGTATTTTTAAATATTCAGTTTTTTTTAGTTTTATTGATTTTTAAATGCTTTTAAAAAAATTGCAGTTCTTTTAAAAAAAATATATTTTTCAATTTTCTTTTCAAAAATTAATGTTTTCTATAAAAAGTTAAAAAATCTGCAGTTTTTTAAAAAAAACTGAAAAATACTATTTTTAAAAAAATCTGAAAATTTGATTTATTATGTAATTTTTTAGACATTTGTATTAATATTTACAATAACACAAAAAATTAAACATTAAATGAGATTGATAAAATTACGATAATGCTCTTAATGAATTAGTTTTGATATAACGTTCCACTTTTACTTTTCGGGTTCTCGGGAAAGTATGAGTTCTCAACCGATCACACTCCCTATATATATATATATATATATATATATATATATATATATATATATATATATATATATATATATATATATATATATATAGGTAAATTACACGAATGGTCCCTATGGTTTGGGGTAGTCTGCACGCTTGGTCCCTGAACCTTTTTTTTAACTCAGACCGTCCGTATTATATAGTTTTGTTGCGTGCTTGGTCCTTATCAGACTTAAAAAGACTTTATTGCCCCTCGATATTTCTTTTCCAATTAATTATATATATTTTAAATTATCTACGAGTTAAAGAAATTGTTTAATATACAGATGGTCCCACCTAACCCCACTCCACAACCGTATCAAACCCTTTTACCCTTTCTTCATCTCTTTTATGTTTTTCTTCATCCATGGAACATTAAAAGAAGAGTCGCATCTCTCTTCCATACCCCTGCTTGTCGGAAAACCCCACAATCGTTGGCAGCCCTTCATCTCCTTCCTCTTTTTGTCCCCATCCTTTTTTTATTTCCTTCCTTACCTGTAAAAAGACCCCGAAAACCACTCGAGTCAACACCGACAACCTCTCCAGTCAAAATCGACATCCACCAACGGTTATTCTGACAACCACCATCGGCACCTGCAAACAAAACCAAAGATAACCAAATCAACCCTAAAATCCAACCTGAAACAAAAATCACAGTCAACCAATATGAAATTTAATTTCCTAAAACGAATATGAAAATGATGTGAAGCTATTTATAAAATATGTTTTCAGAAACATCATAAAGATCGATTGCATATATTCTGATGCTTTAAGTCGATGGTCCAGGGGTGACCAGCAAGAGAAAGAAAAAAGAAAGGGGAGGTGGGTCTCATACCCAGAGAGAAACAAACCTTCAATTTTTATCTTGTGGACTGTTGTAAGTCTTTAAGATTCGATTTTTATCTTAGAATATGAATAGATCTTGAGTTTACTCTTCATTTCCTATCATTCTTGTTGATTGCATGCATAGGGTTCGTAAAGTTTGCAACTTTATGGACCTCAAGGCCAAAATGGTCCCAAGGTGGGCTAGATCTATCTTTTGGTCAAGCAAGGATGCCATGCAAGGGTTTTTAGAGTATATTTTCCCCTTTTTGGCCATTTTGACATAAAGACATAAATTGGACATGCATGTCCATACATCATCCATCTTTGGAAAGATTTGAAGACTAGAAACTCTTCTGGAAAGGAGGGATTCCAGATCCCTAGAGTCTTGGACCACATGCCAAAGCTTTTGAGCTTTCCAACCTTTGATAAGGGCCTTAGAGCATTCAGAGTGGTTCTAGAGGGTAAAGTTGGAAACTTTATCCTTCTAGACACCTTAGGGTTTCAGATCTAAGCCCTAGAGTCCTTGCATTCGGTGTATCATCATAATAAGCAAACAGGGAGGGGGACTCGACGAGTTGCCCTGGCAACTCGACGAGTCGGATTGGGTTTCTCCGTCTTCTGGATATCAAGTGAACTCGTCGAGTTGATGAAACAACTTGGCGAGTTGGCTAGGGTTTGTTCAGGTTTTCTGGACTCTGTAGGAACTCGACGAGTTGCTAGATGCACTCGACGAGTTGGGGTCAACATGGACTGTTGACCTTGACTTTGACCAGGGTTGACTTTGAGGGTAATTTTGGGATTATGACAAGTTAATCTTATGATGATTATAGGGAGTTGAGTTGGAGCTGTGCGTTGGGACTTATTGGATCTTATCTTGTCAGCACAACATTCGTGAGAGGTGAGTCTCCTCACCATACCAATGGGTCTAAGGCACCAAGGCCAGCCCATTTTATGATATGTGGCATCCTAGCTGTAGTTGTATTATGTCCTATGTTAGTTTGTTGAGATAGGAAGCATGCTAGTGGTATATATGGTATATATGTGTGGAAGACCATGGGAGAGCTCATGGCACTTGGATGTAAGACCATGTGGAGAGCTCATGGACTTCCTATCGAAGACCATGGGGGAGCCCATGGCACTTAGGTGTAAGACTATGTGGGGAGCCCATGGCATCCTGGAGTAAGACCCTGGGGACGAGCCCACGACATCCCTATTTGTTGTATGCATGGCTTATGTAGTATATATGTAGCTTTTATAACTAATATGTTATGTGTTATGTGGATTGTGTGTGGGGTATGCTCTGGGGAACTCACTAAGTATTAGCTTACAGTTTGTGGATTTGTTTCAGGTACATCCGATCCCAAGGGCAAGGGCAAGGGCAAGGTTTGATGGCGCGGCGTGCACTCTCTCTGTCTATCGTTATCATGGGACACTCTGATGTTTTAAAATAAAAATTGTTGATGTTATGAATTTGAAAACAATTGTATTTGGGATTACATGATTGATGAAACGTATTTTGGCTAATTAAAAATGAAAATTTTCTTTTGAAAAATTGGGTCATTACAAGTTGGTATCAGAGCTTTGGTTTGAGGGATTCAGGCACACTCTCGGGTGTGTTAGGACTCAAACTAAGGAAATGGTAAAATTGTTTTCAATAATAAAATAAAAGTTAAAACTTTTAAAGAATGGAAAAGATGAGAGTCAACGCGCGTGATCGGCCGAGCCAAGTGAGTAGTCCCTAATATGATTAGCCATGTTATGCTGATATTTGAACTATGATAATCGTATGAATCTTGCTATGTGTATGCTTTTAAAATTGTATACGGTTAGGAGCATATAGCCTTAGAATGATTGATTTGGCCTTATTTCCTGTTCCTTGTTTGGTTGTGGTCCTAGGGTAGAATCTCTTACTCGAAAGTCTATTTGATCCTTTTTTGTGTATAATTTGCATGCATAAAGGCAACCTGTTATGATTGGTCTGATTGATGTGAGTAGAGCAAATATTAGGATAGCCTGAGATCGGAGATATGTGATAGTCTGTGGGACATGATTTATTTTTGGAACGAATTAGATTTAGCAGGTAGAGCCTTGGGGAAGATACATGTAGGTGTGGAAGGTAGTATTGGGCTCGTACTACCGAAAGCACAAGACCTGTACCCGAACCAATGTTAGATCTGACAGCTCTAAAGAGGACCGGTGTGGGAAGATTCCCTATATAGATATCCTGATCCTTATGATTTATGACATTTCAGTTCAGCATGGTGGTGACACGATTTGGAGGAGGGGAATCAGGATCGGGATCTGGATCTGGATCGGGCAGCGGTACTGAGCCCATTGATGAGAGGTTGCGTGAGATCATTGCAGCCGAGGTTACGAAGGGAATACTTGATGCTACCCCAGTGATCTTTGGGCCGGTCAAGGAGGGGATGATAGAGATTATGGAGGAGAGGCTCAGGTCATTTAGAGCCGAGATTGCTGCGGGCCAGATCGGGGCCCGAACTCCCTCGTTTCGGGAGTTCAAGGCGTGTGGAGCGCTAGAATTTTTCGGGGTCAGGGACCCCATTGTTAGCCGACGTTAGGTGGCGGATATTGAGAACGCCCAGCGCACGAGTTCTTACCCTGATGCGACAAATGTGGGTTTTGCTTCATGTATGCTGAGAGACAGAGCGCGAGATTGGTGGGAAGAGGTGACCAGCCAGGTGGGAGCAGTCGGTGTGGCTGAGATGACATGGGCCGAGTTTGTTTGGCGATTCGATGTGAAGTTTGCACCACCTATTGAGGTGCAACGGCTTGTGAGAGAGTTTCATGACCTTCGGCAGACCACCGACACTGTGGCGGAGATCACCGCCAAGTTTCGGGAACGAGCTTTGTTGATCCCATAGTACGCTACGGATGAGGATATGATACGGATGAGATATCATTCCAAGCTAGGGGATGATATACGGGAGTTTGTGAGCTTTACAGGGTGCAAAACCCTAAACGAGATGGTGGAGAAGGCTCGTGAGCGGGAAATGGAGTCGGACTTCCGCACCAAGCGGAAGCCTGAGCAGGCACAGGCGGCAGTGGGTCAGGCTAAAAAGCCTAAGACCTCGGATCCTTCCAGCAAGGGCCAGCAGGGTCGTGGCAGGTTTGCCAAGTGCGGTAAACCGCACAGTGGGGCTTGTCGGGCGGCAGGCTCGGGATGCTATGCTTGTGGCCAATCGGGTCACGTGATCAGGGATTGCCCCAAGAAGAGCTTGATTTGTTTTCATTGCAACCAGACCGGCCACAAACGGGCCGATTGTCCAAAGTTGCAGGGAGGGAGTGGAGCAGTGGCGGTGCCTGCGCCCGCCACACTGAGGATCACAGATGGCCGCCCTGCTAAGGCGGGTGTTCCAGCGGTGAGGATCCGCGCCTTTCAGTTGACTACCGAGGAGGCTCGGGAAAAGCCAGACGTCATGGCTGGTATGTATTTATTCTTCCCTACTCTATATTTATTATTCATTGATTATGTGTACATTGTGCTTGTATAGGGACCTTTTTGGTCAATGGTATGTCAGCTCATGTTTTGTTCGATTTGGGAGCTACCCGATCATTCGTGTCTCTTGCGCTTAGCAAGAAGTTTCGGGATGCGTCGGGAACTCTAGATTCCTCGCTCGAGGTGGAGATTGCAGATGACCGCACAGTGAGTGCTGCGAGAGTGTATCGGGACTGTGTCCTGAATGTGCTTGGAGAGAGGTTTCATGTTGATCTAGTTCTGATACCGTTGCGGGGACTGAAGGTGATTTCCGGGATGGACTAGTTGGGGGCAATGGGGCCATGATCGATTGCGAGCGCCAGTTAGTGAGGGTTCAAACCCCAAGTGGGGGAGAACTGGTTATACATGGTGAGAGGGCCTCGCAGGGGCCAACCCTCTGTTCAGCTGTGAGGGCTAGGAGATTTCTACAGCAGGGATGTACGGGATTTCTGGATTATATTTCGGATATGAGCGTTGAGACCACGACAGATGTGGGTAGTGTGCCGGTTGTACAGGAATTTCGGGACGTCTTTCCTGAAGAGCTACCAGGGGTGTCTCCGGAGAGGCAAGTGGAGTTTCACATCGATTTGGTGCGGGGTGCCGCACCGATAGCGAAGGCAACGTACCAGCTAGCACCGGCCGAGATGCAGGAGCTATTTACACAACTTCAGGAGCTGCTAGACCGAGGTTTCATCCGTACGAGTAGTTCCCCATGGGGAGCTCCGATCCTGTTTGTGAAAAAGAAGGATGGGTCACATAGGATGTGCATTGATTATCGGGAGCTGAACAAACTAACAATGAATAACCGTTATCCACTACCGAGGATCGATGATTTGTTCAATCAGCTACAAGGCGTGTCTTTGTTTTCCAAGATTGATCTACGGTCGGGATACGATCAGATGAGGGTTCGAGATGAGGACATACCGAAGACAGCTTTTAGGACTCGATATGGGCACTATGAGTTCATGGAAATGCCATTTGGGGTCACCAATGCCCCAGCAGCATTCATGGATCTCATGAACAGGGTGTGTAGACTGATGTTGGATCAGTCGGTGATCGTTTTTATTGATGATATTCTGGTTTATTCTAAGACCAAGGAGCAGCATGAGCAACATCTGAGAGAGGTATTGGAGACCTTAGGGCGGAGAGGTTGTATGTCATGTTCTCCAAGTGTGATTTCTCGCTGTGAGAAGTACATTTTTTGGGGAAAATCATCAACCAAGAAGGAATTTCGGTTGATCCATCCAAGGTTGAGGCAGTGATGCGATGGGAAGTACCGAAGAATGCATCCGAGATCCATAGTTTCTTGGGTTTTGCGGGCTATTATTGGAGATTTATCCAGGATTTCTCCAAGATTGTTGTGCCATTGACCCGCTTGACCAAGAAGAATGTGACATTTCGGTGGGGCACAGATCAACAGTTGGCTTTTGAGACCCTGAGACAGAAATTATTCAAGGCTCCGATTCTAGTGTTACCAGAGGGGTTAGATGATTTGGTGGTGTATTGTGACGCATCGATTTCAGGGTTAGGTACGGTACTGATGCAGAGGGGGCATGTGATAGCTTACGCCTTGAGGCAGTTGAAGCCTCATGAGGCAAATTACCCCACTCACGACCTGGAATTAGGGGCAGTGGTGTTTGCCCTCAAGATTTGGAGGCACTACTTGTATGAAGTGCGGTGTACCATCTATACTGATCACAAGAGTTTGAAGTATTTGATGGATCATCAGAACCTCAACATGCGACATAGGAGGTGGTTGGACATGCTGAAGGACTATGATTGTGAGATCCTATACCATCCCAGGAAGGCCAACGTGGTGGCTGATGCTTTGAGCCGCAAGGCAGCGGGTTCCCTGATTGGGAACGTTTGTTTGAGGATGACCGTGATCTCTCCATTGTTGGATATGATCAAGGAGGCTCAGGTCGAGGGGGTAAAGAAGGAGAATTGGAAGATAGAGCGGATTCGGGGGCAGTATCCTTTGTTTGTTAAGGATATATGTGGCCTTTTGACACAGTGTGGCCGGGTGTGGGTACCGGTGACTGGAGGAGTAAGACAGAAGATATTGGAGGAGGCACACAAGTCCAAGTTCTCTATACATCTGGGGGCTACGAAAATGTATAGATATTTGAGACTGAGTTACTGGTGGCCCTGCATGAAGCGGGAGATCGCCTGGTTTGTGGAGCGGTGCCTGACCTACAGAAAGGTCAAGGCCGAGCATCAGCGGCCTCATGTCAAGGTTCAACCGTTACCCATTCCCATGTGGAAGTGGGAAGAGATCACTGTGGACTTCATCACGAAGCTACCGAGGACGACGAGGGGTGTGGACGCCATATGGGTGATTGTAGACAGACTGACGAAGAGTGCCCATTTTATTCCGATATCTGAGAGTATATCCGCTGAGAAGTTGGCGGATATTTATGTACGAGAAGTGGTGGCTAGACACGGGGTGCCAGTGTCGGTAGTCTCTGACAGGGATGTTCGGTTTACATCTAGATTCTCGAAGAAGTTCCACGAGGAACTGGGCACTAAGCTGCATTTTAGTACAACGTACCACCCCCAGACAGATGGCCAGAGCGAGAGGACGATCCAGACGCTTGAGGATATGCTGCGGGCATGTGTGTTGGAATTTAGAGGGAGTTGGGATACGTACCTCCCACTGGCAGAGTTTTCATACAGCAACAGTTACCATGCCAGTATCGACCGACCTCCATTTAAGATGTTGTATGGCAGGAGATGCAAGACCCCGATTTGTTGGGGCGAGGTTGGATACCGGGTCATGGGGAGCATGGAGGTAGTGCTCAAGACTACCAGGTTGATTCAGCAGGCGCGCGACCGGCTGCGGGTCGCGCAGAGCCGTCAGAAAAGTTATGCCAACCGACGGCGATCGGATCTGGAGTTCCAGGTGGGGGACTTTGTGTTACTGAAAATGTCACTATGGAAGGGGTGTTGGATTAGATGTTTAAGCTCATAACTATTATTGGTATGTACTCGGCCCGAGAGTAGCATGGTCCATTTGGGTTGCATAACACCAGGAAAATTTGTTTGGATGGATTCTTGAGAGAAGGTTATATATGATTTATTAATATATTATAAGTTCTAATATATTAATATTACATCATATGTTTTATTAAGTATTGATCAAGAATTAATTTGGAATTAATTTAGTGATCAAAAGAGACTAATTAAATCTATGGGGACTAATTATGGTAATTAGTTATATTTATATGTGTTGGGCTTATGATCCATGTTGGACCAAGTTTATGTATGGATACATAAAGAGTTGGGCCACATGAACCATGGATCATAAAACCCATGGGTATGGATTTGGGTTATACCCATGACCCTTGGAATCCAACATATAAATATGTACTCCTTAGCCAAAAAACGCCTACACACATATTCTTGGAGTTCATGAGGTGTTTTGGCGCATTGATATTCTCTCTCAAGAGCCACCTTTGTCCTAGGTGAGTTGTGAGCCATTTGAGGCATTCATACTTTTGGTGCTAAGCTCTTAAGGCCAAATACATCAAGACTTCAAGCTGCATAAAAGGTATGTTACCCTAACTAGTATCTTGTACGGTATATGTCAACTGCATGCTAGCTATAGGCTGAATACCTTGGAAACATCATTGAATGTATAATTAGTGAAAACATAGTTCCAAGGTATTTAGGGTTGTATGTGCACCATAGGATGTTGTAGTATACAAAACCCAACAGTGGTATCAGAGCCATGGGTTGTTTTCAAATTATACTTGATGCTACTTGCTGAAAAAATCGAATTTTTTGATGTCTGGACAGGGGACTCAACGAGTCCATGTGTAAACTCATCCAACTCGTCGAGTTGGTTCTTGCACTCGGCGAGTTGGAGCCCCTCACAACATATATTCAAGTTTGTTGACCTGTTTTGGATTAGAATCATTACCACAAAGTGCTTTTGTTCATAAAATTTGATTTGTTGTTATGGTAATGATGATTCTCATCCAATTAAAAGATAATTGTCATAATTTCAAGATTTGTATTAGTTTATATGTTTATGCTAATTTCTTGAAGATTGATGATATGAATTATCTTGTTCTTATGAGTTAGTTTAGATTAATAGAAAAATTATGTGATAATTGGATTTCGATTCAAATTGATCTAAAATTTGTTCATAATATGAGTTTTTGTAACTTGTCCTCAAGTTATATGAAAAGTCTCATTTATGAATTTTAAAACTCATAAAATTTCCATAAGTTATGAATATGAAGAGTCTCATTTTTAAATGTTTTTAAAGTCCTCCATAACTTGTCCTCAAGTTATGGAACTTGAAGAGCTTTTTCATTAAACTACTTTAAACTCATAAGTTATGGAAATCAAAAGTTTTTGAATTGTTCAAAACTTGCCCTCAAGTTTTGGAATTTGTAAAGTTACCCCCCCTGTATACTTTAATTCCAACCCTAGAATTTTAAAAGTTTAAAATTCAACCCTTATACTATTATAATATTATAGGTTTAATATATATATATATATATATATATATATATATATATATATATATATATATACATATATATATGTATAAGAGTAAGTCAGTCTTACCGTTAGTAGGTCTCATTCACGAAGTCGGTCTATATGGGGGGTATAAGGTTACTGCCTATAAAATGACAGTTTAATGGGTGTCCACTCTCACCCACCGCTTCCTTGACTGGTGGAGGGTCGTTAGCCGAACGGGTAGGACAGGACATTAATTCTCCCTTCGTTAAAAGTATAATGATAAATATAAAGTAACTAAACTTTATTAAATTCTCAATCTTAGTTACTTTAGGAAAATGTGAATTTGGTGCTAACCCATGAAATTGCACTTTGCACCTTGTTAAGTCGTTAGTGGAGCGTGTGTGGTTAACCTGCACACTAATCTGGGACTGACAATGCGTGGAAAAGGGTAGCTTGATGTTAATCATAGATCAATGGAGCGTGTGTGGTTAACCGGCACATTGATTAGGTGGTTGTAACATTGAGTGTACCAAGCTAATTTGCATGGTTATTCACTCCTTGTTTGTGATCCTCGGCATCCCAGTCACAAACTTGAGGCATAATCGAGATTTAAACATGCCAATGAATAGTTCAATGAATCTCAAAAGATCTAGGAGTTTCAATTCATTTAAAACCTAATGTTAAATTTTGTTTTTCATGGTGGAAATTGGTAAATCGTCATTTACCTACCTTCAAATATTTTGTAGCTTGGATTACGGCATCCCTCTTCCAAGTTATAAAATATTGTGTTGGGTCCTAGCCTTAATATTTCATATTGGGTGTTATATTAAGGACTTAAATAAAATAAACTTGAATTTCTCCATCATAGATGTCTAGTTATGACAACTATGGTCTTCCTTATCCTTTTGGAAAAAGCTATCCTAATGAAGATGATATCCCAAATGGCGATCAAGGTGAAAGATTAATCCCTTTGTTGTGCATTAATGGGATTGGAAATCATACTTCACCTCCTCCACCTCCTCCAATTGTTCTCTCTAGCCCACAAGTTCTTGAATAGTTCAAGGTCACTCAATCCCTATTGGCAAGCAGTGTCTATATGTACTCACATCTTGGAGATGAAGTCTCATATTGACAAGCTGGGAGATTTGGGTGTCAAAGTCTCAAGGAAGTTGACTGTTGACTGGGTTCTTCAATCGCTTTCCGAGTCATATAGTGAGTTCATTAAGGACTATTATGTGACAGACCACGACATGACCCTTAATGATCTTACCCATTTGCTTGTTGCTGCTGAATCAACAATGGTTTGGAGCACTGGTAAGGCAAATTTGATTGGACGATCTACTTCCCAAACTTCCATGGACATTGACAATGGTAACATTAGAAATCCAGAAAATCTTTATCTTCCCAATGGAAAGGGATCGGCCATAGTCAACCCGGTTGACCAAATGGTAAAGAGAAAGGCTAAGTCTGAGATAGTCCCATGTACCATTACTAAAGAGTCCATTTGTTTCTATTACCAAAGGAAAGGGCATTGGTTGTGAAGCTGCCTTATTTACCTGAAAGTTCACTAGGATGGTAAAAGTCCAAAATTTGACTATGCTTCAGGCAAAGTCCACGATCTAACTCTATTAAGTTCCTATTTGGAGATTCTTATTACATGATGTGACTAGGTCGCATTTTGATGTTTTGTAGAATCGGAAAAGGAGAGGAAGCTTAGAAGAAGAGTATGTTGAATCTGATCGCGAAGATGGATTTCGATCGCATGATTCGAAGATCAGAATTCTGAGCTGTTGCTTAAGAGTTATGATAGATTGCTTAGGAATATATAACAACATAGTTTTCATATGTATTTGCGTTGTAAGGATAAGTTTTTTCGCAATTTTAAAATAAAAAGAAAAATTTGATTTTATTTATTTGAAGTATCCTTACAATGGCATTTGTGAAAAAATTGTTGTTTATATGATTCCATTGATAGCAATATTGGAAAATGGATTTGATTCTTTCGTTTGTGGCAGTGTCATAATTTACCAAATAAGGAAAGATTCTCATCACCCAAGTTTCAGTTGGATAGAAACTTGGATCATGCAACTTGTATTGTATGATGAATGAGAATTTTCATCTTTGGGAAATTAAGACTAATTTGTTGTTCACATGTATATGTGAGTCAAGTGAAGGACTAAGAGATCGGGTACACTTGGTTGTGCGCTGATCAGGTCCACCACAAAGAACGATGAGGCTATTCGTCATGATTTACTAAAGTTTAGTAAATATGGTTATGCTTACAAGTTTAAGTGTAATTCTGAAACATTGGAAAAGTGTCAATGTATGACAGGAAGAATGAGTAGAATCAAATTAGGCAGAAAGATAAAAGTTTCTCCAATCTGAAAAGATGGGAGAGTGCTTCAGTATCATGTTTTATGATCATCTTAATGATTATGAATAACCATATCACAATTGATCCTCTAAAGACATCTTAGTGCGTTTGTTTGGCTAAGAAGAGGAATCGTGAATTGTTGAAATGGTTAAATCAAAAGATGACTCATACTTCGTTCCAAAATTGAGTCTTAGAGTAACACTCCAAGATCGAGCCTTGAGTGACATAACGTTAAGAAGGTTTAAAACACTTATCAAATGTAGAGTAAAATGTTTTCTACTCTTGTACATTTGAAATTGGTAAGTTGTGATGTTTTGGATAAAACAAAGACCAAATAAGGCCAATTGTGTGAAGTGTTTGTCTTGATAAGAATCCGCACTAACTCTTGAATATTTGTTTTGTCAAGGAATGTTTCTTGACAAGAGAAACTTATATGCCACGAGGTCAGTGGGAGTCTTAAAGATCTTGAAAAGTCTCAAGAACTAATCAAGGGTATTGTTTATCACTAGCACGCGACTTGAGTTTTGTAACCTATCGTGTTGACATATTCTTGTTTCTGTTCCCATTCCAGTTAAAGTTGACTATGCATATGAGTTCTATGAGTTCTCGATTGTTTGCATAACAACCTGGAAGCAATGGTAGGCCCTTGTGCTGTCTGGTGGCAAGAAAACTAAGATTAAACAAGTTCAGTCCATATGAGTTTGGATTTGTCACTAACCTTGTCTTGTGATTATGGTTATGACAAATTTACATGGATATGAACACATACACCATAAAAATCTAAGTGTCATAAGGTTTCTCTTCGATTCATGAAAATGATGGTGAGGAAACGCTTTCACTGAGTAGATTTTAAGTAGATAGCAATTATGATATTTGCATTCTCAAAGTCGTTAGTGGAGCGTGTGTGGTTAACCGGCACACTAACATGGACTAGTGAGAATGGAAAAAGGTCTAAACATTATGATTACGGCATCCCTCTTCATAATTGTTTAGACACACATGTGAGCTATCTAAGGAAAGGTGTATGATTTTGATAAAGTCTTATCAAAGCATCTTATATCAGAAATCTGAACTTTGGTAAGAAAGTCAACAAAGTGTTGACTTCTAGAAGTCAAGTTGATTTCTGGATACATGTCAAAGCTGGTGGGAGCATAAGTGTTATGTCAATAACTATCATGTTAGTGGGAGCATGATTATTATGTTAAGTATTGCAAGTTAGCAATGTTAATTATATAAAACAAAAGTTTCAATTTGCAAAGTTGTAGGGTGTGGAAAGTTGTTTTGCTAAAATTAAGGGAGAGGAAATTATACTTCATTCCAATTCTACAAGCTTAGATTGATATTTTAATCAAATTTAGTCAAGTATATATATGAATGTTATGTTGGAATGGTTCAACATAAGGAAATTCTATATATGGAAATATTATTTGCGTTCTAAAATTCGAGTATGATTACAACATCCCTTTTCATAATTCGGATTATGAGAGCAAGGCAAATAATAATAGAAATATTATAGCAAAAGACTGGTCTAGTATCATGTCTTTATGTGAGACGTCATGAATCGTTTCCCATATGCTTTAGATTTAGGATCGATTACATGTGCTATAATATTCATCCGTTCTAATTTTCCAAATGCCTAGGGCATTAAGAGGGAAAAAGGTCTAGAACCGGATATGAATAAAATGGTTAAGCAATTGTCGAGGACAATCTGAGGTTTACCAAAGATTGGTTGCTCATGGACAGTTGGAAGTATAATGTTAAATTTTGGAAAGGACCATATTGACACTATTCTGAAAGGAGGCAACTCTTGTTCAGAAGTGATAGTCAAAAATGGGAATATGAAAATGTTTCCATAGGTGGAAGTTATTCATTAAATCTGTGTAAGATTAGAAAACTTAATGCAAGAAGGATGTTCAAAGGAATGTACTTTGAATGTGAGACTTCGTTTCCATGGAATTGCTCTCCATTGAAATACTTTGTAATGTATGTTGCCAAGTCTTTGTGATTTTTGTGCATAGTCATTACAAGAGGATCATTGCATATAAGTTTAGAATCTAACAGATTTCTGTAAATGGCAAAGAATCTTGTATTCCTACATTTATCATAAGGATTTGGAATTGTGAAATGAGCATCATTGAAATGTTGTCAATTGATCTATTTCACAAAGAAAGGACCATAGGTAAACATAGTGTGCATGATTGGAGCATGGCATAACTATTGTTTTAATTCAAGTATAAAGTTGATTATTCGAAACATTATACAATGAATAATGAGTAATCAATATGACTCAAAAGTTTTGGGCCATATAGGATTAGTATTATTATTGTGTTTCACTTTGCATGTTTTGACTTCCGAATAACTAGGTTATTCATGTTGGAGATAGCGTCTAAGTCCATAACTATATTTGGTATGTACTTGACCCGACCCGACATGGTCCATTTGGGTTGCAGTTCACCCGAACAATTTACGGATAATCTTTTGAGAATAGTATAAGTTATGATTTATTAATATATTATAAGTTCTAATATATTAATATAAAATCATATTATTTAATTAGTGTTGATATATAATTAATTTAGAATTAATTTAGAGATCAAAAGTATGACTAATTAAATATGGGCTCTTGTATTTATATAGTGTGGGCTAATGCTTATTTGGAATGGGCTAGGCTTGCATGGAAAGTCCATGGATACTCCATGGAGCTTTAACCCATGGATCTCATGGAAATGAAAAGACATGGGTATTAGGGTTTACATGGATGTAACCCTAATCCACCACACTATATAAAGGAGGCTTTGGTTCTTGAAATTGCACTAGTTGGTGTGTGTAAACTAAGAGGGCCGATTTCAAGAAGTTTGTGACTATTCTCTCAAGTTTCCAAGTTTGTGGTGATTTGTGACTTCCATTTGAGGCATCCACATTATTGGTGCTAGGCTCTCAAACTCCAAGCAATCAACTACTACTACAAGGTAAGTAATTCTACTAGTTTTATTTGATTCAAGTACCCCATGCCATGCTAGTTAGGATAAGAACCTTGGAAAAATAATTATTTGCATGTATCTTAGTCAAACACAGATCCAAGGTTTCTAGGGTTGCATGTACACCATAGGAGTGTTAGAATGCTGAAAACCCATCAGTGGTATCAGAGCCTGGTTTGTTTATTTGATACTTGATGCAAAAAAAAAAAAAAAAAACTTGAAAATCGAAGTTTTGTTCAAAAGCTCGTATCAAAATTTCAAGTTTTGTATATGTACTTACGATTCTTGAAATTTTTGATATGAACATTCATAAATATATGAGTTTAGAAGATCATAGAAATTATGTGCTAATAATTGATTAGATTAATTCTTGATCTTTATGTGTTTTAACGGAGTCCATAACTAGTTCTTAAGTTATGGATAACCAAAAGTCACATTTATAAATAACCATTAAAAGAACACATAGGTTACAAAAAATGAAGAGTCTTCATTTTTAATAACCATTAACTCATAAGTTATGAGAAATGAAAAGTTTTATGAAAGTTTACAAAACTTGCCCTCAAGTTTTGGAACATGTAAAGTCATATTAAAAACTTTAGTTCCAACCCCTAGAATTTTAAAAGTTAAAATTTAACCCTTATACTTTATAATATTATAAGTTTAATAATATTTATATATGTATAAGATCAAGTCGTCTTACCGCTAGTACGCCTCATTCACGAAGCCGGTCTATAAGGGGGGTATAAGGTTGTTGCCTATAAAATGGCAACTTAATGGGTGTCCACTCTCACCCACCGCTTCCTTGATCGGTGGAGGGTCGTTAGCCGAACGGGTAGGACAAGGACTTATAAATTCTCATTAAAAGTATAATGATAATACTAAAGTAACTAAACTTTATTGAATTCCCAATCTTAGTTATTTTAGGAAAATGTGAATAAGGTGCTAATCCATGAAATTACACTTTACACTTTGTTTAAGTCGTTAGTGGAGCGTGTGTGGTTAACCGGCACACTAACTTGAACTTAACAAGGTAGGTAAAGGGTGACTTAATGTTTATCATAGTATCGATGGAGCGTGTGTGGTTAACCGGCACATCGATTTAGGGGCAATACATTAAGGGTACCAAGTAATTTGCATGGTTACTTCACACCTTGTTTTGTGATCCTCGGCATCCCAGTCACAAAACTTGAAGGGCACACTCGAGATTGAAACATGCCATTGAAGAAAGTTCAATGAATCTCAAAAAATCTAGGAGTTTCTAAACCAATTAAAACCTAATTACATATTTCGTTTTTCATGGTGGAAATTGGTGAATCGTCATTCACCTACCTTCAAATATCTTATAGCTTAGATTACGGCATCCCTCTTCTAAGTTATAAAATATTGTGTTGGGTCCTAGCCTTAATATTACATTTGGGTGTTTTGTTAAGGACTATCTCTATATCTAATCTAATATATTCCCTCTTCTCTTCAGATGTCTTCCAATAACAATGCTTCTGGCTCAAACCCTACTAGCTCCTTCTCTCTCATGAATCTTTGTGGGAGAGTCATCTTTGATGGGTCCAACTTTACAGATTGGATCAGAAACATCAGGATGGTCACTCGGTATGAGAACAAAGAATATGTTCTCGACAAGGAGCTGAAGGTACCCGAGCCAATTGCTACTCCTGAAGAGCTTGCTGAATATGAGGTACATGAAAGAGATGCTACAAAAGTGGCATGCATCATGATGGCCACCATGACAGCCGAGCTCCAAAAGTCCTATGAGGACTATTATCCTTTTGAGATGCACCAGGACTTGATGGACCGCTACCATCAAAGTGCTCGTCAAGAGCGATATGAAATAATCTCCTCCATGATAACAACCCGAATGAAGGATGGTGAACCCATCACGGGCCACATGCAGAAAATGCAAAGGTATGTGGACCGTTTACTGAAGCTGAATGTGAACTTCCCTGAGGAGTTAGCAATAGACATCATTTTGCACTCCTTGCCATCGTGTTATGATCAATTCTGCATGACATATCACATGAACAAGGAAGAAGTCACCCTCAGCAAACTTCAAGGACTCTTGAAGATCGCCGAAAGTGGTCTAAAGGGTAAGTCGGTTGTTACTACTCCTACTCCTACTCCAACTGCGGCCAATGTCTTGGCAATCGGGCATGGCAAAGGGAAGAAGAGAAAGAACCCTTCTAAGGGTACCAAGGGTAAGACCCTTGAAAGCTCCTCTTCAAGCAAAACCAAGAAAGGTTTTGTCACTCCTTCTGCTAACCCTAATGAGGCTGAATGCTTCTATTGCCATGAAAAGTCGCACTGGAAGCAAGATTTGAAGGATGGGAAAGTAAAACCCAACCATGCAGGTATATACACTATATTGTCTAATAACTCACCTCATTCTAAGTCTTGGGTCCTTGATACAGGTTGTGGTATTCACATATGTTGTGATTTGCAGGGACTAAAAAGAAGTGAGAATGTGGAGCAGGGTAAGATAAACTTGATCATGGGAAACAGGAAAGCTTCACCTGTCACCAAGATAGGAGTTTATTCCTTAGTGCTAAATAGTGGGTTTACATTAGATTTGAATAAATGTTATTATTCGCCAGAAATGGCAAGAAATGTTATTTCCTTTCATGCATTGTATAAACAAGGTTTTACCTTTTATTTTGATAATAATAATGGTAGTATTGATGCTTTTTTTAATAATGTTCTTTATTTTAAAGCACTACCTTGTGATGGCGTGTATGAAACTGTATCTGTTGTAGATAATCTAGGAAATAATGTATTGTGTATTAACTCTTCCACTAGCTTAGATAAAGCATCCTTATGGCATTGTCGTCTTGGACATGTAAGCAAGAAACGCATAGGCCAACTCCAAAAGGATGGAGTCTTGGAGTCATTTGACCTAAATTCAGATGATGGTTGTGAATCTTGTTTGCTTGGTAAAATGACAAAGTCACCTTTTACTGGCACTTGTGCTAGGGGTGAAGGTTTGTTGGACCTCATACACACGGATGTGTGTGGACCCTTCAGAACCGCCACAAGAGATGCTAATCGGTTCTATGTGACTTTTACTGATGATTTTAGTAGATATGGATATGTCTACTTAATCAAGCATAAGTCAGAAACCTTTGAGAAATTCAAAGAGTTTAAGCAAGAAGTGGAGAATCAGTTGGGCAGGAACATTAAGATGCTTCGATCCGATCGTGGTGGTGAGTATCTTAGTACTGAGTTCCTTGACTATCTTAAGGAATGTAGGATTGTCTCACAATTGACACCTCCTAGGACACCACAGTTGAATGGTGTAGCTGAGAGGCGCAATCGGACCTTGTTGGACATGGTTCGTTCCATGATGAGTCGAGCTTCGCTACCAATCTCATTTTGGGGGTATGCCTTAGAGATTGTCGCCCATATCCTTAATCTAGTCCCTATAAAGAAGGTTGCCAAAACACCTCACGAGTTGTGGACTGGAAAAGTTCCCAATCTAGACCACATCAAGATTTAGGGTTGCGAGGCTTTCGTGAGACGCGAGACTCACGATAAGCTCGAACCCCGAAGCGAAAGGTGTATTTTCATCGGCTACCCACATAAATCCTTTGGTTACATCTTCTACAGACCCAGTGATAATGTGGTCTTTGTAGCAAGAAGAGGATTCTTTCGAGAGAGAGAATTCATGAGGCAAGGAGACAGTGGGAGGCAAATTGACCTTGAGGAAATTCAAGAGTCAAGTGGTGAAGGAACCTCAAACCCTAGCCCTAAACCTGAGGAGGAAACTCCTGTTGAGCCGACTGAAGAATCTATACCTCTGAGGCGTTCCACCAGAGTTAGGAATGCACCTGAGCATTATTATGGTTTTCATATTAGTGCAGAAGGTGAGACACTTATCAGTGATAACACACTGGTAAATCTGGATGAGCCTAACAGCTACACGGAAGCCATGGCAGGCCATGAGGCTGCTAAATGGAAAGAGGCTATGGATAGCGAGATACAGTCCATGTATGACAATAAAGTTTGGAACTTGGTTGACAATGTACCTGATCGAAAGATAGTTGGGTGCAAATGGATCTTCAAGAAGAAGACCGACATGGATGGTAATGTACACACTTATAAGGCACGACTGGTTGCAAAGGGTTATTCTCAAACTCCGGGAGTTGATTATGATGAGACCTTTTCACCAGTGGCCAAGATTAAGTCTATTAGGGTTCTGTTAGCCATTGTTGCATTTCATGATTATGAAATATGGCAAATGGATGTCAAAACCGCTTTCCTTAATGGAAAGTTGGCTGAAGATGTTTACATGGTTCAGCCAGAGGGTTTTGTCAGTACAGAGTACCCCAGTAGAGTGTGTAAGCTCGAGAAATCCATTTATGGATTAAAACAGGCACCTCGCAGATGGAATCTTTGCTTTGATGAGAAAGTCAAAGAATTTGGCTTTTCAAGGAGTGAAGATGAATCTTGTGTCTATATCAAGGCTAGTGGGAGTATAGTCAGCTTTTGGTACTGTATGTGGATGACATACTACTCATAGGAAATGACATCCCAACCCTGCAGGAAGTAAAGTCCTGGCTTGGGAAGTGTTTCGCTATGAAGGACCTTGGAGAAGCTGCCTATATCCTAGGGATAAGGATTTTGAGAAACAGGAGTAAAAGACTAATTGGACTTAGTCAAAGCACCTATGTGGACAAAGTGTTGAAAAGGTTCAACATGCATAACTCCAAGAAAGGAGAGTTACCCATACAGAGTAACGCCAGATTGAGTAAGACACAAAGCCCTAGTACTGAGGCTGAGATAGCAGAAATGAGTCGAATACCTTATGCTTCAGCTGTAGGATCGATCATGTATGCTATGACGTGTACTCGACCTGATGTAGCCTTTGCTTTGAGCATGGTTAGCAGGTATCAGGGGAACCCTGGCAAGGCACACTGGACTGCGGTAAAGAATATCCTCAAGTACCTACGGGGGACTAAGGACTGGGTCCTTACCCTCGGTGGCAGTGAGGACTTGAGAGTTGTAGGGTACAGTGATGCTAGCTTTCAGACTGACAGGGATAATTTCCGCTCTCAGTCGGGCTGGGTCTTTACTCTAAACGGAGGGGCAATTACTTGGAAAAGTTCCAAGCAGGAGACAGTGGCTGATTCCACTTGTGAATCAGAGTATATAGCAGCAAGCGAGGCAGCAAAGGAGTCTATATGGCTAAAGAACTTCATCGGGGGACCTTGGAGTTGTACCAGCTATAAAGGAGCCAATGGAGATTTTCTGTGACAGCAATAGTGCAGTTGCCTTAGCCAAGGAACCAAGAGATCATGGGAGATCCAGACACATTGACAGAAAATATCACTTCATCATACATCGAATAGAAGAAGGAATCCTCGTGGCAAAGAGGGTATCATCGGATGAGAACCCAGCAGATCCCCTCACGAAGGGACTGACTCGGGCTAAGCATCTCCAGCATGCTCGGAGCATAGGGCTGAAGGATGATATTAGTTTTAGTAGTTAGATAATCTTGAAATTTGTAAAATGTAATTGACATTTGATGATAAATAAAAGCTGTTATTTATGAGTAAAGTGTTGCTATCTCTTGTCAATCGTTTACTATTATTTCTTTTTGCATGTTTTGACTTCCAGAATAATTATGTTATGGTTTATATCATATTATTCAAACTCTCTACAGTCGGTCATATGTTGGAACTAGATATGAATCAAGACTGTCATGGGTTGGCTTGTAGAGGTCTAAGATGTTAGACAAAGCCGGGATACAACACTCATGAGTGCTCATAAGTTCTGAATATTGGATTCAACCCACGCTCACTTGTATCACTTCATGGAATTTATCTCGAGTGATCGTGAGACGGTAATATCATATAAGTCTTCAAACCTAGAGATATGATTTGTTGCCTATGAGTTGGTTATGCATTGATTGCACGAAAACGCATTGGTAACTCGATGTTATAAACCGTGCTTTTGTGTGTAATTCAACAAGTAGTAGAGCAAACATATGAGTTGAAGTTTATCTGTTCCTTCTAGGATTAGAAGCGATATCTGGGCCCCTCGATGATTTTGTTTTGACCTATGTACCGGGCCCGGTCAGAACTAAATTGATGTGTTCAGTTAAGTTCTATGTCAAACAAATCAGAAATCGGGAAACAAATGCTGGACAATAAGCAAGACCATGTTCCATGTATTTGTCCGGCTGATATCTAGAACAGAGGATTATATGATCACTTATCTAAAATGGCGCTTCATAGTTCAATAGAGTTTTAAGAGCTACGATTGCTGATCGGTTCCTGAAGTCATACTTGCAACTATAGTTATTAGACTTATCCAAATGGGAGACTGTTGGAGATAGTGTCTAAGTCCATAACTATATTTGGTATGTACTTGACCCGACCCGACATGGTCCATTTGGGTTGCACTTCACCCGAACAATTTACGGATAATCTTTTGAGAATAGTATAAGTTATGATTTATTAATATATCATAAGTTCTAATATATTAATATAAAATCATATTATTTAATTAGTGTTGATCTATAATTAATTTAGAATTAATTTAGAGATCAAAAGTATGACTAATTAAATATGGGCTCTTGTATTTATATAGTGTGGGCTAATGCTTATTTGGAATGGGCTAGGCTTGCATGGAAAGTCCATGGATACTCCATGGAGCTTTAACCCATGGATCTCATGGAAATGAAAAGACATGGGTATTAGGGTTTACATAGATGTAACCCTAATCCACCACACTATATAAAGGAGGCTTTGGTTCTTGAAATTGCACTAGTTGATGTGTGTAAACTAAGAGTGCCGATTTCAAGAAGTTTGTGACTATTCTCTCAAGTTTCCAAGTTTGTGGTGATTTGTGACTTCCATTTGAGGTATCCACATTATTGGTGCTAGGTTCTCAAACTCCAAGCAATCAACTACTACTACAAGGTAAGTAATTCTACTAGTTTTATTTGATTCAAGTACCCCATGCCATGCTAGTTAGGATAAGAACCTTGGAAAAATAATTATTTGCATGTATCTTAGTCAAACATAGATCCAAGGTTTCTAGGGTTGCATGTACACCATAGGAGTGTTAGAATGCTGAAAACCCATCAATTCAAACCATCCACAATCGATCATACTTTGGAAGTAGGTGTTGAGGAAAGACTGTCATGAATGGGTCTGTAGTATATCTAGGTGTTTTAGACATAGCCGTAATATTCATGAGTGCTCCTGGAATAAGATTCGAGTATTGGATTAAACTCACGCTCATTTGAATCACTTCATGGATTTTATCACGAGTGATCATGAGACGATAATATCTTATATTCTTCAAACAGAGAGATATGAGTTGCAGTCTACAAGTCGGTTGCACATTGATAATGTGAAATCGCACCAGTAACTTGGTGTTATAAAACACATTGTTGTGTGTGATTTGATGAGTAGATAGAGCAAGCATATGAGTCGAATTTTATCCATTCCTTTTACCCTTGGAGGGATAAAAGCGATATCTATGGGCCCCTCGATGATTTGGTGATGACAACCTTAAGTGCTCGTCCGGGCCTGGACTGATTTGATTTGTTCAGTTAGTCGGTCGTCATAAATCGGAAATTGGGAAACAACAGATGGACAGAGAGAATGATTATAATCCATGTCTCAGTCCATATGATATCTAGAATGGAGGAATATATGATCCCTTATCTAATGGAAACGTCATTGATTAGGTCAGAGTTCGACAGCGGCTTTTAAGAGCTACGATTGCTAGTCGGGTTTTGGAGTCTTACTTGCAATAATAGTTTTAGACTTATCCAAGTGGGAAACTGTTGGATTAGATGTCTAAGCCCATAACTATTATTGGTATGTACTCGACCCGAGAGTAGCATGGTCCATTTGGGTTGCATAACACCAGGACAATTTGTTAGGATGGATTCTCGAGAGAAGGTTATATATGATTTATTAATATATTATAAGTTCTAATGTATTAATATGAAATCATATGTTTTATTTAGTCTTGATCAAGAATTAATTTAGTCATCAAAAGAGACTAATTAAATCTATGGGGACTAATTATGGTAATTAGTTATATTTATATGTGTTGGGCTTATGATCCATGTTGGACCAAGTTTATGTATGGATACATAAAGAGTTGGGCCACATGAACCATGGATCATAAAACCCATGGGTATGGATTTGAGTTATACCCATGACCCTTGTAATCCAACATATAAATATGTACTCCTTAGCCAAAAAACTCCTACACACATATTCTTAGAGTTCATGAGGTGTTTTGGTGCATGGAGATTCTCTCTCAAGAGCCACCTTTGTCCTAGGTGAGTTGTGAGCCATTTGAGGCATTCATACTTTTAGTGCTAAGCTCTTAAGGCCAAATACATCTAGACTTCAAGCTACATAAAATGTATGTTACCCTAACTAGTATCTTGTATGGTATATGTCAATTGCATGCTAGTTATAGGCTTAATACCTTGGAAACATCATTGAATGTATAATTAGTGAAAACATAGATCCAAGGTATTTAGGGTTGTATGTGCACCATAGGATGTTGTAGTATACAAAACACAACAAGGGGATCATCAAGTTTCAGAAGAGGGGCAAGCTAGGACCCCGATATATAGGCTCGTTCAGGATTACGGCCCGGGTGGGCAATGTGGCCTATCGCTTGGATCTGCCGGATGAGCTTAGCGAAATTCACAACACCTTCCATGTGTCACAACTTTGGAAGTGTGTTACAGACGAGGCCGCAGTCGTCTCTCTGGACGAGATTTAGGGGGATGAGAGCCTGAACTACATTGAGAGGCCTGTTGGGATTCTATATAGGAAGACCAAGGTTCTTCGGAACAAGGAAGTGAAGCTGGTAAAGGTGCAATGGCAGCTCCGAAGGGGCTCCGAATGGACATGGGAGCTGGAGGATGAGATGTGAGACCACTACCCAGACTTATTTGGGTCGGCAGACTTCGAGGACGAAGTCTAGTTCAAGTGGGGGAGATTTGTAACACCTGTTCCAGGTATTATTTAATTTTCTAAGTTTTAGGGTTTTGGTGCTAGGACTCGATGAGTTGGGAGCTCCGACTCGTCGAGTAGAGAACATTTCAAGGACGCGGGATCTAAAACCTACTCGGCGAGTTGGAAGGCCAACTCGACGAGTAGGTGTTGTAAGGGAAAAACCCTAATTTTAGGGTTTGAACCCTATATAATCTCCTTAAGAACCTTGAGGCTGATCTTCCATCAGCCTCCAAACCCTAAGAACGTCTGTGCTAAACCCTAATCCCCATTCTCATTCATTTTGTGAGATAGAGTGACTTGTGGAGCTTAAGAAGAAGGAGATAGTGAGAAGAAGGAGAAGATCTTGCAAACCAAGCCCTCACTCTTGAGCTTGGCCATCTTGTGGACTGTTGTAAGTCTTCAAGATTCGATTTTTATCTTAGAATATGGCTAGATCTTGAGTTTACTCTTCATTTCCTATCATTCTTGTTGATTGCATACATGGGGTTCATAAAGTTTGCAACTTTATGGACCTCCAGGGCAAAATGGTCCCAAGGTGAGCTAGATCTAGCTTTTGGTCAAGCAAGGATGCCATGCAAGGGTGTTTAGAGTATATTTTCCCCTTTTTGTCCATTTTGACTTAAAGACATGCATTGGACATGCATGTCCATAAAGCCTCCATCTTTGGAACGATTTGAAGACTAGAAACTCTTCTGGAAAGGAGGGATTCCAGATCCCTAGAGTCTTGGACCACATGCCAAAGCTTTTGAGCTTTCCAACCTTTAATAAGGGCCTTAGAGCATTTAGAGTGGTTCTAGAGGGTAAAGTTGGAAACTTTATCCTTCTAGACACCTTAGGGTTTCAGATCTAAGCCCTAGAGTCCCTGCATTCGGTGTATCATCATAATAAGAAAATAGGGAGGGGGACTCGACGAGTTACCCTGGAAACTCAACGAGTCGGATTGGGTTTCCCCGTCTTCTGGATATCAAGTGAACTCGTCGAGTTGATGAAACAACTCGGCGAGTTGGCTAGGGTTTATTCAGGTTTTCTGGACTCTGTAGGAACCCGACGAGTTGCTAGATGCACTCGACGAGTTGGGGTCAACATGGACTGTTGACCTTGACTTTGACCAGGGTTGACTTTGAGGGTAATTTTGGGATTATGACAAGTTAATCTTATGATGCTTATAGGGAGTTGAGTTGGAGCTGTGCGTTGGGACTTATTGGATATTATCTTGTCAGCACAACATTCGTGAGAGGTGAGTCTCGTCACCATACCAATGGGTCTAAGGCACCAAGGCCGGCCCATTTTATGATATGTTGCATCCTAGCTGTAGTTGTATTATGTGGTATGTTAGTTTGTTGAGCTAGGAAGCATGCTAGTGGTATATATGGTATATATGTGTGGAAGACCATTGGAGAGCTCATGGCACTTGGATGTAAGACCATGTGGAGAGCCCATGGCTTTCCTATCGAAGACCATGGGGGAGCCCATGACACTTAGGTGTAAGACTGTGTGGGGAGCCCATGGCATCCTGGAGTAAGACCCTAGGGACGAGCCCACGACATCCCTATTTGTTGTATGCATGGCTTATGTAGTATATATGTAGCTTTTATAACTAATATGTTATGTGTTATGTGGATTGTATGTGGGGTATGCTCTGGGAACTCACTAAGCATTAGCTTACAGTTTGTGGATTTGTTTCAGGTACATCCGAGCCCAAGGGAAGGGCAAGTTTTGATGGCACGCCGTGCACTCTCTCTCAGTCGTTATCATGGGACACTCTGATGTTTTAAAATAAAAATTGTTGATGTTAGGAATTTGAAAACAATTGTATTTGGGATTACATGATTGATGAAACATATTTTGGCTAATTAAAAATGAAAATTTTCTTTTGAAAAATTGGGTCGTTACATAATAGTTACAGGAATTATAATAAAAAGATTAAAAAAATATTAAAAAAGGGTAAAATAGTCTTTTTCAGGGTGATAGGGATCAAACGTGCAACAAAAACACGTAATAGGAATCGTCCGATTGAAAAAAAAGGGGGAATTTCATATATGCCCTTCTTAAACATCAAAATATCATATTTACCTAACTTAATTTCTAAATATCATATTTACCCTTCATAAAATTTCTAAATATCATATATGTCATTTTTAAACATCAAAATATCATATATATGCCCTTCTTAAATATCAAAATATCGTATATGTACTTTTTAAACATCAAAATATTAATGGTAATATTTAAAATATTCTCCATCTACAACATGATAATAATTAACAACCACAAAAACTAAACAATTAAAATATACATTTCATAGAGAGGGTTGAAGATGAATATTTTTGTTTGTCAAGAGGACGACATTCCAACAATTTAGAAATTCACATTCCATTATCATAGACGTAAGGATAATATGGTTAAAAATTTTAATTATTATAGTAATTGTAATGTATAAAAAGTGATTATAAAATATTAAAAACATTATAAAAAAGGATTTAGGCAAATATGATATTTTGAAGGTTTATGAAGGGTAAATATGATATTGAGAAATTAAGCTGGGCAAATATGATATTTTGAAGTTTAAGAGGGACATATATGAAATTCTCCCTAAAAAAAGGTCCAGGGATCAAGCACGCAGACTACCCCAAACCATAGGGACCATTCGTGTAATTTACCCTATATATATATATATATATATATATATATATATATATATATATATATATATATATACAGAGAGAGAGAGAGAGAGAGAGAGAGAGAGAGAGAGAGAGCTATGTTCAAGTATTCTAACTAATTATTGTGTGGATAGCGTATGCTATGAGAATAAGAAAGAAAATATGTTGATTGATAATATAAATATATTCAATCTTACATAACTATTGTCATTAAAACACATATTCACTAATTAAATCGTCTATAAGGTTATTATACACTTATTATTATTATTCTCATTTCTGTCAGAATGTTTATTTGGGTTGTATTCTGTCAGAATGAAAATGAGTAAAAAACGATGTGTGAGAACAAAAATAAATAATAATTAGCGAGAATGCATGAAAATAACGATATTTTTATAAAGTTGAACGTATTTGCATTGCTAAACAACTTATTCTCTTAGTAATTCTCATAGCATACGATATCCGCACAATAATTAGTTAGAATAGAATAACCTAAGCCTATATATATATATATATATATATATATATATATATATATATATATATATATATATATATATATATATATATATATATATATATATATATATATATATATATATATGACATATTCGCAGTTTCAATCATCAAAAACTGGAATACAAAAAACACAACATGAACTGACGACGACCCTACTTCGAACACAAACATGTATGCACATAAATGACCACAAACAGTTGCATATTTATTTTTCTCCTATTCATGTCGCACTTATTTGATTAAAGCAATTGGCGGAAGCGGAAGCGTGGAGAGTGGAAGAAGACAAGTAGGTTGGTGCAAGTCATATTCGTATTCGTATTGGTTTGTGTTTGTGTTTAAACCTTCCACAACAAAAGCCACTTTCTGAATGTGGTTAATCTGCAAGGATATCACTAAACATTTTTAAGGCATAGATATATGCGACATCGGTTCTTCACGTAAATTCTTATATATGAATAATATTAAAAATAATCTTTATGTAGGTCCACTTTCCTTGTTTACGACAAAATAAAAGTATATATATTCTGTAATCCATAAACATACCATTGAACTTATTTTTGTGGGGTTTGTTTAGTGGATAAAACTTATATAACTTTAGCTTAAGTTGTTGACTTGTTTCATATGAATTTGGTTCCTACGATTTATGAACTATTTAAAGCTTAAATTTTTGAACAACGCCAATCAAAAGTTCAAATGTGTGGGATTTGGACTTGATGAGAGCATGGCCGGTCCTAGGTATGTGTGGCAGTGACAGATGCTAAAATATGTAACACTAGGTGCACCCAAAAAAAATTGATGAAATATAATAAGGGTACATATTGAATATCAAACGTTGGTTTCATTCATCAATTTCTTTTACAAAATTACCCCTTTAAAATTGTTTTCGATCTTCTAACGATTTTGTTATATATTTTATATCATATATCTAAAAAGGGTGAGCAGCAAAACAGGATACCTGGTTTTGGAACCGTTACTCGTTGGAACCGGTTTGTGTGTGTCTAAGAGATTCATTTATTCACTAATTACAAATCCTTGAACTTCAGATGATATATAGTAAGTCGGTATACAATTGGGAGGTGGGAGGGGGGGGGGGGGGTGGGGGGGGGGGACCTAAGTAGGGATGATTATTTAAAAAAAAAAAAAAAAGACTACAGTTGCAATTCTTAATATAAAGTTGAAGTTGAAGGGAAAATAAAAGTGATATAGTTAAGAGTGATATTTTAACCCACGCCTATCGTTTAATTCGGTGCTCTTGATCAACTCGGCCGTCTCAACTTTTGATTATATTGCTGAACTTCATTAATAATATATTCGTTTTCTTTTAGGTGCACAATAATAATAATTTTTTTTACTCTAATACGGAATAATTGAGTAGTTGTATGAGACCCCTCGGGACACTCTATAGGTCCGCCCTTGTGTGTGGGTGTACAATCGCATAGGGTTCGTGTCCTTTAGGGGGCCCGAAACTTTTTTACGTACATTAATATTAGCGATGGATGACATATTACCGACGGAACATATTAGTGATTGATCAATGAAATTTTTTGTTTTGATTAATTTTTATAACATTTATCGACTTTATAAATGAATTTTTAGTAGAGTAAATTATGCGAATGGTCCTTGTGTTATACTGGTACTTCCGCGTTTAGTCCATAACTCGGTTTTTCCATCCATGGAGTTCTTAAATGCTAAATTTGTTGCACGTTTGGTCCTTATACTAACATTCCGTCAACTTGTACCGTTAGTGAGCCCCAAAACTGTCGTAATTTCGTCAATTTAGGTTTAAGGCTCTTTTATATCCTTACTCGACAGCTCATCACACATTTCTTTTGTTCCCTTCTTCTTTTTTTATTGGAAGTAACTAAAAGATCTTTATGTCCAAGAGTTATTATAGAATGATATTTGCTAATGACATATGATCCTACAAGGTCACAACTTATAGCAAGTTATTATAGAATGATGTTTTTGTCACTGTTCCCTTCTTGTTTTTGTCATTGGAAGTAACTGAAAGACCTTTATGTCCAATAGTTATTATAGAATGATATTTGCTAATGACATATGATCCGACATGGTCACACCCTATAGCAAGTTACTACTAATTGAATATTTATTAAGTAATTTAATTAAGAATAAATATAATCATCATTTGTATTTATATGAAAAAACATTTTTTTATGAAAGTAGTATATTTGGAATTATTGCTTCTAGGAAATAATAAAAAAAGAGAACAAAAACTATTAATATGATATGGTATGTATATTAATGTTATGTACTACATTTTCGGCAATTAGAGTAACCATTAAGTTAAGATGTAACTAGCTAGTTATGGATTACGTGAAAGACACTTCACCCCTTTACTTCCTTGCCTTAAAAAACGTAAGGTGCATAGGGAAATTAGTGATGGAGTGTAGTCTTGCTTCTTACTTCCTTACATGTCATAAGATGAAGCCATTATTTCCTTTCATGCTTCCCTTGACTTTGTACATAAGTGTATGTATTAAAGGAAGGCATTACTAGTAATAAATGTTGGTTCTTTTCCTCACAAATCCAATCTAAAGGTCTGCCATATTCTCGAGATTATGGAGCTTCTTTCCCTCTCTTCTTTATTTCATTTTGGTGCTAAATTTGAAGGTTTATAAGTTAGTTCTCCTTAAGGCTTATGTGGTATAAGTCTTAATGGCTTAAGAACAACTTAATACAAGCGAAAACTAGCATCTTGAAGTAGATTAATCTTGCTTGGTGGATACTTCTAGAGAAGCTCTCCTTTGAGTCTTTGGTCATCTTGATCAACTTTTAACCTCCCGAGAGGAATCAAAGTCTTCAATGTTTGTTACATTTTTCCTTCTATGGTTGTGGTAATCTTTCCATGCTTTGAAAAATGATCAATGGTTGGTTAAAGAGAGTTTTAAGTTTATTCCATCTTTAAAGTTTTTGTTGTCATTTTTAACGTTTTTGGGAAACGATTAACAATAAAACCTAACAATTGGTATCATAGTCATTTTTGCAAGCTTCTTTAGATTATTATAATATTTGGTATGGTGTTTTTTTCTAAAAACATGGATGATTTTCTTTTTGTAATAAAATCTATACATATTTTCTATGATTGTTATTTTTAGTGACAAAAAATTAGATGCATTTTTTGTCACTAAAGTTATCTTTGAAAAACAAAATGTCGTTTTTCGTTTTATATAATTTTGAGTGTATATATATATATATAAAATTACATGCATTTTTTGTCACTAAAGTTATCTTTGAGAAACAAAATGTCGTTTTTCGTTTTATATAATTTTGAGTGTATATATATATATATATATATATATATATATATATATATATATATATATATATATATATATATATATATATATAAAAGGCTGGGTTCATAACTTTTTATCCTCTTTCCATTGATATCAAATTTGATATATATATATATATATATATATATATATATATATATATATATATATATATATATACTTTTTTGAATCCGAATTCACAATGTGAATCCGAATAATATAAAATTTGCAATGTGAATCCGAATTCACAATGTAAATCTGCATTAATCTGAATTCACAATGTGAATCCGAATAATATAAAATTTATTTTTTAGCATTCACAATGTGATGTTATGAATTTAAATATTTTTAAACTTTTAACGATAAATAATAAGCTCTAAAACTTGAAAAATAATGGTTTTTTGGTTCTACGGTTTAAAATGGTTCATTGTTGAACTTATATATATATATATATATATATATATATATATATATATATATATATATATAGAGAGAGAGAGAGAGAGAGAGAGAGATAGGTTCAGGTGTTTTAAGTAAGTATTGTGTTATTATATGCATGATTATGGGCCAATCAAAATTTAATAGAAAAAACAATAATTATATAAATCAATAAGGGTAACTAGGTAATTTGCGAAATAACTTCCACAAATAATATCCTATAATTATGGCAACCATTGACTTCAGAATTTAATTGATTGGAAACTGATTTCAGAATTTGTGGTTTAAGAAAGGAAAATCAAAGCATCAGCGGGTGAAAGATGTCGTCGTTGTCTCTGATTCCTTTTCCATCATGCGCATCGATAACGTTCTCTATCCATATCTTGCTATCTTCCTTAAATCTCCCGTAAGTTTGTTTTCAAGCCTGCAAGCACAAGGAGATGGCTGCATGAAAAGGAAGAACCGAGCATGTCTGCGACGATTGCAGACGGCGATTCGGACCAGACGTGGGTCGATTGACGATGGTTGCGTGAAAATGGGTAGTGGTATTAAAGGACAACGTCTTCACCCCAATCGGATGTCTCCGCCTCCGAAACCTAATCCCGATGCATCGGTTACACCATCCGGTAGTGATCCCGATTCTTCTTTTAATCCGATGGGTTTACGATTTGGGTTTAACGAATCGGCACAGAACCCTAGTTAAAACCCTAATTTTGATTATGAATCGTTGGATGATTATACAAATAAGCAACTCGAAGACTCTACTAATTAAATTGTGAAAAGTCTTTGTTTGGAATTTGGAAGAACCTTACAAATTATAATTATATTCTTGAATTTCACAAAAATAATTTTATGAGAATATTTCACACCAGGTGTTTGTAGAAATGCCTGAAAGAAAACTTGATGTTCAAATTCTTGAAGAACACAAAAATAATTTATGAGTTCGTTATTTGTGTTACTTGATTTTAACATGTAGTATGAGTTCTCTTAGAATTACTAAAATTTGTTTCAATTTTGTTGTATAAAAGCATTCTCACATAGTTTTATTCTTACATAATTCAATTTCATGACAGTTATTCTCATAGAATGAAAGAAGTACATGATGATCAATGGCCCGAAGGTTGGATGAATGTGTGTGGGATAGACATGAACAATCCTCAATGGTCACCAATCTTCCACAAAAGTCCACTACTCATTGTCATATTCTGTTAGATTAATCTATAATAGAATGATAAGAGTATATGTAATAGTATATTCCAATAGAATAATCTACATATTATATTTGTTTGTTATTAGGGAGTGTTTCATTATTATAGAATAAAATATAAAGTTTTTTATTTTTTCAAGGATGTGATAGAAAAAATTTAACTTGTATCTAAATATTTGTTTATTCTGCGAAAAGTAAGACTCTTTAATAGTTTATAGTTTGCATTTTCATAGAACATCATTATAAAAAGAATGTCATTCTGACAGAATAAAACCGGATATGATTAAAAATTATGTTAGAATTATTTAAACTAAATTAATTTAAAAAAAATCAAAATTCAAAAATTAAGATAATCAAAGATCCATTAAAATCTGAAAATTTCTTTTTTTAAATTTGGGCTTCCTAATTTTAAGGCAATGCAAATGTACAATATTACCCTTCTTTTAATTAAATGACATTATTCTATTTTTCTTTTATTTAATAATATAGGTAAATCACTTTCTTAAAATAAATAAAATTGATTGGCCCACATTTATGCATATAATAACACAATAATTACTTTGAATAGAATAACCTAAGCCTATATATATATATATATATATATATATATATATATATATATATATATATATAGGCTTATGTTATTGTATTCTAATTAATTATTGTGTGGATGTAGAGATGAATGTAGACCAATGGTTTTAGCTATTTTAAGTAATGATTTACTTATCTTTAAATTAGGAGACACATGTTTAAATTAGGAAACATATGTTTAATTAATGAAAATTTCGGATTTGAATGGATATTGATTCTTTTAATTTTGAATTCTGATTTTTTTTAATTAATTCATTTTTAACTCTAACATAATTTTTAATTTTACTCGATTTTATTTTTTTAGAATGCAATTATGTTAAAACGATATTCTATGAAAATACCAGAATATATTCTGATAGAGTACATATTTTGATTGAAGTAACTTTTTGTAGAAAAACAACATTCTTGAACCTTCAGTTGAAATATAACATGATCCTTATATATTCAAACATTGTAATGCAAATATAAATTCTAACCACTTGGGTTATGGTGACTTGGTAAGGCATGTGAAAGATATGGTGGATAACCTATTGACCCATGTTCAAATCCTAGCACCACTCATCCCTTTATGGCCATGGAGTTTCGCCTGCAGTGAGTCCAGGGCATGAGGCAAAGCCTCATGTTTGCAGCAGGGGATTAGTCGGTGCGCGAAAGCTGGCCCGGAAACCCTCGTTAGGGAAGTTCCATTTCCAAAAAAAATTAATACATATTCTTACAGAATAATAGTCTAAATAAAATCCTTAAATATATACAATTATTGAACAAATATATTTGATTACTAAAATTAATTAATAGATAACATTAAAAATTTACCTTATTTAATTAATAATTATCTTGCCTAATTTAAAGGGATGAATTAAATATTTATTTAATTACTAAAATTAATTAATAGATAACATTAAAATTTTACCTTATTTAGGTTTTGAAATGATTGGCTCACATTGATTCCTGCATCCACACAATAACTAGTTAGAATACTTGAACCTAACTCTCCCTCTCTCTCTCTCGTTTTGTGTGTGTGTGTGTATATATATATATATGTGTGTGTGTGTGTGTGTGTGTATAATGTGTGACAACCCGAAATTTTTTTGCTTTGAAAGCTCAGTCAGTCAACTCAACGGAGTGTCAGACTCATTGCTAAATGAGTTCTAGCATTGTTAAAGGTCATTCTAAAGAGTTTTAGCCTAGTACACTTAAGGAATAAGTGTTTGGACGTATCAGTTGATGTTCTAAACCAACAATCGAACCGTAAACCTCTTCAAAAGGAGTTTACGGTCAGGACCCATGAGTTTACGGTCAGGGTGACCGTAAACTCCCTCATATATATGCATATTATGATCATTTTGATCATTTCTTCCCTTTCAAACTCAAGAACTTCCAAATCCTCTCAAGTATCATCAAGTTCATCATCCTAGATCACCAAAATCGTAAGTATTCTTCCTTTGATTTATTGATACATCTCTTAATCTAGTATCATCTCATGATTTCATCCATGGAAATCAACTTTTCTTAGATCTTCAAGAAACACCAAGAACACCAAGAACACACACTAGTGTTCTTGGACCTTAATCACCACTTCAAGCCTCTATATCATAAGTACTCCCTCCTTAGCTTGTTATCTAGTTGAAAACACCTGATTAGAGCCTTGAAAACATCTTTGTGCAAAGATTTGAGGAGTTTACGGTTGGATCTCCTTAGACCGTAAACTCCATGACCGTAAGGTCATTAGACCGTGAACACTTGGACCGTGAACACATAGGACCGTAAACCATTTTGACCGTAAACACTTATGGTCATGCCTTTTGGACCGTAAACTCTTATGGTCATGCCGCATGGACCGTAAACTCAATAGCATGGCCATACACCCTAGTTATGTAATCATATGTAATTGTATCCCTTAAATCTTAGAGTTTCCTAGTCTACAAGGGTGTTACCCTTTTTAATTAGTTGTTTAGAAACTAATTACATACACATATATGCCATTATATGTCATTTAGGACCCGTTGTGTCTCGGGAGTTCATTCGTGGAACTTCTCATCTTTACGCACGTATTCGTTTGAATCACCCACATCAGGTGAGTTCATACCCCGTAATGAATCTTTTAACTGTTTTAAATGCTTTTAAGGGGGGGAATACAGGTGAGTTCATACCCCGTAATCTTTCAAAAGATTGCTTATGTCTTTTTTAAGTGATCAAAACACTTCAAAAACTCTTTTAAAGTTATGTTACTTTATAGTTTAACAAAACTCCGTTTTTAAAGTACAAGCATAACTTGGTAAAAAATGAGTCTTTTCAATAACAGTTCAAGTAAACTACTAGTAAACTATAAGGGGGGCTTCAGTTCATGCTAGATACTAGAGATTACTAAGATGCTATAACAAGAGAAGATACTAAGATACTATAACGAGAACATACTAAGATACTATAACAGAACAAACATAATAAGGTGTTATAGCATGGGACAAATACAGGATCTAACTATACCAATGAATCACTAACTCATTATTCTAAACGAAAGGTGATAGTTATATTGGGTGTACATGATCACATAACCTTAATGTAGATTATATGGCCTAGCAACTGGGTTGCGGAAGTCGCGTTTGGTTCCCAGAATCTCTTGATAGGGAGAGCGTATAGTATGGGTACTAGCCTTCACATTATGACCTTACTAAAACAAACATGTTTTAAGGTAATCAGTACGTCAGGATGTCAATTCAAAAGATAAATGGGTACTTATAATTTCCCATTACTTTCATTTTGTGACAGTTCCACTTGAAAGTTAATGCAAACTATTTTGGAGTCAAGATAGTTATAAACTAGGGAAAACTTACATTTTACAAACGGCAATCAGAACAGTCGAGTCTAGTACATTCAGTAGAAAGGTGGCCTATAGTGCTAACTTTATGATTCCTTAGTGTATGCATTCATTTCCTGTTCCTTGTTTGGTTGTGGGCTTAGAGCAGATTCACCCAGCCTACTATTTATTCGATCTTAGCTATATATATATTCCGCATACACCAAGTAATCATAAGGGGTACCAAGTATGGGCCAGGTCATAGGACATTAATTCAATACATAGTTTTCTAGTACAAAACATACTTTTCAAATAGAACATTTGGTATTCAAAACTAGAAACTTAACGAGTAAAGGGTTTAATCCATTTTATTAAACCAGTATAACTTAAAGGACCTTAGGTGGTTAATCCTATAATACCTTAGTTTATACATCAAGGTTATATATAATTAATATCCGATAGGTAGTTGGATGTGTGCTTTCTGCTTCATTTCCTGTTCCTTGTTTGGTTGTGGTCTTAGGGCAGATTCACATAATTAACTATCTGTTCGATATTAGATTATATATAACTAGTATAAACTAAGTAATTATAGAAGAAATCACTGTGGTTACCATTTTTATAATAAGAAATAAGGGTTTTCTTAAAGAATCTTTTCATCAAATATAAAGGAACTATTATAGTTGTTGGGTCAAAAATATGGTTTATACTTTACTTTTCTAGGCACTAATAGTTTTTGGTCGTGTAATATATTTTTGCAGTTGTATTTACGGCCCAATGGGTGTTTACGGCCGTAAACAGGTTTACGGCCGTAAACCCATTTACGGCCCATGTTACTCATGTATATGTATAGGGGTGAGGGGTGTGAGGAACAGATTGATGAACAGAGAAGGAGTGTACGACCAAGAGAGAGAGAGAGAAAGGAGTTTTAGTGTGTGTAAGTGTGTGAATCTTATGTAAGGGAACTTCATTCTAATCAATACATTCAAGATTCATCATCTTCTTCTTCTCCTTCTCTTCTATTTGATCTGACATCATCCGTTTGATTGGGATTCCACACCATCAAACAGATCTGATTGATACACAAGAAGATTAGGGACTTACAATTGGTATCAGAGCTTGGTTGTATCAGTCAATTTTGTCAGATCTGGAGCATATTTGATCTTATTTTTGAAAAATTCCTGCATTTTTGGATAGATCTCTGAAAATTATGGGGGGTTTGTTCTTCGTGTTTTTGATAAAAACGGGTTTTTGATCGAGTTTTGGAGCAAAAAGGGGCAAAAATCGTTGTTTTTGGTCGTAACCAGCGAGGCGGCGGCGGCGTTTACGGCTAGGGTTCCGCCGGAGTTTAGGGCCAGTCCTCGGAGTTTGCGGTCCAACACCCTCGGTCTTCGCTTCGGAGTTGATCCTCGCACGTCCTCACATCGCGTCATCGGCCTCGTCCTCCCAGCAGCATCTTCCTTCGCATATTAAAAAAAGGGGAAACGGATTGGGGATGCCGGGGATCGAACCCGAGACCTCTAGTTCATCAACACAAGGCGCCTTACCAGATGAACCAACCAGCCACTTGCTTCATTCCTTGAAATCTAATTCAAAAGGCGTCGTTCTTCGAGTCAAGTTTCGCAATTTTGACAAATTCAGCCCAAAATTCAATTTCTTTTCATTTTAAATTCCAATTTCAACCAAAAATTTTAGTGTTTAATTTTTGTCTTTTATTTTTGGCTTTTTATTTAAAATTTTGACTTTGACTTTTAAAACTTGACCTTTGACTTTGAACTTTGACTTTCTCGTTTAACTTTTAAATTTTCAAATTTAGTTTTTGAGTTTGACTTTTTAAATTTGACTTTTAAGGTTGACTTTTGAGGTTTGTAGTCAAAGGGTTTGAATTTTGAGTTTTTAATGGCTTTTGAGGTCTACGAAGACATGTAAGAGAGTCAGGATATATTAAGACAAAAATTCAACATGTTCGATTATATCCCTGGAGAAACCCTGGAAGCTCAGTTGCAGCGATTTACTACACTTACTACTGAGATGAGTATAGCTGGGATCTTCTTGACTAAATCTGAGATAAACAAAAAGCTGCTGAATGCACTTCCAAAGTCGTGGGATATGAACGTGGCTGTCATCAAGAAGACAAAAGATCTCAATCGTCTTAGTCTTGCTGATATAATTGAAGAACTTGACGCTTTGAATTGTCAAAAAACAATGAGTTCCGCAAACATCCCGGTCAATGAAGTTTCATGTACTCCATCTTATGAAGATACGATTAAACTTCTTCGTGAACATAATGATTTGCTAAAAAGGGAAGTCGAGGACCTAAAATACGAAGGATATCAACTTAGGAAAGGACAGAAACCCCTAAAGGCCCAGTTAGAAACAAAAATAAAGGACTTTAGGAAGCTTCAGGAAGAATTCAGCAACAAGTGTGAAAATTATGACTATATTAAGAGACAACTTGATGTTGTAACCGAAGAACTTGACGCTTTGAAAATTAAGTGTGGAAAAACAGATGTTAGTTTCAAAAATTATATTGCGTCAAGTAAGACAATTGAGTCCTTATTTGAAACCCAATTAAAATTCAAAGATAATCAAAACAAGGGTCTAGGGTATGATAGTGTTCCTCCACCTTTCAATCATAACTACACATCCATCCCTATGACACAGGAAGAAATTGACAGGGAGGCACATCTTCAATATGGCAAACCAGCTGGATTTGTGTCAGGAGGTATTCAGGTTGAAAATACTAATGTTTCTACCTCATATGCAGGTAAAGTAGCAGAAGATGAGAACAAGGAGAACACCATTGAACAAACCAACATCTCATTGAACTCTGAATCTGTTGCTTCGAACTCAGCTGCTTCTGATAAACATGCTGTTGAGAAATACAAGCCACCAATTCCAATGAAACAGAGTGCCTGTTGTAATTGTGCTTGTGGGAACAACAAGAGACAAGGCAAGGATACGTCACCAGGGGCAGGAAGAAACAACTCCTACGTGAAGAAGCAGACTTGCTTTCACCGTGGAACACCTGGACACATTGCCAGACATTGTCCAAATCGCGCATACGTTCCCTACTATGCACAAGGGTGGCAGAACGCGCCAGGAGGGAGATACTCCAAAAGAAACCCCTCGAGGTCACGTTCAGACCATGATGACTGGAATGCGCAGAAGGCCAAGAATCAAACCCAAAAGGCCAAGAATCCGAATCCCAAGGGCAAGAAGGGAATGTCGGCCAAGAAGCCAAATCCAAGAGATGCTCCCGTGAAGCCAAAATCAAAGTCATCTCAACGGACGACATCAAGATCAAAAGCAAGTACTGAGCCACCCATCAGATCGAAAAAGAAATGGGTTAAACCCAACTACAAATGGGTTCCGAAGGCTCACTCTCCCAAATCTTCTAACGATTCTAATATTTCTTCATCTTCTGTTTGTGATAAACAGGATATGTCATGGGAGAGAGTACCGTGCAAGGATGAAAAAGGTCAACCCCGTTTCAAAATGGACTGGATTCCAAAGACCAACTAATCCTGCTCTGTGTCGGAGCAGCTATGGAGGCATATCATCAGACTTCGGTTTGTTGGTAGTGGCTGTTCCAGGCACATGATAGGGGACATCTCTCAATTGTACAACATTTATAACTTTGTTTGGGAGTATGTGTCCTTTGCGGGAAAGGAAGGGATCACTCATGGGGTTAGTGCTTAACGATGTGAAGAATTTTCGGATCTATTTTGAGATTATGCGTGCTGTTCTCAGACCTTCTGGATGCAAATTCAATCGGTGACTTACGGTTTGAATTTTCTTCTCTATACTTCTGAGTTTTTCTTAAGCTGATTCGCTTTAAAGACTAATTTTTGTTTTAGGATAGTTTAAATTTGCGCATTTACTTTTGTTTCTCTCCTATGCACAAATTTAGGGGGATTAATTTTTGGTTTAGCTGTTCTGAGATTATGCGTGCTGTTCTCAGACCTTCTGGATGCAAATTCAATCGGTGACTTACGGTTTGAGTTTTCTTCTCTATACTCCTGAGTTTTTCTTAAGCTGATTCGCTTTAAAGACTAATTTTTGTTTTAGGATAGTTTAAATTTGCGCATTTACTTTCGTTTCTCTCCTATGCACAAATTTAGGGGGAGAAATAAAAACATAAAAAAATCCAAAAACATTAGAAAATCAGAAAATCCAAAAATATGGTGTTAATGAAATGTGCTTGAGGGGGATGTTTTGGGAAGTGATATAATCATGTGATAACAGGCAATCTGAATCTGTGTAAGGGACTGAATCTGAATTGTCTAGGCTCTGTGTTCAATGCGCTGGTAGGCACGAAAGATTAAAATGGACTTGACTAGGCATTAATGAACTTAAGGAATCTAGAGACTTGAAAAATCTTGACCTAGATAGATCCATTTAGCCAGACAATACGACGCCCAGATAGGTTGAGCAGGGAGATATACATGATAATCCACCAGTCACACTAAAATAATCTGTATCTAGAACCGTGGTTTAACTCTTCCTCGATGTACGGACTTTGTCCTTAATTCCGGTATTGATGGGGCGACTAGGGAATTCCAATAAAGTAGGTCTGTAGGAAATTATTTTCTTGCTTTCTTTCTGTTAGTCATATGTTTCCTCCTCTACGTGATTGAAATACATCTGACCTGGACTGCAACATATGCAATTCCATTTCTCTGCATCTTCTATCTATGCAATTCTTCCTGTCTGTTAGTCATATGCTGTCTCCTTTGCATGATTGAAATACATCCGACCTGGTACACAGCATATGCACAATTCTACATCTCAATCCCTCTAAATCTGGTTAGTCATATGTTTCACCCTCTGCGAGATTGGAAGAGATCTGACCTGGGTGTATAGCATATGCACTCTAAATCTGACTTCTCTCATAATAATTGTCTGCTCACCTAAAGTAAGGAGTACTTTGGAAGTTCCTGATTATTGGGGTATGTCAGGAAGCGGGAAACATGTTCTAGTACATTTAAAATTTAACAATCACTAGGTTGTCTGTAGATCTCGCTGCTCAATTTAGGTGGACAACAATATCTTTGGTCGTCGTCAGCTGAATGGTCCTTAAGGAATATTATATAGGATCTTAGGATCACATTGTCTTGTCACTTATAGTATGTCCTAATTTTGTCACTATCTCTCGTGTTTAAGTGGACCACAATATCGGCGATTGACCAGATCTATTCATGAAGGGAGAGGTACTGATAAACGGATAAAGGCTCTCTAAAAACTTTGATCCCAAATCACTCTTAAAGTTAGATATCATTTTATTTTTGTTAAATTTGTTCATAGTTTCTTCTAATTTAAATATTAGGGGAGAATTAAAAATTTTAAAAACCAAACAAAAATCAGAAAATTAAAAATCCAAAAATAGTGCTATTTCTGTTTTATTTCTTTTTTAGAAAATATGAAAAATCCAAAAATATTGTGTGCTAAATTTTTCTTTTAGTTTTGTTTTGTCTTGAAGAGTGAATTTAGGTGAAGATGAAACTCATGGAAGTTTGTGTCGAAGATTTCTGAGCCAAGGCTTCATCCGTGATCATCGAAGAATTCTCATTCGAAGGAGCAAGAAATGAAGATTATTCTTTCGACATTCAATCTTTCAACCCCATAAGCAAGGTGAAGCTGAAATTGAAGATTATGTGACGGATTGCATTGAAGACTCCTCAATCAATCTGCTGCTATCTTGAACCTGCTGAAGTGATCCAAAAGATTTGTTCTCTCTGATGTTCTCTCTGAAGATTCTCAAGCTGAAAGCGCTATCTTTCAAGAATTGGTACAAGAAGCCTCCTCACCCAATGTGCGTTAAATGTCAAATTCTGAAGAAATGGCCAACTGCTCAAGATGAAGTCATTTATTGAAGATTCATCAAGTTCATCTTGAAGCTGTGAAGTCATCAAAGATAAAAGCTGAAGCCAAGCTCCCAATGAAGATTGATAAGAAAAGCCAGCTACTTTTTAAGGGGGAGCTTGTTGGGTCAATTAAGAAAAGAAAGCTATAAACCAAGGGGGAGATTGTTGGGTCAAAAATATGGTTTATACTTTACTTTTCTAGGCATTAATAGTTTTTGGTTGTGTAATATATTTTTGCAGTTGTATTTACGGCCTAATGGGTGTTTACCGCCGTAAACAGGTTTACGGCCGTAAACCTTGTTTACGGCCGTAAACCCATTTACGGCCCATGTTTCTCATGTATATATATATAGGGGTGAGGGGTGTGAGGAACAGATTGATGAACAGAGAAGGAGTGTACAACCAAGAGAGAGAGAAAGGAGTTTTAGTGTGTGTAAGTGTGTGAATCTTGTGTAAGGGAACTTCATTCTAATCAATACATTCAAGATTCATCATCTTCTTCTTCTCCTTCTCTTCTATTTGATCTGACATCATCCGTTTGATTGGGATTCCGCACCATCAAACGGATCTGATTGATACTCAAGCAGATTAGGGACTTATAATAGTTAACTCAGTGAGTACCAAGTGAATACGCCAGGGTTATATACAACGATGATCAAACAACCAATGGACTGTGTGCCTTCCGCCTCATTCCCTGTTCCTTGTTTGGTTGTGGGCTTAAGGCAGATACACACAACCCATTGTTTGTTTACTCTGGGTTTTCTATAACTTTTATCAATTTAATACTCATAGAAAGGACTGTAGAGTCATTTTTACTTATCTTTCATCAAAGCAGGAAATATAGGATTTTCTGGAGGAACAGACAAACTTTTCTAAACAGAACTTACTACAACTTTCTACAAACTTTCTTACTACTTACTTACATCACTAAAATCTTATGAACTCACCAGCTTAATTGCTGATCAACTCTTTCAAAATAACTTGTATTCTCAAGAGACTAGTAGACAGGTACTCGCGCTGGGAATTAAGAAGATGGAGCATAATAGCTTCAAGTCTTGTTTTGTTATTTGCTTATGTATTCTATGTTTTGTGAACACACACATTGTAAACACTTTCTTTATAATGAAATGGTTGTTCATTATTTATTTATTTATTCATATGGTATGTAATAATTAAATAGATAGTTTTCATTTTGTTTATTTTTTTAAGTAATATATTACTTTTAAAAATAGTTTATTTTGATAAAAACATAACAAGAGTGAAGATGGTGACCATTGAAGATCAAAAGTTTATAAACTTGACTTTATTGAAGTTTTATAAACTTTATAAAATTATATTTATAAATTTGCTACAAGGTGTTGAAGCAAGTAGGAGCATGAAGACATTATAAGATTTTTGGTCCTTTTATGTGCAGTAGGAATGGAGTTGTCATTTTTGTGATGACTCACAAAATGTCACTAATTTATGGTTGGTTTATGAACATATGTTTTGCATTCTTGTGTTGTTTATATTTACGTTGATATTGTGTTTATAATTGTTAAATTAGATTTCACATGCAAAATAATATTTTTGAGAATAAATAACATCACATGCAGTTTTGTTTTAAGTAAATTTGTCTTTTAACGAATTGTAAAAAAGTTTTAAAAATGAAATGAGTTTTATCGTTTTAAACTAGCTAACGGTAAATTTCGGGATTAACATTATATTAGTTTAAAATTGAGATTTTAGAGACTTATCAAACTTCAAAGCTAATTTTATAAACTGAAGTTTTATTAAAAGGTTTATAAATGTTCTTTAGTGCTCAAACGGTAAAACCTAATACTAGTTATTAATTTTAAATTTTGATCGCATCTGTTATATAAAATTTGGATTTTATAGAAGAACATTGTTAGAATGTGATTTTAAATAAAAAAACATACCACGACTTATTGGATGCATGCAATAACCATACTATAATGTGTTTTTTAAACTAGAATTATAAAGCATCAAAGACCCATTATTAAACTCAAATCTATGCAATCATATTTCAATCACACTCGCTCGTCTCTTGTACACACTAGTGGGATAAACGTCAACTAACCGCTATGTGTTATTTTTTGATTGTGAAGGTGTGTTCGCGATTTCTATAACCTAGTTATAGGCCGATTACACAAGTTCTTCAAACTAGATAATTTGATCGGAAATCTATTGTGATAAAGGAAACCTAAGTAATAGAGATCTTGTAACACCGTATTTTCACTTTACAATATATTTTAACATAAACGTCTAGTTACAAAATTCAAAGCCTTAATACTTTGTGTTTTAGACAATGTGTTCCATACGAAAGTTGTACTAGATGTCAATACGAACTTGTGGATATTAAGAACGTTGAAAATGAAGTTCATATCAAGAAGTTATGATTTTTGTAGGTCTTTGTTTAAAATTATAAAGTAAAAATAGGTTTCGATTTAGTTGTTGAAGTCTAAAAGAAAGTAATAGTACTATTAATTACGAAACTAGTGATATAAAGAACGTCTAAAATGGATCTGGTATGAGAAAGTTACGATTTATCAAAGACAACGAGAAAATAGTTGGCGGGGACACGTGGCAGTACCGGAGACCATCTAATCTACCAACCAAGTGCGACACGCCTATTGGAATGGAACAACACGCCTTACGAGGCAGCATATTATTAGGCGGTCAGCCATCCTAATTTCTTACACGATTTTCTCTCGTGAATTTCTCTCTCACCTTCGGGCATTTCAGTCCCTCGTGATACGACTTGTCAATCTGTAGTTTCAGTAGTATAATTAGCGAACCTTTGGAAGTTTTGAAAGAAGAGAAGAAAGTAGTCGTTGAAGCTCTGCTTACAGATTTGGGCTTCGCAAAATCAAGTTATACTTACTCCTATCTACAACTGATTATACCCTTAGTCGTTATTATGAACCTATAAGTACCATATTAGTCAGAAATTCCAGCTAGATGTTCTGATTGGTCTACTTATGGGAGAAGTGTCTAGGATTGACACATTAGCATGGTTGTTGGATTTCAGAAAAAGCTATATGCCAAAATGGTCCTTCCTCCCGACTGTCTTAATTGGATGATCCTTATTTGATAGCCATAAAAGTATATTTAGGATTAATGAAGGATCTAAATATTAGTCGTTATGCTCAAATGATGAATAACCAATATAATATATTATAGGCTAATACGTTGGTCAAGCTATCTGCAAAGATGTCTACTTAGCTATTTCGAGACTGATCAGGTAAGTTATCTCACGGTACTATGTATTACAATATATATTTGTGTATATTAGAATGTAAGCGCTAGTAGAGAAGAGGTATATACATAGACTGGTAGAATCTATGTATGATTGAATGTTGTTTATATGATTTGTTCATTATGTCTATGTAAGGAGTTAATGGGAGAATGGCGACTGCCCATGGCCTTATAGACTCGTGTTGACAATGGAATGGTGACAAGCTGTGAGTCCAGATACACACGTTCTTGGTATAACGACGAAAGGTCGTAACCATTGTTTGTACACATGTATGTGTATTGTGATATATGGTATTTTGGGGAACTGACTAAATATTGTCTTACAATTTTTTAATAAACGTTTTTCAGGTTGTTCCACTGACCGCGTGTGTATGTCTTTTTTAAATGAAAATTTTGGGTTGAAAATTGGGATGTTATAGATCTGAAGCATAAATGAGATCCAACATGTATATTAAACTTCGTTATTAGTGATCCTATAACACTTGGAATTATATAATTGAATATAATTGATACCTGATATCTACATGGTTCAATTCAATGAATCAGATAAAAGGATACATAACCATTTACTTGTCTGTAACTTGGATACTAGACCATGATAATTAATGTTTCTGGAAACTTAAGGGTATTAATTATAGAAGATTTAAATATTGAAAATACTAAATGAATTTTATTAAAATTTTGTTGATGAAAACAAAATTCGATCTCATAACCATGCATCATCTTTCTCGTGTTGACCTACAAGAGTATATAACATTCGATGGATATAATTTATACGACTGGCTCTGTATCTTGAAAGAGAATCTTGAAAGAGATTAGAAATTATACATTATTAAAGGCCATATTCCTAAACAACCTGCAGTTACTAGTAAAGTCGGACATGGTGTTTGGTGAAAGCATTGTTGTGATGTTAATGATGTTTTTGAAATCATATTGGGTAAATTTATTCCTGATGTATGACTTCTTTTCTAATGAGTGTCTAGATTTAGTAAAAGATACCTAATCAAATTTATTAACAACTATAGTTATTGTAAATTATATTTTACATGTTAAAACATAATTGTGAAATCTTTGTTAAAATTTTCAAATATAAAGTTGAGATACAACCAGTAATACCATCTAAATCCTTAGTGATAATAAAGGATGAATAAAACCTTACTAGATATGGTTTACTTTGTAATTTGTGGAATTTATCTTTCTTTATTCTTTTTGGATTACGCCTTAATAACTATCACTTGTATCTTGAATACAAACACCAACTAATTAGTAGATATAACACTTTACAAGATTTAGTATGGAAAGGCTCCATCCTTTTCTTACTTAATGTTTTGAGGATTAAAAGCCTATATTAGACTACAGCTTCTAGATCCAAAATATACTAAATATATATTTGTTGAATATTCTAAAAGGTTGTTTGTATTATTTTATACAAACCCACAAAGCAATTGGGAGGCACATGGAACTTGAAATAGCTCAAGAACCATAGCCTGATGTAGCAAGAACTGGTGCTAGTTTCAACAAAAAATTGTTGAACATTAATAACATATATTCATAAACACATACTGGTCACATATATGGTAGAAATCATCTATAACATGAGAAATATGGAATCTATCATTGATGAGTTATTTTTGATGGTTTATGGAAAATCCACCAATTAGTAAAATGTTATATCAGACTTTGAATCTGATTAATGATTTAGAGTCATGAACACTAACATGTAATCCATGTCTAATAATCAAGTAAGATCTTTATTAAATCTTCCTCCTTATAGCAAGACTAGAAGGAGTAAGTAATTCTTTTAGATAGAATATATAAATATGGTGATCTATACACATTTAGAAAGACTTGTTATTAAAGGCCTTAATCACACTCATGTCAATGACTTTGATCAAACCTTTTCTCAAGTAACTATGATAAGATCAATAAGGATATTATTTATAGTTGGATGACTCTTCCTGCTCTGCTTCCCCATTTCGCAGGCTGCACAAAGATGTTATTTATCAAACTTCAGGAGTGGAAGCCCTCGCACATGATCACCAAGAACAAGTTTGTTGATGTCTTTGAAATTGTGATGCGAGAGTCTTTTGTGCCATAGCCAGCTATCATCTGTAGAAGCTTTTGTAAGTAAGCAGATGGTTGGCTTCCCTTTGATGGGGTTCAAATTGAGTGGATACATCTCGCCTTTACACTTTGACTTTAGGAGCACGGTTTTGGTCTCCTTTTCGATGATCTCAGATCCCTCATCATCAAACGAAACTTTTAATCCTGTACTAACCACTAGTTGTGAAACACTTATGAGGTTGTGTTGTAGGCCTTCTACGTATGCGACCTTACGAATTGAAAACTCTCCACTTGTGATCATCCCATAACCCTTGATTTCTCCAAGTGAGTTGTTGACGTACTTTACTCTTCCACCATCTTTTAGTGCTCGAAACTCTCTCAGTTCTTCCTTTCTCCCTGTCATGTGACGCGAGCAGCCACTGTCAATGTACCATTCGGAGTCAAACTGCTCGTCACAGATCATCCACAAAAATTAAAGATATTTAGGAACCCAAAGTTGTTTGGGTCCACGTTAGGCTTTCACAGGAAAAGTAATAGCAATATCAACTAAATAAGATCTTTTGACCAAGGTGGTGTTATCTTTCTTTTTAATTTGAAAAACAGTGATCCTATTATCTTTTAAGTTCCTATACTTTGTGGATATTTTCCTTTGCTTATTTTTGATCTGTTGCTTGACAACTTTCTTCTCAACTTTCTTAGGATTAATTTCGTACCTTTTGAGAGGAACTTTAGGCTCCGAAACTATCTTTCCTTTGCCTATAACATCTTGCGATGTCTTGGATGAATTTGAAGCATTCGTGTTAGGAGAGATGTGAGACTTTGTTTTCTCCATAGGTTTCCATGATTTGAAAATGATGGTTTTGAAACCCTTTTTGTTTCGAAACCTATGGAGACTGAGACTTAGTTCATTAAAAATCTTAGGTTTCGCAGGTGAAGAGACTTTCGCATTTAGATTGGTTGATTTTTCTTGATAGACAAAGTTGGGATTTTTGGATCTCCAGAATGCTTTCTTTCCTTCAGATTTTTTATATATCTTGCATTTCTTTGACGTTTTTGAGCTGCGAATTGCTTAGAGGATTTGTGAACATTAGCCCTAGATTTGGGCTTTCTAAGAGGAGTATCACTTGGAACTTTCTTGGTTCCACTGGGACTCCCCTTTTCGTAGCTCGATTTGACTTTCTTCAGCGGTTATGCTACGTATCTGCCCTTCGTTTTCTAAGAGGTCTTTTCAGATAGACCTTTGGTTTAGTCTGCATTGTCGATTGGAGCTGACCAGAAAAATTCATCACAACAATCTTTATTGTCGTCTTCAACCATGGACGTTAGTTCTGCTGTTTGATTTTTATTCAGCCCCTTAGTTGCGAAAAATTGATTAGGAACAGTTTCAACTTTTGGATAAACAGTTGCTTTTTCTCTCAAAACTTTTGATTTAACTCCAGAAAAACGTGCAAACTCAACTGAATTTTCAGAAATTAAGACTTTCGTAGGTTCAGGTTTGTTTTTAACAAATTTAGAGCAATCAACCTCATCCTCCACATAGATTTCACTCATATCACTATCATCGTCGAATTCAGATGTGTTTGCAACATTAAGTTTGTTTTTTTAACTTAACTTATTGTTTAATGAGTCAACTTCTGCACAGTATCAAATTTTGATTTTCTCTTTGCCATTTTCATCCAAAAGTTGTTTTAACATATTTTTGTGATCTTTGGACTTTATGAAAGATTCAATTTTGTCCAGTCCAACTCTGTAAGCATCCGAGACTTCATCCGATGAGATGATGGATTCGCGTCTGTAACAATCTGCATCGATCTCGTCCTCTTTCAATTCGAGAAAGGGCAAAATCATCTTGTGATTTTTCTTTCCAATCTCACAATCAAGATGTAACTGAGTAATATTAAAATAAAGTCTTTTGGCAATCAAACAATTTTTTTTTGCTGTTTTAAAAGCCCTAAATTATCTCTCTGCAAATAAATCAACTCATCCCTAGACTTAGAAAAATCTGACTCCAACTTTTCAATCCACATGCGTCTCTCTTCACTTTTGTTCGAAACCCTGCCGAGTTGATCAGTTAAGTTAGAATTATTCAAACGGGTTCTTTTTAAACTTTCGCTGAAACTAGATACTGTATATTTTAGATCATCTAATTTAGTTTTATATCTAGACATAGGAATATTCAGTGATTTAAGAATGGTGTGTACCTTGTTTATCACCCGCTCACATTCGCTAATCTACTCAGGGACGGGTTTCATTGTGAAACAGTTGTCGGAGACACGGCCGCCATCAGTAGCATATCTTCTAAGTTCCGAACCTTCATTTGTCACCACAAAGCACCTTCCACCAAACTGCGAATCATCACCTTTTGCCATGAAGCTTTTTCCATGAGTTGTTCTACGAACCTCTTCGTCTTCAGAGTCAGTCGACCACACTTAAACCCTGCCAAACTCATCATCATTTTCTTGCACAATTAAAGCAGGTTTAGCATCATCAGCACTTTTCTTCTTATTGATTTCCTCAAGCTTTCTTAGTAAATAGGCCTCATCATCCTCCTATTTTCCTTCTTCTCATTCATTCTCTGTAGCATGCACTCCTTTGCTAGATGATTTTTTCCATGACAAAAGTTAGAGTCATAGCCGGAGTCACCTACAAGCTTCTTTTCTTTCTTTGTTTCTTCTTTTTGAGGGTTGTCTGCACTCTCATCCTTCACTTTCTCAGAACTGTAACTTCCCTGCCAGTTTCGGTTTTAGTTGCGACCGAAATTCTTCTTTGCGAACCTCCTTGGGTCGGATACCATTAAGGCATAATATTCCTTGGAGAGTTCATAATCAGAGAGATCTGACTCCGAACCATCATCAATAACTTTCTTTCCCTTTGCCACAAGTGCCAACGAACCCATTCCAGAGACAACTTTTCCTTCACTGGTCACTTCGTCTTCATGTGACCTTAGAATACCAACGAGCTTTGCTAATGAGTAATTTTTGAACTGCTCGTGTGCTTTAACTGTAGACACAACATGTTTCCACATGGACCTTAACCCATTCATAAACATCACCTTCTGCTCAATAAGTTCTCGCTTGATCTTGTGCTTCACCATCCTGCTTAATAGATGGTTGTAGCGGTTGAACGTTTGGTTAAGCTTCTCCTCAAGCTTCTGAATGAAGGCTCCAAACTCTGAAAGTAACAACGTTTGGATGGAGTGTTCAAGATCAGCGTCGCTTGAATACAGTTCCCTAAGCCTGTCCCATATTTCTTTCGCAGTTTCGCAGGAGCTCACTAAGCGAAAGGTATCAGCTGGTAAAGCTAAATGGATGATCCTCATGGCCTTGACATTGTTGATTAACTTGTCTCTTTCATCCTGGGGTATGTTGTCAATATCTAGAAGAAGAGCGTTGTACTCAGCTTCAGTTTTAATAACTTTTTTTTGTACCTATGTGAGCAAACGTCTCCTTGGTTATGGCATCCCATATCAATGAACCATGGTCTTCAAGCCCTAGCATGTAATCTTCAAAGTGCAGTGCCTACACTTCATAATCGTTTGGAAACAGAATAGGGATCCTTTTTGTAGATCCAATGCTGCTTGATAGATTGATTGAGTTAGCGTGAGAATCGTCAGACTGCATGTTGTCGATTAATTGAAAACTTGTATGAACCAAATGTGTAAACCTAGAATCGCGTTTAGGGTAAAATAAAGATCAAGATTCAACGTCTGTAATCGATGAACTCGAAGAAGACGTCAAACACAGATCCTATTAAAGCGGAAACCCTAATAGCTCTTTAAACAGAAGAGATGCGTATGGATTACACAGTCTCCTACTCAGATACCAATTGTTGAGACTAAATCTTGAATGATTGATAGATTCAAACAGGTAAACAGATTAAGAACACAGAATGAATATCAAATATGTCGAATGATTTATTATCACAACCTTAGAAGAGCTCGATTAAGAACTGCTACTGTAAAGGCGTGTAGGGTTTACAAAGATGGTTGACCATTACATAAAATAGTGCATGCATGCACCTTAAATAGCTAAACCCTAACAATAAATAATGGATGGTCAGGCTCAACCCAGATACAAAATAGACTAAACATTAAGCCCACGATGACGCAATACTAAATATCCAACACACACACACACACTTATATATATATATATATATATATATATATATATATATATATATATATATATATATATATATATATATATATAACATACATATTTTTACATGCATGATATAGGTTTAAACTATTTACGAGATTGATAGTTTTTTCATGACGTAAGCGTCATGGAATGCATTAATTTCTCATAAATTCATAACGATTTTGTAACTAGCTAATAAGTTATCTTTACTAGTTGTATCATTTTTAAACAACTACAACATATGCGTATTTAAATAAAATTAGTTTATAAAATATTATTTGACATAATATTAATATAAACTAGATATATGTTTTATAAGCGTATTTCATAACCGATATACAGATTTCACATGTTTATAAACACATTTCATAACCGATATATATATATATATATATATATATATATATATATATATATATATATATATATATATATATATATATATATATTTCACGTGTATTCTCCCCCAAAAATAAAAAAATAAAAACGTTAAAAAGGGTTCGGAATCACTCGCTTTCGTAGCGTGAACTTGGATGGTGTGAAACTTGTTGCTAAAATTTCTATGCGTCATTCCTTGCTCTCAAAACGAATCACTGTGCCTATTTATATTACAAAATAAACCAAGGATAGTTTTGGTATTAATTATTAAGTATAGGGTGGTCTTTGTTAAAATAAATAAATTCTAGGGATTGATTTTGCTAAAACCATCCTCAAGGGACTGATCTTGTAATATATTTTTAAGGCAAGGACAAAAAGTGCACATTCTCAGCCTAAGTTGCAATTTCGGACACATCTTGCTAATATTTTCAAAGGGAGGGGCTGGAAATTCATATTAAAAACTACTTTGGAGTTCCATGACTAAAATTGTTAAGGTTTTCGATGGAGGGGTTGTTTCTGGATAATTTAAATGGGAGTTTGACTCATATGATAACTTATTTCACCAGAAGGGCCAAGTTGTAGAAATCAGTTATCTTAAGGGTTTAATTTAATTAAAATGAAACACACTTTATACAGTGCATCGTCTTCCCTCCCACCCCCTGGTCGCCATTACATGGGACGATAGAAAACAACAAAACCATTCACAACTAGCATTCCCTCCCACCCCCTGGTCGCCATTACATGGGACGATAGAAAAAAAAAACAAAACTGTTCACAACTAGCATTCGGTGGTTCTCGCTCCAAAATAACGAAATAAATGGAAAAACGAGGTTGGAGATGGAGAGCCTTACAGTGGCGATGACCTGAAGTGGCAGCGGACGGTGTGTTGGGTATAATCTTGATGCTGGAAGATTGAGAATGAGTTATAGCTTTGACCAATATGCATGGGAATGGACCGGGTATTATGGAGATTATTTAATCACTTGTATACCCACGTTTCTGGTAGGATGTGTACCTATTTTCTAGGTACAATAGTTTATAAACAGGTTAGGTTGTCATTTGTTTTATAGTGTAATCAATTTTTCATTCTTGAAAGTTTGCAGGTGGGTTAAAGGAAGGTTGGTTACCAACACTTGGTATCAGAGCACTAGGCTCATAACTGGTTCTTAGCAGAAAGAAGAAAGACGTTGTACACCAGCAAATTAGAAAGAAGAAAAAAGAATGAAGAAAGAAGAAAGAAGAGAGATAGGAAGATAAAAAGGCAGAAATAAGAAAGAAGAGAGAAGAAAGAGGAAAGAAGAAAGAAAGATAGAAAGAAATATAGAAAGAAAGAAGCAGCAAGTCCGGTCACGTTTGGTGATCATAAGAAAGAAGTAGCAGAATTTTCTATATGAACAATAGCAAGTGTAACAAGCAAGAAGGGTTGTCGCATAGTCTGTAGCAAGTTGCCGACAATACAATCATAGCAAGAAGAGAGTTTCGGGTTTGTAGCAAGTAGCAAACAAGAAATAAAATCAAGAAGCAAGAGGCATGAGATAGCAAGAAGTATGAGCAAGATTATAGCAATAGAAGCAAGCTCAAGAGAATCAAGATTAGGGGGTGATTGTTGGGTATAATCTTGATGCTGGAAGATTGAGAATGGGTCATAGCTTTGACCAATATGCATGGGAATGGACTGGGTATTATGGAGATTATTTACTCACTTGTATAAACACTTTTCTGGTAGGATGTGTACCTATTTTATAGGTACAATAGTTTATAAATAGCTTAGTTTGTCATTTGTTTTATAGTGTAATCAATTTTTCTTTCTTAAAAGTTTGTAGGTGGGTTAAAGGAAGGCTGGTTACCAACACGGTGATGGTGATTCAGCGACGGTGGTGGCAGGAGGCTGTTCCGGTGGCCTTCTGCTGCTTCGTTTTCTTCTTTCTCTGGCAAACCCGACGAGAGGGAGGGCAGGGAGGAAATTTTTGACATCCACAGTTGGGATGGGTGGTATTTGGTGGTGATTTTGGTCAAGAGAGGGTGATGCAAGGTGGTCCTATGGTGGGGTAAGGGTGGTGAAATGGTGGTGTTTCAGAACTGATGAATTTGGGCTATGAATTAGTGAGTCTTTAGAGGATTATGCCCTATATTTAACACCAATATCAGATTTCAAGAAGATGGTTGTGGTGAATGGTTTTGAGGAGAGGAAGACAACATTAATTTTTATTTCATACACTTGTATATGGCTCCAATTTGATCAGGAAGGAAAGGGTTTTAGCATGTTTCTTCATAAGTCCATTTGACTTTCACAAGTCGGAAGATGGAGAGAGAGAGAGAGAGTCACGTGAATAGGGTTGATCATTTGCTTATTTACTTATTTGTTTTTTTAACCAAAAAGCATAACATTTCATTAGGCATTTAAAATGCCTTATAAACAATTTTCATTTTGCGTGTCCGATTCTTGAAGTCGGGTAATTTTTCCGATTGTGCCGAATGATACATTTTAATTCAAGGATTCTAAAAACCCGAACGGATAAATGTTTCTAGTTGTAGAACTCCGGGAATTTGTGTTTAAAGTTTCACGTTTACAAGTGTCTCAACGGATCAATACAGTTTATGCAGTTCAGGTAAAATCAACGTTTTACCGGTTTGGTTTCTTAAAACAGTCATAACTTTTGCATGCGAACTCCGCTTTGGACGTTCTTTATATTTTCGGACTTAGGTAAACATGAGCTTCGAGACTAGAGTATTTTCTTTACTCACACACACTAAATTCAAAATTTTAGTTTTTTTAGACGTTAACTAAGGTTACAGTTTGTGCTTTATGATTCGGTTGAGATTTTTGACAACGGAAAGTAAGATACCATCTCATAACTTATTGTAATTGAAATGACACTATATTTTTATGAAAATATGCATTAAATTCAATCGGTCAAGATACAAAAGGTTTGCGGTCAACTGACCGGCTACGGATTCAGACCTAAATTCTGGGATATCACAAATCTCGACCTCCAATGGATAATCCAGAATCCCTGGAGCATCACTAAACTTCTTGTTAAGCGCAAGAGATACAAAGGATCGTGTAGCGCCCGAATCAAACAGAACATGAGCGGTCAGACCATTGACTATGAAAGTCCCTATACATGATCTGATACGATATAAGCATAAATAAGGAAAGCAATAAAGATATAATAAAATTACATACTTGTAACCACATCCGGTGCTACTTGGGCCTCGTCGGTAGTCAGCTGAAATGCACTGCTCTTTACCATAGGTGTCTCCGCCTTTCCGTGGCAGCCATCGGTAATCCTCACGGTGGTTGGTGCAGGCGCCGCCACTGCCCCTCCTTACAACCTCGGAAAATCGGTCTTTTATGGCTTGCCTGGTTGCAGTGAAAACAGATAAATGCACTCTACGCGCAATCCCTACTCATGTGACATGTCTGCCCACATCTGTAACAACCCAAACCCATTAATCGACACGCCCCACTATGGTGATTACCGCAGCGGCCCCGACCCTACTGGACCCTAGAATGCGAATCAAAAGTCTTGGGCCTCATAGCGTGGCCCATGGTAGTCTGCACCTGCTCTGGCTTGCGCTTGGTCTGAAGCTCCAGCTCAATCTCCCGCTTGCGGGCCCTCTTAATCATATCATTCAGGGTCTTGCATCCTGAATAGCTCATAAACTCCCTGATGTCGTCCCTCAACATGTCATGATATCCCGTCTTCTTCATCTCCTGATCTGCAGCGTACTGCAGAACCAACAGAACCCTCTCAAGGAACTTGGCGATGATCTCCGCCACTGTCTCAGTAGTCTGGCGAAGGTCCTAAAAATCCATCGCCAGCTGTTGCACCTCGATCGCCAGTGCAAGCTCCCTCTAGAATCTCGTAACAAACTCCTCCCAAGTCATGGTTGCCACTGTCATAGTCCCCACAGCTCGGCCGACCTCATCCCACCAATCTCATGCTCGAACCCTCAGCACGAAGGATGCAAACCACCCTTTTTCCCCCTCCGGGTAAAAACTCGTCCCATGAGCATTCTCTATGTTTGCGATCCAGCGTCGGCTAGTGATGGGTCCTTAGCCCCAAAGAACTCAGGAGCTCCACAAGCCTTGAACTCCCTAAATGAAGGAGTTCGTGCTCCTAACTAACCCACAACAATCTCGGCTCAAAAGTACCTGAGGTGCTCATCCATAAGCTCCATAATCCTCTCCTTGATGGTACGAAACATCACAGGAGTAGCATCCACTATATCGCAAGTGACCTCGGCCGCAATGAACTCGTGTAGCCTCTTATCAATTGGTTTTGTCCCCGAGCCAGAAACAGAACCATAACCAGAGCCAGAATCTCCTCCTCGAGTAATAACCACCATACTCAAACTGAAATCCAAACAAATAAAAAATTATCACAGAAACTCGAGGAAACTCTCACTATACCAATTTCCTTAGAGTCTCCAGGTCCGTCCTTGTCTCAAGTACAGATATTTTGCTTCCAGTAGTATGGGCCCAATACTACCTTCCACACCTACATGTACCCCCCTCAAGATTCGTCCTCATTCCTCTAAGTCACCACATTAAAACCATATATCAATCCTATGCTAAACAGCATATCAATGAATAGAAGTTGCCAACACTGTCGGTTGCCATATGAATAGAAGTTATACACAAAATGGGATCACATAGACTGTTAAATAATGATTCTACCTAAGTCCACAACCAAACAAGGAACAAGAAATAAGGCTAAATCAATCATTCTAGGTTTATATGATCCTAATCGTATACAACTTTTAAAGCATACACTAACCACCTATTTGAGACGATATCAATTCCAAACAATACATAGCATTCGAATCCCCTAGGCTATGAGGCATCATATAAATCATGAAATCCTATCATACGATCCTCGAAGGTATCCTTAGCCCGAATCTGGCATGCAATTCATATATCAAGCATACTAATCATAATACATAGGTATGGGTAAATTAGGAACCACTTACTTGATCTCGTTTGATTACACGCATCACACCCATTTTTACTTAGTAACAAACGTTTCTTTTAGAAATTCAATTTCTTTTTCTTATGAAAAGATTATCATTTCCTCAATTTGAGTTCTGACACACCCGAAAGTGTGCCCGCTCAAACCAAGGCTCTTATACCAACTTGTAACGACCCAAAATTCACAAGTAAAATTTTCATTTTTGAGTTCATCAATCCAAACAACACATGTCTTGAAAGTATCCAAAATACAACTTATCACAAATATCATAGTAACAGAAATCATAACATGCAGAAATCATGTGGGGATGATGTTGTGCCATCAGGTCGGGCTCTTCCCTTCTGTACCGGAAGAACCTGAAACCAAAAACATATCTGTACGCATAACACTTAGTGAGATTCACCAAAATAGAACATACGCAATACACATAAATATAATAGCACGTGGTTGTGTCAGGTCCGTAACAACCCTCGGGTCTATATCAACCATATGCAACAGCAAATGCTGTGTCGAGTCTGTATCAACCCCCGAGTTGTTATCAACCCCGAGTCCATATGACTCCAATACCAAATTGACTCCATCCATATAACATACAATCACATAAACAATAATCACATAATGGTACACATCCTACACATACAGATCAGTGGGTCGACCTTGGTGCCTTCGACCCACCAGTGTGGTAAGAAGACTCACATATAGTTGAAGGTAATTGAATCTCACACATGTGTTGCTGCTAACATGGCTCCACACACTAATCAAAACCTAAATACATACATAATTAAAATCGGGTTTTAATTCAATACCAATGGTCCAAATCATCCTTTATATTATTAAGGGAAAAATACAATTTTGCCCTTTCCATTCCTAGCCCAACTAAACAAGTCCAAAACCCCCTAATCACCTATGGCCCAAAAATGGCCCAATAGTTTTTCTAGGAGTATGCCCAATGTATTGCGTATTATGCCCCGCGTATTATCGAGCCTTGGAAGATTTAAGGGGTCGAAACCCTCTACGACCATCGTACAGAGAATTATGCCCAACGTAATTCCCTGAAATCAAAACTCTTAAATGAGGTCTTAATGCATTCAGAGTTAACATCCAAAATTTAGATCTAACTCCAATAAACGTCTAAAATCATAAAGTTGTAACCTTTATGCCTTTACATGGCAAGAAGGAAGCTAAAAACCAAAACCCCAACTTAAATCATCATCTAGAGTTCCATAACTCTTGCATGGATGAAAACCAAGGACCAAGCATGAATTTTTATGCCACTATACATCCTAAAACGTTTGGAAGGACAGCTTAAAAGCTCTGGAGTATTCCACAGTCACAAAAATCAAGGTTTTAGGACAAAAAGAGTACAAACCTAAGCTTAAACAATATCTAAAGGAATATGCATCAAGGTTGGAGATTTATACCTCCAGAAGATGCACAAGGATGAGAAATTGTTGGATCCAAAGGATTAAGAACAAAACCTCTTCTTGGATGATCATCCTTCATAATCAAGAATACTCCAACATCATTCAAAAGCTTCATATATCACTCTCGAAGGCTAGGGTTTCGATTTTAAGGTTTAAAAGGATGGAGGTTGGAAGTAAGGAGAGGTCTAAGGTCATAATGATCTTTAAATAGGGTCCAAACCCAAAAAATAGGGTTTTTCCTATGACGCAATACGCCCAATGTACGCAATGAAATCGCGATCATCATTTAAACGTCTATGCTCGTCGTACCTGACTCGTACGCTCGACGTCCTGATTCATACGCCCAACATATGGACCAAATTCGCAAACATTTAAGGAAATAATCCACAATTTAAAATACCTAGGACACTGGTGTTACAAGATTGCAAGTGCACGATTTTGGAGTTTGGTGCTTACTAAAGCTTATCAACAAGTTGGGATTCAGGTTCCATAAGGAGAGGAAGTGCTTGTGCTTACTAAAGCTTATCAACAAGTTGGGATTCAGGTTCCACAAGCTTATCAATAGATGTGATGTTTGAGTTAGTTCCATTATCGAATCATTTTTTTATTCGATATCACGAAATGCTTGTTGATATTCCCAAAAAGTCTATGCCTAAGAAGACTAAGTCCAAATCAAAGGGAGGTTTCGTGATTACAGAAACTTCAGGTGATGAGCAACAACAGAAGAAGCAAAAGGATACTTGTGTGTTAAAGATAATGGATAGTAAGAAGCAAGTTAATAAGCCAGTGAAGAAGAAGAAGAAGACTATTGAAGTTACTGTGCTTGGTACTCCTGGTGATGATGAAGCTACTGACACATAATATATGGATTTGTCTAAGGGACAATCCTCGTAATATTATCGTGAATCAAATGCAGATGATGTAGATCATTTGATCAATAATGCATTTGATCATGGTACACTACCTATTTCACCACGAAAGATTGCCACTGTAGAATCTAATACAAAGGAGATAAGCAATTTGGATGTCACTGTGGACACATATAATATGAACAAAAACATCACAAATGTTGAAACACCTTCGCAATCTCTTCCTCGGTCCATAGCAACTGTCAAACCACTCGAGGTTCCGACTACTAAGACCATTTTGGAGGAGATTAGGACTTCAGACATCCGTAAGGATACATCTGATGTGGACTTAAATGTCAATATGGGTGAGAAATCTACAATAGATTCTTCGACAGTGATTCCACCATCTGATTCACCACTCAAAGTCACTTTGCATAAATTCACCTCTGATTCTCCAACTTATGCTGGTATTTTATCTCAGCCGATTACAACTTTATTTTCCTCCCAATCTACTGATCATTCTCTGGATTAAGGAAAAGATGGTTTCCATGATATGGAAGATGAGGATAATGAAGGTTTTAGTTTTGGTGATTTGACTTTTGATCTTGAATAGGAAGATATAGCTGATGAAGCTTTGATGTTTGGCAAGCAATATAAGATCTTGAACTCGAAGATGAATATGACTATTCAGTTCATCAATGATTTTACTGGGAATACTTCTTCATCTGTCAGTAAGGAGGAAGTGGTATCTTTGTTAAATTCCCATGAATCGAAGGTTAAAAATATGGTGTAGGGAGTAGTTACTGAACTCCATGAGAAGATGGATAATATTTTTGAAGACATTTTAGTTTGATCTCACTGAAGTTCACAATGTTGCGAGGGATCAACATGAGATTTTTTAGAAAAATGTATCTTAGTTTAAGAAGTTTCTTGAATTTAAGAACAAGGAAGTTTATGAGTTTCTTAATATAGAAGTCAAGAAGATTGATAAAATATTCCTTGGAGTCCAAAAGAATGTTGATTGTTTGTTGGGTGCCACAATAACTTTGGTTGAAGATGTTCTTGCGTTTAATGTGTAGTATAAAGAAGCACTTGAGAAGAAGAACTCAGGAGATGAAACTTTGTTCAAAGTCTTTAAGAATTCTCTTATTACTTTCCAGGAGAAAATATAAAAGGTTGTTGCAACTTTTGAAACTTCGATATCTAAAACACATGTCAACAAAGTTGTGTCTTTAATTGAAGCTTGCTTCAAGACTCAACTTTCACCTATCTTTGTTTTATTACTTTGCGTATCCAAAAATGCTCCATGTGCTACGCAAGTTTCACCAAGGGGGAGAAAGGGGTGGATCGTCGAAGCTAGCAAATGATCCACCTAGTTTGGATAAGGTTGATATGAACAAGGTGAGAAGTTATGAAACTATAGAGTTTGTGTAGTTCCAATTGAATCGAGTAATGAAACAGAATCAAAGTATGAATTGATTTAGAACACGAGATCTAAATATAATCTGTTTGGTACGTTATATTGCTTTATCAGTTGAATACAAGAGGAAAGAGAAAATGATTACAATCAGAGAAAGCGTTCTTAACCTATAAAAGTATCCTTCCCATATTTATAGGGAAAACTGAAAGCACAAAAAGTATAAGGACATTCGACATCTAAGCTTCGACACTAAATTAGTCCTTAAAATAAAATACAATCAAACATATGATATTACAGACAACAAAGATAAATTCAACATCTCACAACCTTCGAACCCCAACATTCTCCCCCTTTGTGAGAAGTGTCGAATCTAAGTTGTAAACATCTATGCTGCTTGATGTAACACCCTTCGGATCTCTAAGTACCAATTCACCATCTTCCGAATCTCTTCCTTTTCCTTGTCGTTATTCTTGGCACAGCTGTTCATTCGGATTAATAGATTCGTGTAATGCGATGAAGTGTACTTTTAAATATCACTCGTTTGAAACAGGATTTTTGTAACATTACCCTTCTTGTTCTTTCCAACAAAAACAATCCCATAGGGCTTCAAACATATCTCCCCATCTTCATAACTTTTCAGCACAGCCTGGTTCTTGATCATTGATTTGGGAATAGAAACTTCTTTTCCCAAAGTTGTAGCCAGCTCAATATTAGTCAAAGCCAAAGCTCCATAATAACCATCAATGAAGACCCTTAAATGTGCGAAACCAATCAAAAAATCTTCTTTGTTAATGACTTGCAGTTTCGACACATCGACTGACTTTAATATCTTTGCAACAACCAAGAAATCATAAAGGTTCATCAAAGGAAAGTCAGCAACCGAGAAGTCGAATGTCACATTGTTTGCGCGGACTGCATAAAATCGATAATTCTGTAACATACTGATATCGACATATTTAGTTATAAAATTCATGCATTATCTTAATACTTTATGTTGATTTTATCTCATTTAATGAACAAAAGATGCTTAATTAGTTTTAAAATTTCAATTTAAGCAATAAAGACATGCTCGGAAGGAAAAGGAAGTGGAATTGGCGATTGGAAGCTTGGATCTTGGATTTTGAGGAAAGAAGGATGTTGCTGGACAGCTTGACCCCTAGTCAGTGTTTTGGCCATATCTCATGAACCGTAACTCTGATTGACGAGATTCAAAATGTTCTGAAAACTAGACACAATTTCGGACGACTTTCATGTTTTGAGAAAATGTTGATTCCAAGAGAACTCGACGAGTTGACCCAAAACGCGACACGTTGGTCAGAATGTTCCCGATTCGAGGATGCCTTGCCTTACACGCCGTATACACGGATTGTAGAAAAAACTGGTCGAGTTATTCTTAAAAACTCGACGAGTTGGGTTGATTTTTGGTAACTATAAATAGAGAACATTTATGCTCGAAACCCTAACACTTTTTGGAGGCTAGCTGCGATTATTGAAGACCAGAAGGGTTCTTGAAGCAGTTGAAGCTTCAGTTTTCGAGATTGCAACATAAGAGACAATTTAGAAGAGAATCAAAGGAAAATAATCATTCTTCTTTTCTTAATCTTTGTTTTGAACCATGTTTGAATCATTAGATTTTGATTTTAGGTTATTACTTGTTGTAGATATGAGCTAAAAAGCTTTTTACTTCTGTCTAGATGAGATAATCTTATGAACATGGTTTGATTGAGTGGTTGGATTAATATTGATTTGGTTATTCATCTTGTTAAGTTTGTTAAAGATCCTCATGTATTGATGATAAATATTTTCTGTTAATAAGTGAGTTATTAAGTTGTATGAACATCTTCTTGATTACTTGATTCATATACTTTTGTGAATACAAGATTGTATGCCTAGGAATAATGAATATGAAACTAAGGTTAACTAGAAAATATGTAAATCAATGTGTGATGAAAAACCACATATGAGTTGATTGAATTGAACAAATTTGATTAGCTATTATTACAAGTCCTACTTGATACAAACTAAACACTAGGAAACTTGTTAGTTTAATCACTTGATCACTGTTTGAATTAACTTGTCTACTAAATGATTGGTAATAATGAACATGAACCCAATCACATTAGGAATCGGTAACCATTGACATATTGATCCATTACACTTGCCACGAAATCAACCATAGGAATAAGTGAATCAAATCTAAACAAAAGTCTCTTTTATCATTGAATCTTGTTGTCCTTTCTTGTTCTTCTTAGTTGTTAATTGTCTTTGTTTAAGTGTTAAATTGATTGTTTAAGTTTCTAGTCTTGCAAAACTAGAGAACCCCCTCTTTTATTAATTGTTTTATTTAGATAATATTAGTATTATTTTAGCTATTACCGTTCCCTGTGTTCGATACCCTACTTTCTTGAACTAAACTACTATCGATAGGTACACTGCCTTTCGTGTGTTTATTTTGTGTCTAAGTTAGTTGGATTAAAACTAGTGCGTTTCACACACATCACATACCCTCGAACAAAACGTCTTTGGATACATTAAGAACTCGAACTATTTTGACTGATGACCAGATCTCCTCTTCATTCTTCCCCAAAACTGCATGGAAACGAAAGTTCATGCATTTGAACTCATTCTTGTCCTTGTACTGATTTGCAAGCTCAAATTGTTCATCAAGAAACATCATATGGTTTATCATAAAGTCCAACTGATTGAAATCAGTGTTCTCGGTGTCGTCGCTTTTCTTGGGAGTTATTATGAACGAATACATCTCACCAGACACAACAATAGCTTCAATATATTCATAGTTGTAATATTTCGCAGGGTCACCTTTGTTAAGACCTTGTGGTTCATTGGCGCTTGTTCAAAGAATGCTTTGTATTTGCCTTTGTTTCTCTATTTCTTGTTCCAAGGCAGCTTTCTTCTCTTCAGCTGTGGGGTCATGAAGTATACCCTTTCCTTTGTTTTTCATCTATTCTGTAGTAGGAGGTGGTTTCGAAGAACTTGATCCTCCACCAGCAGAACCAATAACGACTCCTTTTGTTATAGGCTTCTTTGTTGTTGTTGTGGATGTCGAAATTGTAGATACAGTTATGAGAGAAGTAGGAAGTTGAGTAGAAGATACCTTTCCCACGACCTTCACATCATCATCATTCTTGTTTGATGCACTTCCACCAGTTCCGAATCTTGACCCACTGCCAACACCTCCCTTCCCCCCCCCCCCTTGCACCCCTGTGGAAACAGGCGAGGCATCTGTTGGCATTATATTGATTAGCTTCGAAAGTGGAGCTAAATCCTTCTGAATAGTCGACTCCAACAAAGAAAACTTCTCCGAAAGAAGTTCAGGAGTAATTAAAGAAGACGAAACAAAACTCGACTTCAGTACTAAACCCTTCAACTCGACTAACAACTTGTTAATGTTCTCAAAGCTTTGAACATCTGCTTCAGCCATCTTCTCAACTGTCACACCCCCAAATAAGAACGGCGGAAGCATTCAGGGGTGGAGGACTTCATGTATTGTATCACAACAAAGCATAATAGTAATCAAAGTAGAACAACAACCATTGTATTTACAAAGTTATAAGTTTTACAAGTGTGTTCAAAACATAATGTATATGAACTCAAAAGTACAATTTTAAAAGACATGAGTTTATAGATTTCCGTCTTCACAAAAGTTGTGGCTATACCTGTATTACTGTTTCCCTGAGAATACAAGTAGATTTTGAAAAGGTGTCAACAATTAAGTTGGTGAGTTTATTAGTATGTTTGTAACTGAAATCTGTTTTCTTGTTCATTGATGAAGTAAACATGTTTTTCCCAGAAAATCCTATATTTTCTGCTATGTTATCTTGTAAGCAAAATGTGTGATACTTTCTGCACTATGAATTTGTAAAATGTAGTTTACTTCTCATAAAACCATCAAAAGTATGTTTTCTTTGTATTGAAATAGTTATCTGTGTTTATACTTGTAGTCATACTGTATTATAGTTTTATAATGAAATAAAACTATGTGAAGTGTTACTTATTCATACACTAATCATTTTGTTCAATATCAAAGTGTGAGTTATTATAACCATACTAGATGACCTATGATCGCCTGAACACGACGTTCTTCAGGCGTCGTAATATGTAAGACATTTGTCACCCCAGGCATGCCTGCCTAACTGTAGCTAGCAGTTCAGGTGTGGGATTTTCAGTCCCATATAGATCTATATACAAGTGTCGCGCTCTCCCTCCAAGAGACTCTAGTTATAATGTCAGGACATGGTTGGTATTTAGAAAAATACATGAAGGTTGTCTCACAAATGCTATATTGATGATTAAGCGTAGAATATTGAAAGATTACTTTGTAATAAATACACTGTAAGTAAGTTTCATAAATTGTATAGAATATAGTTTATAAGTTTATTTTCAGTAAGGTAATATGTTTGTTGTCTAATAGCTATCCTCTGTTTGTTTTCCGTTATGTACTATGTTTGTGTTCCTGTTATGTACTTTGAAACTTGAAACTAATGAATGAGTCCTCTAAACTATACCTATTATAGTTTAGCTGTTTGTTTTACTGTAAATATCCGTAATACTGTTATTCCATAAAATTCTGTGTTTGTACCCATGTAGTATCAAACAGTTTGAAAATCATTTTATATTTATATAAATGTAATATTTATATAATTGTGATTAATTAGATCTTCGATTAAATAACTTTACCCCAAGCCCACAACCAAACAAGGAACCATGAAATGGGGTCAAATTACATATTCTAAATCTTCTGAATCCAAATTATATAATTTACACAGATATAAATATGTAATTTTACACAATTCTAATAATTTAAAATATACTAAAACATTTAATTTTTTTTTTTAGATATTAACACAATTTTATTGTGTTTCACTTGTATTCCCCCCTAAAACAGTTAAAAATCATAAAAATGTAGGGGTATGCACTCACCTTTCGTGAGTGATTTGATTGAAGATTTGATTAAGGATGGCAAGTTTCTCGAGTGAAATCCCGAAGCACAAACGAGTCCTATTTAGCATATTATGATATAACTATGTATACATTTAGTGTTCATAATCATAAAGGTGTATAGGAAACAACCTATGGTGTAAGAAATACTTACTAAAGAAGTGTTAGAATCGAAAATGGAAGGCTGATATGTGTTCACGGCTCAAGAAGGGTTCACGGTTTAAGAAGGGTTCACGGCGCAGATGGGTGTTCACGACCCAGTGTTCTTGATGAATGAAGAACACCTGAAGATCCTAAGCAAGTTTCTAAGAAGATTCAAAGGTTTTCGGTCGCGTGTTCTTCGTGTTCTTCACGTGTTCTTCTTGAAAACTAGTGAAATTAACGGGTTTCAGTCTAGTATAAGAAGATTGAAGAATGTTTTTGAAATGATAACAAGATCAAGAAATGATACCTGTTAGATCCTATGAAGAACTAATGATTATCGCGTGAATATGATGAGAAAGGATGAGTTTAGCATGTTCTTGAGGAGAGAGGATGTTCTTGGCTGATGATACTTGAGAGAAAAGGGTTGTATTTTTGTTTGAAAGTGTAGAAATGAATTAAAATCAGCCGATATATATATATATATATATATATATATATATATATATATATATATATATATATATATATATATATATATATATATGGAAGGGGTTCACGGTCCGAAGTCGGCTAATAGTTCACGGCCCGAAGTTGATCATGGTTGCGAGGGTTCACGGTCGTGAACCTTTTGCGGCCCGAAGTGTGCGGTCCGAAGGGAAGAAAGAAGCAAAGATGCGAGATTTCTCGGTTTTTACCTAATTCCCTTCTTGAACACACAACTCTTTTGAATTAAAGGTTTTTAAGCCAAATCTACTTATTATAAGATAGATTAAAATGAGAAGTTTGACTGTTGTTGACTAATATTGACTTTGACTATAATGAAAATATCGGGAAGTTACATTATCCCCCCGTTAGAAGGAATTTCGTCCCAAAATTTAAGATTATACAGATATATTAAGACTAGGGAAAGAGATGTGGATATTTCTGTTTCATTTGATCTTCACGCTCCCAAGTGAATTCAGGTCCTCGTTTTGAATTCCAACGAACCTTCACTATTGGGATACGGCTTTGTTTAGTTCTCTTGATTTCTCTATCTAGGATTTCTACTGGTTGTTCTACGAAGTTGAGACTCTCATTTAATTCGATTTTTTTGAGTGGGATAACAAGAGTCTCGTCGGACAAACACTTCTTGAGGTTTGAGACATGAAATATGGGATGAATGTTACTGAGTTCACGCGGTAGATTGAGTTTGTAAGCAACAGGACCAATTCTAACAATGATTTGGAATGGTCCTATGTACCTTGGATTTAGCTTGTCACGTTTACCAAAACGTATCAATCCTTTCCAGGGTGAGACCTTCAATAGAACGCGATCACCAACCTGGAATTCCAAGGGTTTTCGTCGTTTATCCGCATAACTCTTCTGTCTATCTCGAGAAGATTTCAACCGTTCCCGGATTTGGACAATCTTTTATGTGGTTTCACGAATGATCTCGGGACCGGTTAGAGTACTATCAGGTATTTGGTTCTTTTCTAGTTGCGTATCGCCCACTTCAGCCCATCACAGAGGGGATCTGCACTTACGGCCATAGAAAGCTTCAAAGGGTGCAACTTTAATGCTAGTGTGGTAGCTGTTGTTGTAGGAGAATTCAACAAGTGGTAAATAGGTATCCCAAGCTTTACCGAAATCTATCACACAGGCCCTTAACATGTCTTCCAACGTTTGAATTGTTCTCTCACTTTGCCCATTAGTCTGAGGATGGTACACTGTACTCATGTCAAGATTTGTTCCCAAGGATTTTTGCAATGATTGCCAAAACCGCGAGGTAAATCTACTATCTCGGTCAGAGATAATAGATATTGGCACACCATGCAACCATACTATTTCTTTTATGTATGTCCTTGTTAACTTCTCCATTTTATCTGTTTCTTTTATTAGCAGGAAGTGGGCGGATTTAGTTAATCTATCGACAATAACCCAAATGGTATCATGACCACCCGTTGTTCTGGGTAACTTGGTTATGAAATCCATTGTAATTCGCTCCCACTTCCACTCAGGTATTTCTGGCTGTTGAAGTAAACCTGAGGGCTTTTGATTTTCTACTTTGACTTTGGCACAAGTTAGACACTTACCCAAAAAAGTAGCTATTTCGGCTTTCATGTTTGGCAACCAATAGAGTTTCTTTAGGTCCAGATACATCTTGTCTGAACCTGGGTGAACAGAGTATCGAGCTTTAAGGGCTTCATTCATGAAAACATCTCTGTAGCCACCGAACTTCGGTGTCCAGATTCGATTCATGAAATAACAAACTCCATTACCCTTGATTTCCAAATTCTTTTCCATTCCTCTCAAGGCTTCACCTTTCATGTTCTCAGGTTTCAAGGCTTCCAATTGAGCCTCCTTGATTTGTGCGGCTAAGTGGGAATGGATAGTCATAGTTAGAGACTTTACTCGACGGCCTGAGTACTCTTTCCGACTAAGGGCATCTGCTACCACATTGTTCTTGTCGCGGTGATAACGAATCTCACATTCGTAATCATTTAGTAGCTCTGCCCATCGTCGTTGCCTCATGTTGAGTTCTTTCTGATCAAAGATGTGTTGAAGGCTTTTATGATCAGTAAAGACTGTGCACTTTGTACCGTATAGATAATGTCTCCAGATCTTCAAAGCAAAAACCATTGTTCCCAGTTCGAGATCATGCATAGTATAATTGACTTCGTGGTTCTTAAGCTGTCTTGAGGCATACGTAACATTCAGTTATTTTCTTGTAGAAAGTCAAACATGGTCAAACTAAAGTCAACTAAAATTTTATTCTATCTTTTATAAGTTAGAGTAATGTATTTTTTGGGTTTAATCATAGTATTCAAGTGTTGTTGTGTTAAGAAGGGTATGGCTTGAAATCCGAGAAATCTCGCATGCATTTTCTTCTTTTCCTTCGGATAGCAGTCTCGCAGCCGCAAACACTTTGGGCCGCAAAAGGTTCACGGCCGTGAACTCCTCGAACCGTGAACCCTCGCAGCCGTAAACCCCTTATCGGCCAACCGACTTCGGACCGTATATGAGGTTCACGGCCGTGAACCCCTCGGACCGTGAACCCTCGTATATATATTCATTTCAGCCACATTTTCTTCACTTTTTACACTTTCAAACACCATTCCAAGTCTTTTTCTCTCAAGTATCAGCAGCCAAGAACACGAAGAACAACCTCTCTCCTCAAGAACATGTTATATTCATCCTTTCTCATCATATTCAAGTGTTAAATCACTAGTTCTTCACAAGATCTAATAGGTATCATTTCTTGATCTTGTTAACACTTCAAGAACATCTTTCAATCTACTTATATTAGATTGAAACCTGTTAATTTCATCTATTTTTCACGAAGAACACAAAGAACACGCGAAGAACAAGCACCTGAAAACCTTTGAATCTTCTTAGAATCTGGTTTAGGATCATCAAGTGTTCATTTTTCCTCAAGAACTTCTGGCCGTGAACACCTTCAGGGCCGTGAACCCTTCATTCTTTTGGGCCGTGAACACCCCTCTCCTGGCCGTGAACACCTATCAGCTTCCCTTTTAGCTTCTAACACTCCAATTTGTAAGTTATACTTATAAATTAATCCAATTTCCAATCATTCCTATGATTATTTTAGCTAATTGCATGCATATATGTTATACAAATTATTATATAGGACTTGTTTTATTGCGGGATTTCACTCGTGGAACTAAACATTCTATACCAAATCATCATTTGAATCACCCTCCAAAAGGTGAGTTCATACCCCCCATATTTTCATAGTTTTTACTGTTTTAAGGGGGGTGGGGGGGATACAAGTCTAACACAAGGATTTTGTGTTACAAACAAATGTTTTCAAAATATTTCACCAAAATAGATTTCAATTATCATCAAATCAAATAGTTTCAAATTGATTTAAAATGACATCAAGTCACCAAAAGTATTTCAAAATGTTAATAGTGACCTCAGTATATCAATCCATAAAAGATATACAAACTATAAATACATTGGGGCTAAGAGCTCTGACTACAAGTATATTTTTTAAAATTTAAGTATTTTTACAAGAAGTATACTAACACTCATACCTACAAGTACAGTATCACAGTCATAAGAACTTAAAAGTATTTGGATGTTGGACACTACAGTCAACTCATATCTGGGATTAATATAGCCTGATCAACTATATTGGTTTGAGATATGACCAACATGTGTTTGGGAGTGATGGTAGTTTTGCGGCATGTCTGAAACTTACCAACTATACATATACAGAAGAACTCTAGAACAGAACATAGAGTTAAAATACTATAGGAGTATTTTAGGCACTATATACTAATAACAAACATGTGAAAACAAAAGAACCATTGTGAGTAGAACTATAAATATTAAGGGTATATTATAGTTATATATAATTAAATTTATACAGACTTAGAATATGTGATCTAGCTTCATTTCCTGTTCCTTGTTTGGTGGTGGATTTAGAGCAGGATCATTTAATCAAAGGTCGATTATACCCAAGTTATATATAATTAGTATACACTTTGTAGTTATGGTAATACCCAAAACAAGTCATACAAAATACATTACTTGTTAACTGTAAGTTTCTCTCGTAGAAACTTGTATTTGCAATCTATCGTTACTAATTATATTCTATATCTCTTATTCCTATTCTCGCTTAGATATCAATGGCTAGATTTCATCTACCCGGAGACCCATACTTTCCCAATCAGGGAAATGGAGGATGGCTTGAGGATGAGCCAGAAGAGAATCCTGAAATCCCCTTAGATGATGATTTTGCAGAAAATTTTCCTGAAGATATTGATTCCGAATCAGAAGCCTATAATCCACCACCGGTTGCCCAGAATCCTAATCCCCGACAAAATTTCCAAGGCCCGACGCCTCTGTGGGCGATAAACTTAGACATGTGGAGTAACGAACATGGTCATAACCATCCTTATCAAGGAGACCGAAGCTTCTATAATTTGGACACAGGAGGCTCAACAGACAGAGCCCTCCCGGTGTTAGTTCATCGTGTGGCGCGTAATGATGAACAAGGAAGAGTTGCTATCTACCGAGTCATGCAGGTTGATGCTGCTACAGGAGTCAACACCGTTCGCATTCGTAACTTAGAGGACAGTCATAATGTAACAAGAGATCATACTAATTTCTTGATAAGAGAACTAGCGGCATCCCACGTCGAAGTTAGGGAACTGCGAGAACGATAAATATCACAAGACAGGTGTATGTACGAAATAGAACGCCAGTTAGCCAAATCCAGGGCCGAATCTAGTAGGAAGTAGATTATACTCTACTCACCCTCTGTTTACTCTTTTGGTTATGGTTAAGTCTGCGGATATGTTCTAGCATTATTTTTCATGTTTTTCAGTACGAACGCTAAAATTTCATTTTCGGTAGGTCGGTTGAAGTCGATGTTTTCCCAGTAATTTGGTGTATTGTAGACATGTTTAGGGTCAAGTTTTCCAGACTCTATGTATTCAATATGCCAATATAATCGACATGCATTTTCATACTCTTTGAAAAATAACCACTCAATTTCATATTATCCTATTGCAAGTTGTACTTGTAGTAGACTTCTATTTCCACTTCATTACAAGATTCATGTTGAACTAAGTGTATTAGTTCAGAGATATCAAATTCATATTCATTCTTGATATCTTACCATCTTTTCAACTTTTAACTTTTATAGTAAAAGATGCCTCCACGGAGAAACCCAAGGCGTGTCAATGTTAACGAAGCGCCAACACCACCTCCGCCACAACCTCCTCAATTTGATGCTGCCATGTTTCAAGCGGCGGTCACAGCAGTGGTCGCAGCTGCTATGTCTCGTATAAACACCACTGGTGCTATTGGATCAGGAGTTGGTGCACATCCCTCCAACCACGGTGAGAGTCACGGGCACTCACAAGAGTGTACCTATAAGGACTTCTCGAACGCCAAACCCAGAACCTTCAACGGGACTGGAGGAGTTATGGCGTTAAGACAATGGATAGAGAAAACAGAGGCAATCTTCGAGATCTGCTCCTGCCCGGAGGGTAGCAAAGTCAAATTTGCTGTTTGTACCTTTGCTGATAGAGCCCTAACATGGTGGAACGGCCATGTTAAGTCACTGACCTTGGTAGTGGCTGTAACGCCCGCAGATTCGGGCTAGTCAATTTAGAGACAATGAGCGTCAAAAATGAGTTTTTGATGGAAGATTATTTAGAAGGATTAATCTTAACCAAGTTATAGTATATGTCACAAGGGTTCCATACATATAAAGAACGCTGAAATCCGAGTTATAACGAAAAGTTATGGCCCGTCGAAGTTTTACGGCAAAACCGGCACAACACCGCGTAACGTAAAAGTGAATTTTTGATAAACTAATTTTTAGCCTTAGATATCTAAATGAAAGTTGTAATATACTTTAAACCAAGAGTGTGCATAAAAACAACGTCAAAATCTGACTTCGTATGAGAAAGTTATGATTTTTCTAAGATTTGGCATAGCAGTGCACAACCCGAAATTCAAATTTTAGATCAGTCGATTTTTGGCCAACACAACCTAAACGAGAATCGAAGATCTCGTTAATAGTAGCACAACGGTAAAAAGACAGACGAAAACGGACGTCGGATGAAGAAGTTATGAATTTTTAACGGACTTTTCTTGTCCCGGCCTGTTAAAAATATAACTTTAAAAATAAAGTCAAAATTAGCCGACGGAGTCTAAACGAAAGTTGTAAGGTACGGTCCCGCCTACGCGTGGATATAAATAACATCAAAAACGGAGTTCGTATGAACGAGTTATAAATTATAATAGCATATTTACGTATTAAAATAAATTATAAATCATATATATGTATACATATATATATATACAAATGTATATATCATTAGAAACATATCGATGATGTGGTCATTATAAGACTAGTGTTGAGTACTTTCGACATTAGTTTAGTACACATATTATTAAATCTATTTAAAATAGTATTATGAAGGGGTGTTTAGTCGTTTATATAACTATAAGATCATTAAGTAATTATGGAGGGTAGTTTTTGTAAATTCAATTCCTATAAATAAGAGCCTTGGGCTCTCATATTTCATGCACCATTCTCTTGATTCAAGAGTCTTTCTCTTCTTATCCCCCGAGCATTTCGGTCCCTCGTGATTCGACTTCTCTTTCTGTAGTTTTAGTATAGTAAGGTGAGCGTTGAAGCGCTGCACGAATCTTTCTTAGAAAGATTCAGCGACGAAGTTCTGCCCCTGCAGAGCCCGACTCCTAGCTAAAACCCCCTTGTAAGTAAGTTATGCTTACCTATTTTAATATAGCTTATATTTAAAATTAGTATTGTCATTATGAACTTATAATAAATATTTGAGCTATTATTATGACTTATATAAGTGTCGTTATAATATCTTTTTAACTACTCGCGGTACGGGGAATCTGGTTTAAAGGGCCGCATAGGGTTGTTGGGTTTCAGAAGTGCTATATGCCAAAATGGTCCTGCCCTCCGGTGTTTTATGTCTGGCCCCTGTCTGTACATAGTCGTTGAAAAATATTGTTTAAACGCTTTTATAATAATAATAATAATAAGACTAATAATTAGTCACGGTAAATATTAGACTAAAATCAAGTGGTAATAATACTAGGTTTCGTCGAAGGAAATTATTTTAAAGTAAACGAAGCGCTGTCCGAGTACCGAGTCACCACCTTATCAAGTGAGTGCATAGTTACTTTCATCTTACACATATATATGAAGTATTTTATATAAATTACGTGCTATGTGTGCATACTATCTGAATACTTGCTGTCTATGCTGGATGAATGATTTTATACATGTTTTAAAATGATTTAATGTGACATCTCCATTTTCACGGCCAGAAAAGACCGATTTTGTTTATGCTTTTATAAAAATCAGAGTACTTCTTTTAATAAAAATCTTGCGGAATTTGTTCCCAGAAAAACATGATAAATACGTTATCAAAGCATTTCTGAAGAAATGTATTTTTATTCATTTTAAAACATTTGGGATGTCATCGTCAATACAGAAACATAAGCATAAACAGAACTTACATTCATTATCACTAGTGGTTTATATCTCCTTAATCTCTCAGTGTAATGTAACTTCATATCGACACCTGTGATACAAATAAACTGAGTGGGTCAGGTTGGGAAACTTGGTGAGTACATAGGGTTTTCAACCCACAATAATATAATTATTATGTTTAATCATCAAACAGTTAACCCAATTACCCATCCCCATTATCTTCTTTATTCTTAAGGATCTACCCTAAGAATCAGCTATTTCTTGTTCATTCATTCCTAAGGATTATCCTAAGGAATAGGTATGAATTTTATCGTTGTCAATGACACATCTATCAAGCACAGCTGCTAGTTCTATCACTTAGGCGCATCTGCCAAAATTGTGACATTCTCTACGAGGCGCATCTGTCGGTATTGTCCTTTAGGCACAACTGCCATGGTTATGATGTTCTCTATTAGGCGCAGCTGCCGATACTATCCTTAGAGCACAGCTGCTAGGATGTTTAGAGTAGATCAAAAACATCTACATATTGTGGCGCAGCTGCCAATGCTCATCTATAGGGTACTAGGTCCATTGCTGCCAATGTTCACCTATAAGGCACTGTGTCCATACTGCTAATGTTCCTCTATATCAGCTTTCATCCCTCATCATTCATCTACCCATGTTTTACCCAACATATTTTGTAGATATAAAATACATATACAGTTTAAATCATTTAAAACATGTATAAAATCATTCATTCAGCATAGACAGCAAGTATTCAGATAATATGCATACATAGCACGTTATTTATATAAAATACTTCATATCTATGTGTAAGATGAAAGTAACTATGCACTCACCTGAAAGGTGGTGACTCTGTACTTGAACAGCGCTTCGTTATCTCAAAATAATTTTCCCTTGACAAAACCTAGTATCAATACCACTAGGGTTTAGTCTAACGTTAACCACGACTAATTAATAGTCTAGCTATTATTACTATTATATAAGCGTTAAGCAACACTCTTATATAACTCATAATAATAGCCCAAATAATTATTTTAAGGTCCTAATAACATTACTATATTAAAACATAAGTTATACTAAAGATAGGTTAGGCGTAGCTCACTTACAGCGGGTTTTTCTCAAAACCGGGCTCCGCTGGAGAAGCGTTCCCGAGTCGAAAGGCTCTTCTTCTCGGAGCCGTCGGGCGATCCAGGGCTTCCGCCTCGTGCTAGGGAGGTTCCCTAGGCTTTTCGGGGGGTTTCGGGGGCTAGAGAGAGGTTCTAGAGAGAGAGGAAGAAGTGGGAAGGTGTGAGAATGAATGGAGGCCTCACCACTTATTTATAGGGGCTGGAGGAAGGTTCACATCGTGAATCTCTTGATGTTCACGTCGTGAGTGAGCTTGGGCTCCAAGTCACAGCCTGGTGCTGACACGTGACATCGCACACAGGGTGGAAATCAGCCGATTTTCAAAAATTCATAACTTTCGCATACGAGCTCCGTTTTCGACGTTCTTTATATCCACGCGTAGGTAAGAACAATATCTACAACTTTCATTTCGACTCCGTTGGCTAATTCTCGACCGATCTTAAATTTAACAGTAGGAAGAGATTAGACTGTTAAATGACCGCGAAGAATTCGTAACTCTTTCATACGGACTCCGTTTTCGTCTGTCTTTCTATCGTTGAGTTCCTATTAATGAGATCTTCAACTCTCATTTAGGTCGCGTCGGCCAAAAACCGCTCGAACTAAAATTCGAGTTTCGGGTCGTGCACTGCTATGCGAAATCTTAGAAAAATCATAACTTCCTCATACGAAGTCAGATTTGGGCGTTCGTTTTTTGTAAGTTCTCGGTTTAACGTATACTACAACTTTTGTTTAGATCACTAAGGCTAAAAAGTCCTCTATCTTAAATTCACTATTTACGTCTCCCGGTGCCGTGCCGGTTTTGCCGAAAAACTTCGACGGGCCATAACTTCTTCGTTATAACTCGGATTTCGGTGTTCTTTATATGTACGGAACCCTTGAGACATATTCTACAACTTGGTTAAGATTATTTATTCTAAATAATCTTTTGTCGAAAGTCGTTTTCGAACCCTATTATCTCTAAATTGACTAGCCCGGATCTACGGCTGTTACATTTAAAAATGTATATGTATTTTATATCTACAAATATGTTGGGTATGACATGGGTAGATGAAATAGTTGGCGTGTAATGAAATAAAATGATGAGAGATAGGTGATGATAGGAAGGTGATGATAGTTAGGTGAGGATAGATAGGTGATGATGAATTGGGGGTGTAGGATGAAAGATACCATAACCTTGTCCGGCAATGTGGAGATGTAGTCATCTACCAGAGTATAGATGGCGACCACAGACTATTCTAGACAACCCCGTGGAAACACCAGCAGGCTCATAACCTGTAGGTGATGAATTACGAGTTCAGTCGATGTTGTAACTACGTACTCATGTGATGATACTCTAACCCTTACTATGAATTACGAGTTCAGGCGATGTTGTAACTACGTATTCATGCGATGATACTCCAACCCTTACTAGGCGCATATTGAGGGGGTGATCCTCGAATCATTACTGATTATGTGATGTAGGCAATGATCCTCAGGGAAAGTCCTTAGGAACGAACATAAAAGGAAATGTGATGTAAAGAGATGAGAGGTAAATACGATATAGGAGATGACCCTTAAGATAATTCTTTAGGGAATATTAAATGATGAAAATGGGGATGGGCAATCGGGTTAATTGTTTGACATGTATTATGTGAAGAAACAAATTAACTATATTATTGTGGGTTGAAAACCCTATGTACTCACCAGGTTTCCCAACCTGACCCACTCAAGCTTATTTGTATCATAGGTGTCAATATGAAGCTACTTTACACTGAGAGATTAAAGGGATGTAGATCACTAGTGTAAATAAATGTAAGTTCTGTTTATGCTTATGTTTCCGTATTGACGATGACATCCCAAGTGTTTTAAAATGAATAAAATACATTTCTTAGGAAATGCTTTGATAACGTATTTATCATGTTTTTCTGGGAACAAATTACGCAACATTTTTATTAAAAGAAGTACTCTGATTTCTATAAAGCATAAACAAAATCAGTCTTTTCTGGCCATGAAAATGGGGATGTCACAGTGGCTAACTCTATAAGTTGGGAGAACTTGAAAACCATGATGATGCGGGAGTACTGTCCGCGAGGGGAAATTCAGAAGCTCGAGCAAGAGCTTTGGGGTCTTACTATGGTTGGTTCGGATATAACAACCTACACAAATCAATTCTGTGACTTAGCAATCCTATGTCCAGAAATGGTTGCTCTGGAGAGCAAAAAGATAGAGAGGTATATTTGGGGGCTGTCGCCCCAGATTCAGGCAAGTGTCATTGCTTCCAGGCATGTTACCTTTGACAGTGCCAAAGAGCTGGCACAGTCGCTCATTGACCATGGAGCTCGTCAAAACTCTGTGGTTGCTGCTCCAGAACAGCCCAAGGGAAACAACAACAACAACAACAATAACAACAACAACAAGAAGAAGAAAGGTTGGAATAAAAGGAAGGGCAAATCTTTTCAGGAACCCTCGAAAAAATAACAGCTAGTGGCGGTCCATGCTGCTACGTTACCTGCTGTTGTTCCTGCTAACCCTGCACCAGCTAAGCCTTATGCTGGTAATCTCCCCAAATGCAACAAGTGCAATTTTCACCACAACAGAAATTGTTGGGAAATACAGTGTCGTAACTGCAACAGAAAAGGGCATATTGCCCGATTCTGTAGATCACCACCCCAACCGATTAACCAAGTACCTGCCGCTGGAGTAGGTCAAGCATGCTATGGATACGGTGATGTGGGGCATTTCAAAAGAGATTGTCCGAAATATGGAAATGTCGGTGGAGTTGGGAGGATTCTAGCACTGGGTCACGAAGAAGCGGTGGCAGACCCTGCGGTGGTCACGGGTACGTTTCTTCTTAACAATACTTATGCATGCATTCTATTTGATTGTGGTACTGAGAAGAGCTTCGTGAGCCATAATTTCAAACACCTGCTAACTCAAAACTCACAACCACTAAATGAAACTTTTGCAGTCGAAATGGCTAACAGGAAATCCGAATACACCAATGATATATACATAGGATGTACCTTTACCTTGAATAACTTTTCGTTCCCAACAGACCTTATGCCAGTCTCTATCAAAAGTTTTAACGTCATAATAGGTATGGATTGGTTATGCTCTAACCATGCCGACATCATATGCTATGAAAGAGCCATTCGCCTGAACTTGCCAACTAACGAAACTATTATCATCTACGGCGATAAACCCAGAACGAACCTTCAGATCATTTCTTGCATCAAGCCACAGAAGTACCTTCGCAAGGAGTACTGTGCTTTCTTAGCTCATGTGGTAGACAAAAAGCAAGAAGTGAAAGACATCGCGAGCATTACTGAGGTCTGCAACTTTGCCGACATATTTCCCGACGATCTTCCAGGAGTACCTCCCGAACGACAAGTCAAATTCAGAATCGACTTAATCCCTGGGGCTACCCCTATAGCCAAGTCCCCCTATCGTCTTGCACCTTCCGAGATGCAGGAATTATCCAGCCAACTGAACGAACTCATTAGCAAGGGTTTGATAAGACCAAGTTTCTCACCATGGGGAGCACCGATCTTGTTCGTGAAGAAGAAGGATGGATCATTCCGTATGTGCATAGACTACCGCGAGCTGAATAAAATTACTATAAAGAACTGATACCCTCTGCCTTGCATTGACGATCTGTTCGACCAACTTCAAGGTGCGAGCTACTTCTCAAAAATAGACTTAAGATCTAGATATCACCAGTTACGGATTTTGGAGGAGGACATTCCCAAAACCGCGTTCAGAACTCATTATGGTCATTACGAGTTTGTAGTGATGCCATTCGGATTGACGAATGCACCTGCTGTGTTCATGGACTTGATGAACAGAGTGTGTCGTCCATTCCTGGACAAATTCGTCATAGTCTTCATTGACGACATCCTTATCTGCTCAAGAAGTGAAGAGGAGCATGGCCAACATCTTCGTCAAGTATTGCGAACTCCTAGAACAGAGAAAATCTATGTGAAGTTCTCAATGTGTGAGTTTTGGATTAGGAAAGTTGATTTCCTAGGACACGTGGTGATTTCAGAAGGAATACACATGGACCCTTCCAAAATCAAGGCAATCGAGAACTGGCCAGCACCCAGAACACCTACAGAAATCCGTCAATTCTTAGGTCTTGCTGGCTACTATCGCAGATTCATCCATAATTTCTCCAGAGTTGCTAAACCTCTTACCGCCCTAACGCAAAAGGGTGTAATTTTTAGCTGGGGAGAGAAACAAGAAACAGCGTTCCAAACGCTGGAGCGAGCTCTGTGCAGCACACCGATCCTGTCTCTTCCTGAAGGGACAGAGGATTCCGTAGTGTAATATGATGCTTATAATCAAGGGCTTGGATGTGTTCTTATGCAAAGAGGAAAGGTAATATCCTACGCCTCAATACAGCTAAAGACACATGAGGTCAACTATACAATACATGACCTTCAACTAGGAGCAATGGTTTTTGCCTTGAAGATCTGGAGGCATTACCTGTATGGTACAAAGTGCACAATCTTTACTGATCATAAAAGCCTTCAACATATCTTTGATCAGAAAGAACTCGACATGAGGCAACGACGATGGGTGGAACTACTGAACGACTACGAATGTGAGATTCTTTATCACCCTAGTAAAGACAATGTAGTAGCCGACGCCCTTAGCAGAAAAGAATACTCGGGATGTCGAGTAAAGTCGTTGACCATGACAATCCATTCGCACCTGTCCACACAGATCAAAGAGGCTCAACTTGAGGTCTTAAAACCCGAAAACGTGGCAGGTGAAACCCTGAGAGGAATGGATAAAAACTTTGAAATTAGGGATGATGGAGTCTATTGTTTCATGAACCGGATCTGGACACCAAAGTTCGGTGGTTACAGAGACGTGGTTATGAATGAAGCACACAAAACCCGATACTCCATTCATCCAGGTTCAGACAAGATATATCTGGACCTCAAGAAACTTTACTGGTGGCCTAACATGAAGGTCGAAATTGCTATCTTTGTGGGCAAGTGCCTTACTTGTGCCAAAGTCAAGGTAGAGTACCAGAAACCTTCAGGTTTATTGCAACAACCTGAAATCCCTGAATGGAAGTGGGAGCGGATTACGATGGATTTCATAACTAAGTTACCCAAGACATTGGGTGGTTATGATACTATTTGGGTGATCGTTGATAGATTGACCAAGTCCGCACACTTCTTGCCAATAAAAGAAACCGATGAGATGGAGAAGCTAACAAGAACTTACCTCAAGGAGATTGTTAGAATGCATGGTGTGCCAATATCTATTATTTCTGACCGAGATAGTAGATTCACGTCTCGTTTCTGGCAGTCTTTTCAAAACTCTCTAGGAACTAGGTTGGACATGAGTACAGCCTACCATCCACAAACTGACGGAAAACGTGAGAGGACGATTCAAACTCTAGAAGATATGTTGCGAGCTTGCGTGATAGACTTTGGAAAGGCATGGGATACTCATTTACCCCTTATCGAATTCTCTTACAACAACAGTTATCACACTAACATAAAGGCTGCTCCATTCGAAGCCCTCTATGGCCGCAAGTGCAGATCACCACTGTGTTGGGCTGAAGTGGGTGACACGCAGCTAGCTAGAGGTCAAGTTCCTGACAGTACTCTCACTGGTCCGGAAATCATTCGTGAAACTACGGAGAAAATCGTACAAATTCGAGAGCGACTTAAAGCTTCCAGAGATAGACAAAAAAGCTACGCCGACAAAAGAAGAAAACCTTTGGAATTCCAGGTTGGTGACCGCGTCTTGTTGAAGGTCTCACCCTGGAAGGGCATGATACGCTTTGGAAAGCGTGGCAAGCTGAATCCAAGGTACATAGGACCATTCAATATTCTTGCTAGAATCAGTCCAGTAGCTTACAAACTCCGACTACCCCAAGAACTAAGTAACATACATCCTATCTTCCACGTCTCTAACTTGAAAAGTGCTTATCCGACAAGACTCTTGTTATCCCACTCGACGAGATCGAGGTTAACGAGAATCTCAACTTCGTGGAAGAACCCGTAGAGATCTTAGACGGGGAAGTAAAGAGAACCAAACAAAGCCGTATTCCGATAGTGAAGGTTCGCTGGAATAGAAAACGGGGACCAGATTTCACTTGGGAGTGGGTGGATCAAATGCAACAGAAGTATCCACATCTTTTTCCCTAGTCTTTCTGTATCTCTTTAATCCAAATTTCGGGACGAAATTCTCTATAACGAGGGGATAATGTAACATCCCGTTATTTTCTTGTAGAAAGTCAAACATGGTCAAACTAAAGTCAAGTAAAATTTTATTCTATATTTTATAAGTTAGAGTAATGTATTTTATGGGTTCAATCATATTATTCAAGTGTTGTTGTGTTAAGAAGGGTGTGGCTTGAAATCTGAGAAATCTCGCATGCATTTTCTTCTTTTCCTTCGAACAGCAGTCTCGCAGCCGCAAACACTTCGTGCCGCAAAAGGTTCACGGCCGTAAACTCATGGGACCGTGAGCCCTCGTAGCCGTAAACCCCTTCTCGGCCAACCGAATTCGGACCGTATATGAGGTTCACGGCCGTGAATCCCTCGGACCGTGAACCCTCGCATATATATTCATTTCAGCCACATTTTCTTCACTTTTTACACTTTCAAACACCATTCCAAGTCTTTTTCTCTCAAGTATCATCAGCGAAGAACACGAAGAACAACCTCTCTCCTCAAGAACATGCTATATTCATCCTTTCTCATCATATTCAAGTGTTAAATCACTAGTTCTTCACAACATCTAATAGGTATCATTTCTTGATCTTGTTAACACTTCAAGAACATCTTTCAATCATCTTATATTAGATTGAAACTCGCTAATTTCATCTATTTTTCATGAAGAACACGTGAAGAACACGAAGAACAAGCACCTGAAAACCTTTGAATCTTCTTAGAATCTGGTCTAGGATCATCAAGTGTTCATTTTTCCTCAAGAACTTCTGGCCATGAACCCTTCATGCTTTTGGGTCGTGAACACCCCTCTCCTGGCCATGAACACCTATCAGCTTCCCTTTTAGCTTCTAACACTCCAATTTGTAAGTTATACTTACAAATTAATCCAATTTCCAATCATTCCTATGATTATTTTAGCTAATTGGATGCATATATGTTATACAAATTATTATATAGGACTTGTTTTATTGTGGGATTTCACTCGTGGAACTAAACATCCTATACCAAATCATCATTTCAATCACCCTCCAAAAGGTTAGTTCATACCCCCATATTTTCATAGTTTTTACTGTTTTAAGGGGGGGGGGGAATACAAGTCTAACACAAGGATTTTGTGTTACAAACAAATATTTTCAAAATATTTCACCAAAATGGATTTCAATTATCATCAAATCAAATAGTTTCAAATTGTGTTAAAATGACATCAAGTCACCAAAAGTATTTCAAAATATTAAATTCTTTAAATGATTTTATAAACTTATGTTTTCCCCAAAAATCATATATATATATATATATATATATATATATATATATAAGGTTTAAAAGGCATAGGACTGATAACCCACTTTGGTTCCTTTTCCTTGTTTGGATGTGGGATTATAAGTATCGGATATTTGTCTGAATGTCATTTAAATTTTACTTATATATATTTGTATATGTATATAAATATAAAAGTTATTTCATTCAGTTTAGATACCCTTTGTAACATGTTGAGCAAGGGGTTGCATTCATGAACAGTTAGTATCAATTCAGAAAGTAAATATAAATTATAATAGGTATAATTTATGATTCATAGAACATTAATTCAAGATCCAAATATACTAAAGTACATTGTTTTACCAGAACAATGGTTTGATTCAAAACTAATCAAGGGTATACAGCTTTCAAATACATGTTAAGAATACTAATTAAGGAACATACAATCAATCATTTATTTCAGAATGATTGGGTTTTTATTATTATTATACATGTAACGTCTATATGCTTTTTTTATGAGTCAATAGATTCAGGTTGTTTAATTCATTTAAACAGCATAGTTAAAGTCCTGACATTATAACCAAAATCTCCAGTCAGGGATCGAAACAAGTGTGTATAGATCTATATTGGGATTGACAACCCCACACTCAGACTGCTACCTACAGCCAGACACACACACCTATAAGTGACAATTGTTATCAACAGTTAAACGCCTTCAAAGCGTTGTCTCAGGCCATCTAGTCTCAGTATGGTTATAATAACTCATTAAAAAGATATTAACAATCCGTTAGTGTATAATTAACTAAACATAAGTTCATTTTCTAGGTACTAGTTTACAAGATTACATTACAGTTTACAATAATAGGTGGTGGAACCAGGCACACTCACAGTTATAGATTTTACAAAAGGAATACAAATACAGAAAATTGGTTTACAAACAGAACGGTTTTATGAGATTAAAACTATTTTTCATATATAGCAGAAAATATAGGATTTTCTGGAACAGTTTACATATTCAAGAAACATAAAACATTCTTTCAAACATAAATAATTATGCACTCACTCAACTTTATGGTGATACTCTCTTTTCAAATTACTTGTATTCTCAGGGAATCAGTAGACAGGTACTCCCCAAGCTTTTGAGAAGATGGTGCTATTTTGAGTCATGTCTTCTTCTTTTGTATAACTATTTTTGGTGTCAATATACAGTGATTGAACACATGTAAATACTTATACTTTTAAAATACAATAGTTGTTTGTACTTAAATTACTATGATGCATGTGTTGTGATACTACAAATGAAGTCATCCACCCCCAGACGTTTCTGCCGACTGGTTTGGGGGTGTGACAGCATAGGATATAACCTTTCCTCGTTGCATAAGAACAAAACCTAGCCCTTGATTTGACGCGTCCCAGTAGACTACAAAATCTTTCGTCCCTTCTGGGAGGGACAAGATCGGTTCACTGCAGAGGGCTTGTTTTAAGGTCTGGAAAGCAGTTTCTTGTTTCTCCTCCCATTCGAATGACACACCTTTTTGAGTCAATGTGGTGATTGGCTTCGCAATCTTCGAGAAGTTCTGAATGAATCACCTGTAGTAGCCAGCGAGACCTAAAAATTGTCGAATTTCTGTTGGGGTTCGTGGGGTCGCCCAACTTTCGATAGCCTTGATCTTGGAGGGATCAACATGTATTCCATCCTTGCTGACTACATGACCTTGGAACTCCACCTTTCGAATCCAGAATTCGCATTTGGAGAACTTCACATACAATTTCTCTGCCCTCAAAGTTTCCAAAACTTGTCTCAAGTGTTGGTTGTGTTCTTCCTTACTTTGATAATAGACTAGTATATCATCAATGAAGACTATGACGAACTTGTCCAAGTAAGGTCGACACACTCGATTCATAAGGTCCATGTGTTGGATAAGGTGTCTAAGTCCATAACTTATTTGGTATATACTTGACCCGACCCGGCATGGTCCATTTGGGTTGCACTTCACCCGAACTAGTTATGGATAATTTTATGAGAGTTGTATACTTACGATTTATTAATATATTATAAGTTATAATATATTAATATAAAGTCATGTTACTTAATTAGTATTAATCTTGAATTAATTATGAATTAATTTAGTGATTAAAAGGAAGACTAATTAAATCATGGGCTATTATATTTATATGGTGTGGGCTAACACTCATTTGGAATGGGCTAAGCTTATATGGAAGTCCATGGATGATCCATGGAGCTTTTACCCATGGATCCTTGGAAGAGGAAAAGACATGGGTTATTAGGGTTTCACCCTAACCATGTACACTATATAAACAAGCTTATGTTGCATGAAAAAGACACTAATGTGTGTGTAAGTGTGGTGGCCAATATCAAGAGTTAGTATACTCTCTCATATATTTTCCAAGTTTGTGGTGATTTGTGATTTCCATTTGAGGCATTCACATTATTGGTGCTTGGCTCTCAAACTCCAAGGAATCAACAATCAACAAAAGGTATGTAATTCATCTAGTTCTTTTATGGTTAAAAGTACCCCATGCCATGCTAGATAGGTTATAAACCTTGGAAAATAATATTTTGCATGTATCTTAGACAAACATAGATCCAAGGTTTAATAGGGTTGCATGTACACTTAGGAAGTGTTAGAATGCTCAAAACCCAACAGTGGTATCAGAGACTAGGCTTGTTTGTTTGATACTTGATGCAAAATAGTGATAAAAAGTCGATTTTTTGCTGTCTGACTGATGAACTCGCCGAGTCCATGGGGGGACTCGCCGAGTTCATGAGTAAATTCATCCTACTCGGCGAGTAGGTTCGTGCACTCGGCGAGTAGGAGCCTCAGAATGCAGATTTTCGACTTTTGCTGCTGGAAATGGACTAGAAACATTACCCTAAACTGTTTTGGTGTTTTAAAACTTGTTTTAGTTGGTGTAATGGTGGTTCTAATCCATTTACAATAGCTTATATCAAAATTTCATGCTTTGTATGTGTTCATATAATTCTTGAAACTTTGATGATCATGTTCATGTTCTTATGAATTTAGAAGATGATAGGAATTATTTGCTGAATTGTTTAGGATTAATTCTTGATCATTTATGTGTTTTAATGGAGTCCATAATTTGTCCTCAAGTTATGGATATCCAAAGGTCACTTCTTTTAAACACACACTTAAAACACATAAGTTACATGGAAATGAAGAGTCTTCATTTTTATGAACCTTTAATTCATAAGTTATGAAATGAAAAGTTTTGAATAGTTTCAAAACTTGTCCTCAAGTTTTGGAATTTGTAAAGTTACACACACTTTAATATACTTTAATTCCAAACCCTTAGAGTTTTAAAAGTTAAAATTCAACCCTTATACTATTTATAACATTAATGGTTAATTATTATATATATGTATAAGATCAAAGTCGTCTTACCGCTAGTACGCCTCATTCACGAAGCCAGTCTATAAGGTGGGTATAAGGTTGTTGCCTATAAAATGGCAACTTAATGGGTGTCCACTCTCACCCACCGCTTGCTTGACTGGTGAAGGGTCGTTAGCCGAACGGGTAGGACAAGGACTTATAAATTCTCATTAAAAGTATGATGAATATTATAAAGTAACTAAACCTTTTATAAATTCCCAATCTTAGTTACTTTAGGAAAATGTGAATATGGTGCTAACCCATGAAATTTACACTTTGTACCATACCAAGTCGTTGGTGGAGCGTGTGTGGTTAACCGGCACACTAACTTGGACTAGTAAGGATCACGAAGGGTGACTTAATGTTTATCATAGATCGGTGGAGCGTGTGTGGTTAACCGGCACATTGATTAGGTGATAATATTAAGGGTACCAAGTGAATTTGCATGGTTATTCACACCTTGTTTTGTGATCCTCGGCATCCCAGTCACAAAACTTGAAGGGCACAATCGAGATTGAAACATGCCATTGAAAAGTTCAATGAATCTCAAAGGAATCTAGGAATTTCAAAACCAATTAAACCTAATAATTCATTTCGTTTTCATGGTGGAAATTGGTGAATCGTCATTCACCTACCTTCAAATATGTTATAGCTTAGATTACGGCATCCCTCTTCTAAGTTATAATATATTGTGTTGGATCCTAGCCTTAATATTACATTTGGGTGTATTATTAAGGATTCGACATATACCTAATCTAAACTTGTTTTCTTCTTTTCAGATGTCTTCCAATAACAAAGCTTCGGGCTCTAACCCTACTGGCTCCTTTTCCCTCATGAACCTTTGTGGGAGGGTCATCTTTGATGGTTCCAACTTCATGGATTGGATCCGGAACATCAGGATGGTTACTCGTTACGAGGACAAGGAATATGTCCTCGATAAGGAGCTAAAGGAGCTTGATGAGTCCACTGCTACTCCTGAGGAGGTCGCTGAGTATCAAGCACATGAAAGAGATGCCACCAAGGTGGCATGCATCATGATGGCCACCATGACAGCTGAACTCCAAAAGTCCTATGAGGACTATTACCCTTTTGAGATGCATCAGGATCTGATGGAAAGGTACCATCAGAGTGCTCGTCAAGAGCGGTATGAAATAATCTCCTCCATGATCACTACCCGTATGAAGGATAGCGAACCAATCACGAGCCACATGCAGAAAATGCAAAGGTATGTGGACCGTCTAATGAAACTGAATGTGAACTTCCCTGAGGAGTTGGCAATTGATATCATATTGCACTCCTTGCCCTCGTGTTATGATCAATTTCGTATGACATACCACATGAACAAGGAGGAAGTCACACTCAGTAAGCTTCAAGGACTTCTGAAGACTGCCGAAAGTGGTCTTAAAAGTAAGTCGGTTGCTACTCCTACTCCTACTACTACCCCTGTTTTGGCTATCGGGCAAGGCAAAGGGAAGAAGAGGAAGCACCCTTCGAAGGGTACCAAGGGAAAGTCCCTTGAAGGCTCCTCATCTGGAACCAAAGGTGGTTCTATCACTCCTTCTGCCATCCCTAAGGATGCTGAATGCTTCTACTGTCAAAATAAGGGGCACTGGAAGCGAAACTGCCCAAAGTACTTGCAGGATGTCAAGGATGGGAAAGTGAAACCATCCCATGCAGGTATTTACACTATATTGTCTAATAACTCACCATATTCTAATTCTTGGGTTCTTGATACAGGTTGTGGTATTCACATCTGTTGTGACTTGCAGGGCCTAAGAAGAAGTGAGGATTTGGAGCACGGAAAGATAAACTTAATCATGGGGAACAAGAAGGTTGCACCTGTTACCAAGATTGGAGTTTATACTTTGTTGCTAGATAGTGGGTTAAAGTTAGATTTGAATAAATGTGTGTACTCGTCTGAAATGGCGAGGAATATTATTTCCTTTCATGCTTTGTACAAACAAGGTTTTACCTTTTCTTTTGATAATGAAGTTGGTAGTATTAATGCTTTCTTTAATAATATTCTTTATTTTAAAGCATTACCTTGTGATGGTGTGTATGAAGCTGTATCGGTTGTAGATAATTTAGGAAATGATGTATTCTGTATTGATTCTTCTACTAGCTTGGATAAAGCATCTTTGTGGCATTGTCGTCTTGGACATGTAAGCAAGAAACGCATAGGCCAGCTCCAAAAGGATGGAGTCTTGGAGTCGTTCGACCTCAAGTCGGATGATAGTTGTGAGTCTTGTCTATTTGGAAAAATGACAAAATCACCCTTCACTGGTACTTGTGCAAGGGGTGAGGGTTTGTTGGACCTTATACATACTGATGTGTGTGGACCATTCAAAACCGCCACAAGGGATGCTAATCGCTATTATGTGACTTTTATTGATGATTTTAGTAGATATGGTTATGTCTACTTAATCAAACATAAGTCAGAAACTTTTGAAAGGTTTAAAGAGTTTAAACAGGAACTAGAAAATCAATTGGGCAGGAACATTAAGATGCTTCGATCCGATCGAGGTGGTGAGTATCTTAGTACTGAGTTCCTCGACTATCTTAAGGAGTGTGGGATTGTCTCACAATTGACACCTCCCAGGACACCACAGCTGAATGGTGTAGCTGAGAGGCGCAATCGAACTTTGTTGGACATGGTTCGCTCTATGATGAGTCGAGCTTCACTACCAATCTCTTTTTGGGGGTATGCCTTAGAGACTGCCGCCCACATCCTTAATCTAGTCCCTACAAAGAAGGTTGCCAAAACACCTCATGAAATGTGGACTAGGAAAGTTCCCAATTTGGACCATATCAAGATTTGGGGTTGCGAGGCTTTCGTGAGGCGCGAAACTCATGACAAGCTCGAACCTCGAAGTGAAAGGTGTATTTTCATCGGCTACCCACAAAAATCCTTTGGTTACCTCTTCTACAGACCCAGTGAGAATGTGGTCTTTGTGGCTAGGAGAGGGGTCTTTCGAGAGAGAGAATTTATAAACCAAGGAGACAGTGGGAGGCAAATTGACCTTGAAGAAATTCAAGACTCAATTGGTGAAGGAACCTCAGACACTAGCAATCAACTTGAGGAGGAAATTCCTGTTGATCCAGCTGACGAGTCTATACTTCCGAGGCGTTCCACAAGGGTTAGGAACACACCTGAGTTTTATTATGGATTTCATATTACTACGGAAGGTGATACATTTATCAGTGACAGTACGCTGGTAAATCTGGATGAACCTAACAGTGTTAAGGAAGCCATGGCAGGCCCAGAGTCTGCTAAATGGAAGGAGGCTATGGACAGCGGATACAGTCCATGTATGACAATCAAGTTTGGAACTTGGTTGACAATGTACCAGGCCGTAAGACAGTCGGGTGCAAATGGATCTTCAAGAAGAAGACCGACATGGATGGGAAGGTGCACACTTATAAGGCTCGACTGGTTGCGAAGGGGTTTACTCAGACTCAGGGTATTGATTATGATGAAACCTTTTCACCAGTAGCAAAGATTAAGTCTATTAGGGTTATGCTAGCCATTGCTGCATTTCATGATTATGAAATATGGCAAATGGATGTCAAAACCGCTTTCCTTAACGGAAAGTTGGCTGAGGATGTTTACATGAATCAGCCAGAAGGTTTTGTCAGTGCAGAGTACCCCAATAGAGTGTGCAAGCTTGAGAAATCCATTTATGGATTGAAACAAGCATCTCGAAGTTGGAATCTTTGTTTCGATGAGAAGGTCAAAGAGTTTGGTTTCTCAAGAAGTGAAGATGAGTCCTGCGTGTATGTCAGAGCTAGTGGGAGTATAGTTAGCTTTTTGGTACTGTATGTGGATGACATACTACTCATAGGAAATGACATCCCAACCTTGCAGGAGGTTAAGTCCTGGCTTGGGAAGTGCTTTGCTATGAAGGACCTTGGAGAAGCTACCTATATCCTAGGGATAAGGATATTAAGATAAAGGAGTAAAAGACTATTTGGACTTAGTCAGAGTATCTACTTGGATAAGGTGTTGAAAAGGTTCAACATGTAGAATTCCAAGAAAGGAGAATTACCGATCCAAAGCAATGCCAAACTGAGCAAGGCTCAGAGCCCGAGTACAGAAGATGAGATAGCTGAGATGAGTCGATTACCTTATGCTTCTGCTGTTGGTTCGATCATGTATGCTATGACTTGTACCCGTCCTGATGTGGCCTTCGCTTTGATCATGGTCAGCAGATATCAGGGGAACCCTGGCAAGGCTCATTGGACTGCGGTAAAGAATATTCTCAAGTACCTGCGGAGGACTAAGGATAGGATCCTTACCCTTGGTGGGAGTGATGACTTGAGAGTAGTAGGGTATAGTGATGCTAGCTTTCAGACTGATAGGGATAACTTCCGCTCTCAGTCGGGCTGGGTCTTTACCTTAAATGGAGGGGCAATCACTTGGAAGAGTTCCAAACAGGAGACTGTAGCTGATTCGACTTGTGAATCAGAGTACATAGCAGCGAGTGAAGCGGCAAAGGAGGCGATATGGCTGAGGAACTTCATCGGAGACCTTGGAGTTGTACCAGCTATTAAGGAGCCTATGGAGATTTTCTGTGACAACAATAGTGCGGTTGCCTTAGCCAAGGAACCAAGAGATCATGGCAGATCCCGACACATTGACAGAAAATATCACTTCATAAGACACAAGATAGAAGAGGGACTCCTCGTGGCAAAGAGGGTATCGTCAGATGAGAACCCTGCGGATCCCCTTACGAAGGGACTGACGAGGGTTAAGCATTTGCAGCATGCGAGGCGCATCGGGCTGAGGGACGATATTAGTTTTACAGATTAGATAATTTTTCTAAAACTTGTAAAATGTAATCGACGTTTGATGATGAATAAAATGTGTGATTTATTTATGAGTAAAGTGTTACTATCATTGTCAATTATTTACTATTGTTTCAGTTTTGCATGTTTTGACTTCCAGAATAATTAATTTATTCAAACCTCCACAGTTGGTCATATGTCGGAAGTAGGTATGAATCAAGACTGTCATGAATTGGGATTGTAGATGACTAAAGGTGTTTAGCCATAGCAATGGTTGCTACAACATTCATGAGTACTCATAAGTTATGAGTATTGGAATAAACCCACGCTCACTTGTATCACTTCATGGAATTTATCTCGAGTGATCGTGAGACGGTAATATCATATAAGTCTTCAAACCTAGAGATATGAGTTGTTACCTATGAGTTGGTCGTGCATTGATTGCACGTAAACGCATCAGTAACTTGATGTTATAAAACGTGCCTTTGTGTGCAATTCAATAAGTAGTAGAACAAGCATATGAGTCGAAGTTTATCTGTTCCTTCTAGAAATAGAAGCGATATCTGGGCCCCTCGATGATTTTGTGTTGACCCATGTACCGGGCCCGGTCAGAACTAAATTGATGTGTTCAGTTAAGTTCTTTGTCAAACAAATCGGAAATCGAGAAACAACTGCTAGACAATAAGTAAGACATTGTTCCATGTATTTGTCCGGCTGATATCATGAGAGCAGAGGATTATATGATCACTTATCTAAAATGGCGCTTCATAGTTCAACAGAGTTTTCGAGAGCTACGATTGCCGGTTGGTTCCTGAAGTAATATAGGCAAATACAGTTATTAGACTTATCCAAGTAGGAGTCTGTTGGATAAGGTGTCTAAGTCCATAACTTATTTGGTATATACTTGACCCGACCCGGCATGGTCCATTTGGGTTGCACTTCACCCGAACTAGTTATGGATAATTTTATGAGAGTTGTATACTTACGATTTATTAATATATTATAAGTTATAATATATTAATATAAAGTCATGTTACTTAATTAGTATTAATCTTGAATTAATTATGAATTAATTTAGTGATTAAAAGGAAGACTAATTAAATCATGGGCTATTATATTTATATGGTGTGGGCTAACACTCATTTGGAATGGGCTAAGCTTATATGGAAGTCCATGGATGATCCATGGAGCTTTTACCCATGGATCCTTGGAAGAGGAAAAGACATGGGTTATTAGGGTTTCACCCTAACCATGTACACTATATAAACAAGCTTATGTTGCATGAAAAAGACACTAATGTGTGTGTAAGTGTGGTGGCCAATATCAAGAGTTAGTATACTCTCTCATATATTTTCCAAGTTTGTGGTGATTTGTGATTTCCATTTGAGGCATTCACATTATTGGTGCTTGGCTCTCAAACTCCAAGGAATCAACAATCAACAAAAGGTATGTAATTCATCTAGTTCTTTTATGGTTAAAAGTACCCCATGCCATGCTAGATAGGTTATAAACCTTGGAAAATAATATTTTGCATGTATCTTAGACAAACATAGATCCAAGGTTTAATAGGGTTGCATGTACACTTAGGAAGTGTTAGAATGCTCAAAACCCAACAGTGGTATCAGAGACTAGGCTTGTTTGTTTGATACTTGATGCAAAATAGTGATAAAAAGTCGATTTTTTGCTGTCTGACTGATGAACTCGCCGAGTCCATGGGGGGACTCGCCGAGTTCATGAGTAAATTCATCCTACTCGGCGAGTAGGTTCGTGCACTCGGCGAGTAGGAGCCTCAGAATGCAGATTTTCGACTTTTGCTGCTGGAAATGGACTAGAAACATTACCCTAAACTGTTTTGGTGTTTTAAAACTTGTTTTAGTTGGTGTAATGGTGGTTCTAATCCATTTACAATAGCTTATATCAAAATTTCATGCTTTGTATGTGTTCATATAATTCTTGAAACTTTGATGATCATGTTCATGTTCTTATGAATTTAGAAGATGATAGGAATTATTTGCTGAATTGTTTAGGATTAATTCTTGATCATTTATGTGTTTTAATGGAGTCCATAATTTGTCCTCAAGTTATGGATATCCAAAGGTCACTTCTTTTAAACACACACTTAAAACACATAAGTTACATGGAAATGAAGAGTCTTCATTTTTATGAACCTTTAATTCATAAGTTATGAAATGAAAAGTTTTGAATAGTTTCAAAACTTGTCCTCAAGTTTTGGAATTTGTAAAGTTACACACACTTTAATATACTTTAATTCCAAACCCTTAGAGTTTTAAAAGTTAAAATTCAACCCTTATACTATTTATAACATTAATGGTTAATTATTATATATATGTATAAGATCAAAGTCGTCTTACCGCTAGTACGCCTCATTCACGAAGCCAGTCTATAAGGTGGGTATAAGGTTGTTGCCTATAAAATGGCAACTTAATGGGTGTCCACTCTCACCCACCGCTTGCTTGACTGGTGAAGGGTCGTTAGCCGAACGGGTAGGACAAGGACTTATAAATTCTCATTAAAAGTATGATGAATATTATAAAGTAACTAAACCTTTTATAAATTCCCAATCTTAGTTACTTTAGGAAAATGTGAATATGGTGCTAACCCATGAAATTTACACTTTGTACCATACCAAGTCGTTGGTGGAGCGTGTGTGGTTAACCGGCACACTAACTTGGACTAGTAAGGATCACGAAGGGTGACTTAATGTTTATCATAGATCGGTGGAGCGTGTGTGGTTAACCGGCACATTGATTAGGTGATAATATTAAGGGTACCAAGTGAATTTGCATGGTTATTCACACCTTGTTTTGTGATCCTCGGCATCCCAGTCACAAAACTTGAAGGGCACAATCGAGATTGAAACATGCCATTGAAAAGTTCAATGAATCTCAAAGGAATCTAGGAATTTCAAAACCAATTAAACCTAATAATTCATTTCGTTTTCATGGTGGAAATTGGTGAATCGTCATTCACCTACCTTCAAATATGTTATAGCTTAGATTACGGCATCCCTCTTCTAAGTTATAATATATTGTGTTGGATCCTAGCCTTAATATTACATTTGGGTGTATTATTAAGGATTCGACATATACCTAATCTAAACTTGTTTTCTTCTTTTCAGATGTCTTCCAATAACAAAGCTTCGGGCTCTAACCCTACTGGCTCCTTTTCCCTCATGAACCTTTGTGGGAGGGTCATCTTTGATGGTTCCAACTTCATGGATTGGATCCGGAACATCAGGATGGTTACTCGTTACGAGGACAAGGAATATGTCCTCGATAAGGAGCTAAAGGAGCTTGATGAGTCCACTGCTACTCCTGAGGAGGTCGCTGAGTATCAAGCACATGAAAGAGATGCCACCAAGGTGGCATGCATCATGATGGCCACCATGACAGCTGAACTCCAAAAGTCCTATGAGGACTATTACCCTTTTGAGATGCATCAGGATCTGATGGAAAGGTACCATCAGAGTGCTCGTCAAGAGCGGTATGAAATAATCTCCTCCATGATCACTACCCGTATGAAGGATAGCGAACCAATCACGAGCCACATGCAGAAAATGCAAAGGTATGTGGACCGTCTAATGAAACTGAATGTGAACTTCCCTGAGGAGTTGGCAATTGATATCATATTGCACTCCTTGCCCTCGTGTTATGATCAATTTCGTATGACATACCACATGAACAAGGAGGAAGTCACACTCAGTAAGCTTCAAGGACTTCTGAAGACTGCCGAAAGTGGTCTTAAAAGTAAGTCGGTTGCTACTCCTACTCCTACTACTACCCCTGTTTTGGCTATCGGGCAAGGCAAAGGGAAGAAGAGGAAGCACCCTTCGAAGGGTACCAAGGGAAAGTCCCTTGAAGGCTCCTCATCTGGAACCAAAGGTGGTTCTATCACTCCTTCTGCCATCCCTAAGGATGCTGAATGCTTCTACTGTCAAAATAAGGGGCACTGGAAGCGAAACTGCCCAAAGTACTTGCAGGATGTCAAGGATGGGAAAGTGAAACCATCCCATGCAGGTATTTACACTATATTGTCTAATAACTCACCATATTCTAATTCTTGGGTTCTTGATACAGGTTGTGGTATTCACATCTGTTGTGACTTGCAGGGCCTAAGAAGAAGTGAGGATTTGGAGCACGGAAAGATAAACTTAATCATGGGGAACAAGAAGGTTGCACCTGTTACCAAGATTGGAGTTTATACTTTGTTGCTAGATAGTGGGTTAAAGTTAGATTTGAATAAATGTGTGTACTCGTCTGAAATGGCGAGGAATATTATTTCCTTTCATGCTTTGTACAAACAAGGTTTTACCTTTTCTTTTGATAATGAAGTTGGTAGTATTAATGCTTTCTTTAATAATATTCTTTATTTTAAAGCATTACCTTGTGATGGTGTGTATGAAGCTGTATCGGTTGTAGATAATTTAGGAAATGATGTATTCTGTATTGATTCTTCTACTAGCTTGGATAAAGCATCTTTGTGGCATTGTCGTCTTGGACATGTAAGCAAGAAACGCATAGGCCAGCTCCAAAAGGATGGAGTCTTGGAGTCGTTCGACCTCAAGTCGGATGATAGTTGTGAGTCTTGTCTATTTGGAAAAATGACAAAATCACCCTTCACTGGTACTTGTGCAAGGGGTGAGGGTTTGTTGGACCTTATACATACTGATGTGTGTGGACCATTCAAAACCGCCACAAGGGATGCTAATCGCTATTATGTGACTTTTATTGATGATTTTAGTAGATATGGTTATGTCTACTTAATCAAACATAAGTCAGAAACTTTTGAAAGGTTTAAAGAGTTTAAACAGGAACTAGAAAATCAATTGGGCAGGAACATTAAGATGCTTCGATCCGATCGAGGTGGTGAGTATCTTAGTACTGAGTTCCTCGACTATCTTAAGGAGTGTGGGATTGTCTCACAATTGACTTCAGGGATATCCTACATGCTTTTCACTTCTTGTGTCTTATCAACAACGTGAGCTAAGAAAGCGCAGTAATCTTTACGAAGATACTTCTGAGCCTTGATGCAAGAAATGATTTGAAGATTCGCACTAGATTTGTCGCCATAAATAACGAGAGATTCGTTACTTGGCAGATTAAGACGGATGGCTTTCTCCTAACACAGGATATCAGCACGGTGAAGACTTAACCAATCCATGCCGATTATGATGTCAAAAAATTTAATCGAGACCGGCATAAGGTCAATTTGGAATGAATTGTTATTTAGAGTAAGTGTGCATCCTATGTATATGTCATTGGTACTTTCGGTTTTTCCGTTGATCATCTTAATGTTGAATGTATCTTTTAGTGTTTTGGGATTTTGTTTTAAAAGATGTTTGAACTTATGGATTATGAAACTTTTCTCTGCACCGGTATCGAAAAGAATGCATGCGTAAGAGTCGTTGAGAAGGAACGTACCGGTCACCACATTAGGATCCGCTACTGCTTCTTCATAGCCAATCGCCAAGACTCTTCCAGTACCATCAACATTCTTTAACTTAGGACAATTTTTCTTGAAATGCCCTGCTTCCCCACATTCATAGCATGCTTGGCTTACTCCTGTAGCAGGGACTTGAGAAATAGGCTGCGCTGGTGTCCTACAGAAACGGGCAGTATGCCCCTTTCTGTTACAATTCTTGCAGTGCATTTCTCTGCAAGCTCCAGTATGATGGAAGTTGCATTTATTGCACTTTGGCAAAGATCCAACATATCTACTTGAGGTTTCTAGAGTGGTAGACAAAGTGGTAGGAACAGGAGTTGGAACAGCAACAGGAACAATAGCAGCGTGTGCTGCCACTGTTTGTTGCTTTTTCGAGGGCTCTTGAGATGATTGCCCTTTTCGTTTGTTCCAGAATTTCTTCTTCTTATTGCTCCCTTCCTTGGGTTTTTCTGGGATAGGTACCATAGAGCCATGACGAACTCTGTGGACTACTAGTGTCTGTGCCAAATGCTTGGCACTGTCAAAGGTGAGAGGGTTAGCAACTATAACATTTCCTTGTATCTGAGGAGAGAGTCCCCAGATATACCTCTCAACTTTCTTGCTCTCGATGGGAACCATCCCTGGACACAGAATAACCAGATCACTGAACCTGGCAGTATATGCAATTATATCGGAGTCTTTCATCGTCATACTCCAGAGTTCTTCCTCTAGCTTTTGAATTTCGCCGCGGGGACAATATTCTGCTAGCATCAGGATTTTTAGATCGTCCCAGCCCATAGCATTGGCGAATGGAAGGGTTAAGGATTTGACATAGCCATTCCACCAGGAAAGGCCTCTGTCCAGGAAGGTACATGCTTGAAACTTACTTGCTTGCTTCAGGGCATGCACAGATTTCAAACACTGATTCTATTTTCTCGAACCAGCGCGTCAGAGTAATGACACCTCCTGTGCCATCAAAAGTTTTGGGTTTTGCATTAGTAAAGTCTTTATAGGAACACTCACGAGGGTGTCCAAGACCTTCGCGATGACCGGAAGTTAGAGCACCACTGCCTGCTCCACTATTTGTACTGGACTTGATTTGTGCCATGGAAGCAGCCACAGCAGCAGCCACTATTGCCTGAAAGACAGCAGCGTCAAATTGTGGAGGAGGTGGTGGCGGTGGATTTGGTGGATCGTTGTTGTTTTTCCTATTAGACTTCCTGGGAGGCATCTTTATCTTCAAGATAAAAATGGAAAGGTAGTAAGACATCAATAGTGATAATAAAATCAAATGTCTTTGAACTAATTACATTATTTCTACAGGTATTCAGAAAAAGTTTACATAGTAGTGCATTACAAGGAATAACTTGTAAATTGACAATGTGAAACTGGATAGTGATTTTTCAAAGGAAATAATATGCCTGTCATATATTGGTATATCAGATACATAGAATTCGTAAAATTTGACCTTGAAGTAGGTCTACAATATACCAACTTAACTGAAAACTTGACAGCATACTGACCAGTCGAAAATAAAATTTCGAGGTTGTACTATATACATGAAAACATCACTAGTGTATATACACGGATTTAGACTACATCCCAAAAGAGTAAGTAGAGTATGCTCTACTTGTGAGGAGTACGGTTCGGATTCCTACTAGATTCAGCACTGAACCTAGCCAACTGGCGTTCTGTGGCATACATACGCCTTTCTAGTATCTCTTGACGTTCTCGAAGTTCTCTAACTTCAGTTCGGCTTACCTCAAGTTCCCTTTGTAAGGTTTCGGTAATATTCCTTGTTGTCTCATGGTTTCTAATCAGATGGTGAAGACAGATTGTGTTAACTCTTGTGGTAGCATTAACTTGTACGACTCCGTCGATAGCAGATCTTCCTTGTTCATCGTTACGCGCAACCTGACGAACTAATATGGGAAGGGCTCTGTCTGCTGAGCCTCCTTCGTCAAGATTGTAAAAGCTTCGGTCTCCATTATAAGGACGGTCCTGACACTGTCTAAATTCACTGCCCACTGAGGTGTCGGACCATGAAAATTTTGTCGAGGATTGGGATTTTGGGCAACTTGAGGTGGATTATAGGCTCCTGATTCCGAATCAGAATCTTCAGGAAAATCCTCTTCTATTGGGTCTGCAGGATCATCCTCTGGTTCAGCATTGAGCCATCCCCCATTCCCTTGATTGGGAAAGTACGGATCTCTCGGTAGATGAAAACCAGCCATGTTATCTAGGCGAGAATAGGAAGATAAGAGACATCTTATAGATTTGATATATCCAAATAAACAATTTCAAGTATCCATATAAGAAACTTATAGTTAACAGTTAATGTATTATGTATGGCATGACTCGTACTGGGTACTTCTATAACTACAAAGTGTATACTAATTATATATAACTTGGGTAGAATAGACCTTCGAATAAATGGTCCTGCTCTAAGTCCACAACCAAACAAGGAACAGGAAATAAAGCTAGATCACAAATTCTAAGTCTATAAAACTTTATTATATATAACTGAAATATACACTTAATATTTATAGATCTACCATAATGACTCTTTTGTTTTCACATGTTTGTTTCTAGTAAGGATGACTCTCTTGTATCTTGTCGTCTTTATGTTATAGTGTCATAAAATATTCCTATAGTATTTTACCGTTTATGTTTGATTCTAGAGTTCTTCTGGTACTTAGGTAAGTTTTAGACTTGTTGCAACACCACTATCACTCCCAAACATATGTTGGTCATATCTCAAAACATACTTATGAACTCTAGAACAAGAAAACTTGTATATAGATCTATATGGGACTGACTACATAGGTAAGGATGACTATGTTCAAAGAATGATTTGTATTTGCCTTTGTTTCTCTATTTCTTGTTCCAAGGCAGCTTTCTTCTCTTCAGCTGTGGGGTCATGAAGTATACCCTTTCCTTTGTTTTTCATCTATTCTGTAGTAGGAGGTGGTTTCGAAGAACTTGATCCTCCACCAGCAGAACCAATAACGACTCCTTTTGTTATAGGCTTCTTTGTTGTTGTTGTGGATGTCGAAATTGTAGATACAGTTATGAGAGAAGTAGGAAGTTGAGTAGAAGATACCTTTCCCACGACCTTCACATCATCATCATCATTCTTGTTTGATGCACTTCCACCAGTTCCGAATCTTGACCCACTGCCAACACCTCCCTTCCCCCCCCCCCCCTTGCACCCCTGTGGAAACAGGCGGGGCATCTGTTGGCATTATATTGATTAGCTTCGAAAGTGGAGCTAAATCCTTCTGAATAGTCGACTCCAACAAAGAAAACTTCTCCGAAAGAAGTTCAGGAGTAATCAAAGAAGACGAAACAAAACTCGACTTCAGTACTAAACCCTTCAACTCGACTAACAACTTGTTAATGTTCTCAAAGCTTTGAACATCTGCTTCAGCCATCTTCTCAACTGTCACACCCCCAAATAAGAACGGCGGAAGCATTCAGGGGTGGAGGACTTCATGTATTGTATCACAACAAAGCATAATAGTAATCAAAGTAGAACAACAACCATTGTATTTACAAAGTTATAAGTTTTACAAGTGTGTTCAAAACATAATGTATATGAACTCAAAAGTACAAGTTTAAAAGACATGAGTTTATAGATTTCCGTCTTCACAAAAGTTGTGGCTATACCTGTATTACTGTTTCCCTGAGAATACAAGTAGATTTTGAAAAGGTGTCAACAATTAAGTTGGTGAGTTTATAAGTATGTTTGTAACTGAAATCTGTTTTCTTGTTCATTGATGAAGTAAACATGTTTTTCCCAGAAAATCCTATATTTTCTGCTATGTTATCTTGTAAGCAAAATGTGTGATACTTTCTGTACTATGAATTTGTAAAATGTAGTTTAGTTCTCATAAAACCATCAAAATTGTGTTTTCTTTGTATTGAAATAGTTATTTGTGTTTATACTTGTAGTCATACTGTATTATAGTTTTATAATTAAATAAAACTATGTGAAGTGTTACTTATTCATACACTAATCATTTTGTTCAATATCAAAGTGTGAGTTATTATAACCATACTAGATGACCTATGATCTCCTGGACACGACGTTCTTCAGGCATCGTAATATGTAAGACATTTGTCACCCCAGGCATGCCTGCCTAACTGTTGCTAGCAGTTCAGGTGTGGGATTGTCAGTCCCATATAGATCTATATACAAGTGTCGCGCTCTCCCTCCAGGAGACTCTGGTTATAATGTCAGGACTTGGTTGGTATTTAGAAAAATGCATTAAGGTTGTCTCACAAATGCTATATTGATGATTACGCGTAGAATATTGAAAGATTAATTTGTAATAAATACACTGTAAGTAAGTTTCATAAACTGTATAGAATATAGTTTATAAGGTTATTTTCAGTAAGGTATTCTGTTTGTTGTCTAATATTTATCCTCTGTTTGTTTTTCGTTATGTTCTATGTTTGTGTTCTTGTTATGTACTTTGAAACTTGAAACTAGTGAATGAGTCCTCTAAACTATACCTATTATAGTTTAGCTGTTTGTTTTAGTGTAAAAATCTGTAATACTGTTATTCCATAAAATTCTCTGTTTGTACCCATGTAGTATCAAACAGTTTGAAAATCATTTTATATTTATATAAATGTAATATTTATATAATTATGATTAATTAGATCTTCGATTAAATAACTTTACCCCAAGCCCACAACCAAACAAGGAACAGGAAATGGGGTCAAATTACATATTCTAAATCTTCTGAATCCAAATTATATAATTTACACAGATATAAATATGTAATTTTACACAATTATAACAATTTAAAATATACTAAAACATTTAAAAATCTTTTGAGATATTAACACAATTTTATTGTGTTTCACTTGTATTCCCCCCCCCCCCCCCCCCCGCTAAAACAGTTAAAAATCATAAAAATGTAGGGGTATGAACTCACCTTTTGTGAGTGATTTGATTGAATATTTGATTTAGGATGGCAAGTTTCTCGAGTGAAATCCCGAAGCACAAACGAGTCCTATTTAGCATATTATGATATAAATATGTATACATTTAGTGTTCATAATCATAAAGGTGTATAGGAAACAACCTATGGTGTAAGAAATACTTACTAAAGAAGTGTTAAAATCAAAAATGGAAGGCTGATATGTGTTCACGGCCCAAGAAGGGTTCATGTTTTAAGAAGGGTTCACGGCCCAGATGGGTGTTCACGACCCTGTGTTCTTGATGAATGAAGAACACATAAAGATCCTAAGCAAGTTTCTAAGAAGATTCAAAGGTTTTCGGTCGCGTGTTCTTCGTGAAAACTAGTAAAATTAACAGGTTTCAGTCCAGTATAAGAAGATTGAAGGATGTTTTTGAAATGATAAAAAGATCAAGAAATGATATCTGTTAGATCCTATGAAGAACTAGTGATTATCGCGTGAATATGATGAGAAAGGATGAGTTTAGCATGTTCTTGAGGAGAGAGGATGTTCTTGGCTGATGATACTTGAGAGAAAAGGGTTGGATTTTTGTTTGAAAGTGTAGAAATGAATTAAAATCAGCCAATATATATATATATATATATATATATATATATATATAGATATATATATATATATACATGTATGGAAGGGGTTCACGGTCGTTCACGGTCCGAAGTCGGCTAATAGTTCGTGGCCCGAAGTTGATCACGACTGTGAGGGTTCACGGTTCGAGGAGTTCATGGTCGTGAACCTTTTGCGGCCTGAAGTGTGCGGTCCGAAGGGAAGAAAGAAAAAAAGATGCAAGATTTCTCGGTTTTTAAGTAATTCCCTTCTTGAACATATAACTCTTTTGAATTAAAGGTTTTTAAGCCAAATCTACTTATTATAAGATAGATTAAAATGAGAAGTTTGACTTTTGTTGACTAATATTGACTTTTACTATAATGAAAATATCGGGAGGTTACATCAACCTTCGGAACAAGAGATTCGTACAGCTTAACAAATTTTGTTATAACATCCGTAATTATATCAACCTTCTGATGAAGAGATGAATAACCATGTTGTAGAGATGTAATTTCTTTTCCCATATCCTCCCGAAGTTCTTGAAGTTTAAAATTCACATCTTCTCGAACTTTCTTCACATCTTGGATAAACAAAATATGCCTTTCCTTTGCAACATCCTTTAATTCTTTCAAATCAGAACTAAAGGAAGTAAACTGTGCCTTCACCCTCTTCTCATTGTGGCTATCAGCTTCATTAATTGCCTCATGAATATGATTTTCTTGACGCTTTAACAACAAATCAACCTATATGCTTCATACAGAATGCTTTCCCCCTCCATCAACTTGAAGTTGTAAAAGAGAATTTAGCTTTCTGTTCAGAATCTTAAATTGTTTCCCTGTGAGCAACATATTATCCGGAATGTTTTCTTCCTTTGGATCAAATACAATATCAGCAAAGGTTCCATCAAACTCATCATCATCATCATCATCATCATCATCATTCTGATCATCATCTTCTTAAATCAATGGAGGATCAGTGAATTGGGATGAAAACAGGGATGTAATGGGTTATTTATGACATTATCAAAAGTGGGTGAATGTGTATAAGTGGGAACAGTGGAAACAAATGGTGGTAGAGAAGTGGAAGTTGCAACTGTGGAAGTGTCGAAACTAGATGAGATAACAAGATTGAGATTACCTTGATCTTGATTGAGAATAACTTCGTTATTGAACACTCCTTCACCCATATTGACATTTACTTCCATATTAGATATGTTCACATTGATGTCTAAGGTTCGATCCTCCTCATGAAATGACTCGATATTCGAAACCTTGGGTGGTGTGACGATTGTCTGCTCAGGAGTAGATACCTTCGTAGGATCACCCAGATTAGTAGTTGTGTCCACATTAGATGTTTTCACAAAGCCACCAAAATTTCTTGTCTCCTCGAAATTCGACTTAACTGGAAAATTCTTTTGAGGTGATGGAATATTCGAATCATGAAGCGGTGATTCTCGAACAACAGTATCTTCCGGAGAATCTTCGATAACCAGCTTTCTCATTTTCTTTGAAATCTTCTTGGATATATCAGTTGCAAACCTTTTCTTCGAAGCAGGTGAGGACAGAATTGGAACTTCACGAATTAATACACCTTATCAATTGATATGATGTTTTCGAATAAACTTTGGAGAAAAAATTTCTGACCTCTCAGGTGAATGAGATGGTCTATGTGCCATTTTCTTCAACCTCTTTAAAATCCTAGCTTTCGAAGGTAAGACGTCTGTTTGTGGTTAAGACTCTTCTGTATGAATAGACTTCGAAACTGGTTTAGTAACAACAATCGGAGGTGGCACACGTCGAACTTTGTTCTTGGGAGTACGCTTGACAACCTTTTCAACTTTCTCAGGTTGTGGTTTTGATGGACTTCTAGTTCTATTTTTCTTGGATCCTTTCTTTGTCTTCGAAGGACCAGTGGTAGGAAGTAACAAAACTCCAGTTTTGATATCCGGATTTATCGTCTTCAAGTAATTCACCAAGACAGGATTTGCAGGATCAACCTTCCGAAGCATTGCATCTGGAATTCTAGCAACACTTGGAAAAACTTCGGCATCATCTTCAACTGTTTTAGTAAAATGAAACAGTGAAAACTCAGCAGTTTCTTCATTCTCAGGAACTGGGATGCCTTCCTTCTCATAAGCATACTTTAGAATGATGCTCCAGTTTCTAGCACAAGAAACTCCATCAACAACATTTGTGTTCACAACACTTTTCACAAACTCATTCCAAAGTTGAGTTGCATAATCCACCTGTAAATCATTGTATAAACCAGCTATCATGGCATATACCTCCAATCTTCCTTTATCTAACCCCACTGTTCTTCCGGTCAGACAACGAAGGTATATCCCAAAGAAGAAATTCCACAAATACGGTAAACTAGACTTCTTGAACTCGGTGATTTTGGTGAGAGAAGGTTGATAACAAATCTCGTTGAACATATGAATGATTTGTTCATTCGTGACCTTATAGAAGGGCTCAACATTTGGAATACTAAGAATTTGAGCAAAATTCTTTTTCGACAGTCGGAATTTCTTTTCATTCATCAGTTGAAAAGTGACTGTGTTCATCTTCTTGCTGTGGATAGCCGTAGAACCAGCAAGAGACAGCCATAAAAGAGGTACTGGAAAAGCATCAAACATCGCCTTGGATAGAACAAAGTTTTGAAGAGCAACAATGAGCATCTTCAATTCATCGGGATAAACAGATACATCACTTTGAACCTAGAAGTTTGTGCTTTGTATCTTCATCAGTGGTTGCGATGTGATATCTTCAGTAGTTTGGGATGGATCAACATTGACATTTGGTGCGGCCATGATTAGGGTTTTAAGAATCGGTGAAGAAGACAGAGATTTCTTATAATTTGGGAATTTTCTGAATGCGTAAAGTTGTAATGAACCCCATAAACCCTTTTTATACTTGATCAGAATTTGAATTGGAAGCGGGTTCAGCATTTAATGCAGCTGACGTGTCTCCTTGAAAATCGTACCACTCGCCGGAAAAGTAGCCACGTCTGATAAATTGATCATCACTTTTTCCGTGAAAACCGGACAGGAACTCAAAAAGTCACATCATACAGGATGTTAACATGCCCCAAGAGAATTATAACCGTCACCAACCTTCGGCATGGAGGTTAGGCTATTTCACTTTTGGGTTTGAGAAACGAAGTCATTTGCCAGACTTTCGAAATCATTAGCCTGAGTTGGTAGTACTCAGAATCTCAAGGATTTCGTGAGTGCATGTGTGCCAAAGAAATAGATAAGAAGCAAAAATAAGAAAATTTGGATCTGTGATGTCGATTAATAATCAACATAAAGCAGTAAGATCCAGGGCAAAGATCACTTTATTCAAAATCAAGAGAGATGTCGAACTGCTTGTTTGGTTTCCCGTGAATTACAATTGAATACTTATAGAGAAGTATCAAAGGGCTTCTTTTACCAAGTTTCGAAGGTGGCTTAAAAATTTCGTTACAAATCACATCTAAACATAAGAGTGACAGATTGTAAACAAAATTACATGTTTGACCAGTGTAGTCAGGGAAGAGTAAGCTTTGAAAATTTTGATTGAGTAACGAAGATTCAAAATGATACTTATACTGAAATCATATCCCATAAAACAAAAGTATACACGGATCTTGTTGGGTAACAAATGTCGTGGGTTTCTAACATTTGATCAAGATCACTCAAAAAGGAAGAATATGATTTTAAGGATCGAAATTTAGTACTGAAACAAAAGTTTCGTTAAAGCCTGGAACAAAGTTCCCCATCAATTCCTTTGAAGGTTCAAAATTTTGGGTTTCACTTTCATCACGGTCTCATGAATCCAGATCATAAACACAGTTGTTTGATATGTCTAAATCCTGATTGGTTTAAATTAGAGATCTCTTGGACATATGTCATGGTGTGTGAATGTGAAAGAATTTTAGGATCAAAAAGATTGATTTAAAGATTCTAAAGTACCACTGCTATATATTAACCAAGTAGAAAACTCTAAACTCAGTTGAGTAGAGTATGGTAGCTCAATGACTAATGGGAATATTGCCTAGTTGGGAACAATCCTCAGAATGAGAGATCCATTAAGGCTTCGAAACCCATTGAGTCTTGGAGGCTTGGTTCGACATGCTGCAGCATGCTTCTAGGGACATCTTAACTAATCCACAGTTTCGAAGATATACATTCCCATAAAACAGCAACAATCATCAGCCATCTAAAATCTTCGCTAAAAACTACACACGAAAAAATTAAAATAACACAAAAAAAATATTTTTGGATTTTTGTATTTTTGAAAGAAAAATAACAAAAATAAGAAAATCTTTTTGGTATTTTTGTTTTTGATATTTGAATAAAAATAGTAAACAATAAAAAAAATATATGCGAAAAATAAGATAACGAAGATTTTATCAAACCGTGATACACAATGTCGAAAGCGAGCATGTCGAAGCTTTGGCTGTGAACAGTAACCGTTGACTCGACAACTGTTCTCCATTTTTGCTTGTCATTCTTTCGAAACAGGTCCTAGAACCGAATTTGCTTCGATCATTCCTAAACCCTCCAATATTCTTATGAACGAATTTTCATCCAAAGGTTTGTAAAGATATCAGCAAGCTGATAAGTAGTCTTTACAAAATGAACTTCTATGTTTCCATCTTCGACATGATCTTTTATAAAATGGTAATGAAGAGCAATGCGTTTGGTTTTCGAATGTTGCAGAGGGTTATGACAGATGCGAATGGCACTTTGTGAGTCACAATACAACGAAATTTTCTTCATGTTGATTGCATAATCACGCAGTTGACTTTGTATCCATATGATTTGTGAAGTGCAAGCTGCAGCAACAACATATTCTGCTTCTGATGTGGAAATCGAAACACATGTTTGCTTTTTCGATTGCCAGCTTATGAGCTTCCCATCCAGTAGTTGACACCCGCCACTTGTGCTTTTGCGATCAAGATTACAACCTCCCAAATCAGCATCTGAAAATGCTTGGATGAAAAAGCCTGTCTTCGAAGGATACCACAGTCCTAACGAAGTTGTTCCTTTGAGATAAGGAAATATATTCTTAACAACAGTTAAATGGGGCTCCCTGGGATTCGATTGATACCTAGCATAATTACACACAGAAAACATAATATCAGGTCGACTTGCCGTGAGGTAAAGTAACAAACCTATCATGCTTCGATACAATGTGAGGTCAACAGCTGGTTTATCCAATGATGGACTAAGCCTTGTTCCAACAGCCATCGGTACTCTCAGCTTTGTGCTATTCGTCATTTCGAACTTTTCTAGCAGATTTCTTGTATATATCTCTTGATTGATGAATATTCCTTCTCTGCTCTGACGAATATTTAATCCCAGAAAATTGTTTATCTTCCCCATCATACTCATCTCAAATTGGCTTTTCATCAAATTTTCGAATTCTCTTGACAAAGCAGGGTCAGTAGAACCAAAAATAATATCATCGACATAAATTTGAACAAGCATGAGATGATCCCCAACTTTCTTTCGAAAGAGAGTGGGATCAACTGATCCTTGTTTAAATTTCGATTGCTTTAAGAAATTGGTAAGAGTTACATACCATGCTCTTGGTGCTTGTTTTAACCCATAAACAACTTTATCTAAGATATAACATTGATCAGGAAATTCTTCGTTAATAGACCTGGGGGTTGTTCAACGTACACCGTTTCTTCGAGTTCACCGTTGAGAAACACATACTTGACATCCATCTGGTAGACATCAAAATCCTTATGCACTGCATAGGCTAAAAATATTCGAACTGCCTCGAGTCTTGCGACAGGGACGAAGGTTTCCTCATAGTCTATACCTTCTTGTTGGAATAACCTTTAACTACAAGCCTAGCTTTGTTTCGAACAACATTACCATATTTATCAGTTTTATTTTTAAAAATCCATTTTAAGCCCATAATAGAAACATCTTTTGGTTTGGGAATTAATCTCCATACCTTGTTTCTTTCTAATTCAGCAAGCTCAGATTGCATAGAAACAACCCAATCAGGATGTTCCATAGCATCCTTGACTGATTTCGGTTCAATTTTCGAAATAAAAACATTGAACATGCAAAATTCCTGGTGAGTATTGAGTACCTCATTCTTTGCACGAATCTGAGCCCTCGTTAATACTCCAGCATGTGGATCACCAAGAATTTGTTTATGTTGATGATTTCGAGTCCATCTATCCATCGGAGGATATGATGGATCAAAATCCAACGGTGCATCTTCGAATGTTTCATCATTCTAAGAACCTGCAATAGAAACATTATCAGTTGTATCATGAAAATTTTCATTTTGATTATTGGAAATATTTGTTTGATTATCATTTTTCTCCCCCTCAACAAAATTATCTTCTGGATGCTCCCCCTCGACATTAACATTCACTCTCCTACTCTCCCCCCTCGAAACTATGCTCCCCCTCAGAATGAGTAGTGGGTCGAACTGGTATACTTTCGATATGTATAGGAGAATTTGTTGTTGATTGTAAATCAGCAATTGGTTGGATCACTGTCGAATCTGCAGAATGCTTCGATGCTTTAGGAATTCGATTATCCTCAGCATGAATTTCAGCATCAATAGCCCTATCAGGAGTCCCAAAAATTAAATCATAATCAAAATCTAATGAATTAACACTTTCAGATTCATCATTTGATTCATTAATGATTGGTTTTTGTTCAAAACATTTTTCAACACCTTTGACATAGTGATAATCGAATGTGAGATTAAAGGTTTGTTCGATCTTCCTTGTTGTCTTGTTGAGCACCCTGTATGCCACAGAATTATGAGAATAACCTAAGAATTTTACATTAGACTGAAATTTCGAAAGATTATCCTTAAGATTCATAATGAAGCACCTACAACCAAAAACATGGAAAAAATTTACATTCGGTTTCCTGTTGTTAATGATTTCATAAGGGGTGATATCGAATCTTCTATGAATAAAAGACCGATTTTGAGTAAAGCAAGCGGTAGAAACAGCTTCAGCCCAAAGATATTGTGGAAGATTCACGTAAGTCAACATCGTTATTGCTGCTTCGCAGAGAGAACGATTTCTCCTTTCGACAACACCATTCTGTTGAGATGTGTAAGGAGATGAAAAGTTGTGCGAAATTCCTTTATCAGCCAAAAACGAATCTAGAACCTTGTTCTTGAACTCAGATCCATTATCAATCTTGATCTTGCAAACCTTTTTCTTCAAACTTAATTCGATGTGTTTGATAAAATCGATCATCACTTGAACTGTTTCTGATTTTAAACGAAGAAAATATACCCAAGTAAATCTAGAAAAATCATCAACAATAACCAAAATGTACCTCTTCTTGTTGAGTGTTTCAACTGTCGAAAGACCACAAAGGTCAATATGAAGAAGTTCCAAAGGTTCGACGATCTTCGAATCAATCACAATCGGATGACCTTGTCTATGCTGTTTTCCTTGTTCGCAAGCTGCACATAGAGTATCATTATCAAATTTTAATACAGGCAAACCTCGAACAAGATCTTTTACCACCAATTTGTTCGATTTTTAAAATTCAAATGAGACAATCTTCGATGCCACAGCCAGCTAACATCATAGTTTCTTGTTGGTTTTCTTGTCGAAACATGAGGAGTATAACGATTCTGAAATCGATTTTGATAACCAACGTTATTTCTTGGAAAGACTTTTTGTGAATGTGAAAACTGATTTTGATAAGGAACACGATGATAACTCTTTTGTTCATTTGATCGAAACTCACTTCTTTGAAAATTATGTTGTGAAAACCTTTGATTGTTAGAATTCTTAACAAAACTCTTGGATTGTTGATTTTTCACATAACTCTCATGATAAGAAGTTTGAAAATTATACTTTTGTTTTGGTTTCGAAACATGTTCCTTGTCTTTAGAAAAATCATTTTGTGATTGAGAAGGTTTTGACATCGATTTCTTTTCACCAAAAGATGGATTTTGTGATTTTGTCTTAACAGATTCAGACTTTTCTTTTCAGACCTTTTGGAAGAAAAAATTTGGTGTTTCTTTTTAGACACATAATTATTCCAATACGCTTTATTTCGTGCTTTGTTCATTGAGATTCCATTTTCTTGTGAAATCTTTTGAACATTTTCTTCTTGACTTTGAACATTTTCAATTGGTTTTTCAGAAACTTTAATGTTTGTTTGTTTTTCAACTTTTGACGTTTCAGTTTTAACCACCCAAGTTCGACTTGGCTTTTGTCTTTGAAAAGTGTATGAATTTTTGGTAATATTTTTCTCAATGGTGCTCTAATTCGAGAAAAATCCTTCCTTCGAAGCTTTCTTATTGTCCTGTTCAACCAGTTTGTTTATCTCTGGATTCACACTTTCTCCATTAACATTTGTGACAAAAACTTGGTTTGGAAATACGACATTATCAGTACACTTGAAGTTCAGATAAACCACAGAATTAGGTTCAAGATAATGTGAACCTTTTTCTTTCATGATTTTGTCAAATTTCTTTGTCTCTTCATGCACCTGATCTTCAACAATTCGAGGAATTTTTGTTTCTTTCGAAACACTTGGAACAATTGTTTCTTTTGAAACATCTTCGTCATCGTCACTGTCAGTCTGACTATCTTCGACAGTCACATGGTCAGGATTAAAAACTTTCGAAGTAGAGGGTTGGTCTTTGTCAACTTTAATATTCGAATCATGACATATTTCTTTACCCTTAGCTAATGATTTCACATTAATGACAGATAACTAAGAACAGTCAACAACTTCCTCTTCTTCAATTTCACTGATATTGTCATCTTCGATATCAGCAAAGTTGTTTTGGGAGTCAGAAGTAGAATTCTCAGTATTTTTCAAAATCTTGATTTGTTCATTTACAGTCAAGGTCTTATTAACTATATCAACAATATCATTAGCATTTAGATGTTCATCAATTTTCACTACTCCATATGGATATCTATTATCAGGAACTTTATCAAAGTCAGAAATAGTCATCTCACAATCATAAGAAGTTGTATCTACTTTTTCCCTTTCGAAAGATAAAAATGGTAGAAGCTTCCTATGTTGTTCTTTACTTATGTCACTGGAGTGATGCAATTCGGTCAATTTACAATAGAGTCTTTTAGCAGAATTACAATAAATATTCCTTTATTTTAACAAAATCCTATTATCTGTATTCAGACTATCTCTATCAACCATGATGTTTGTTATTTGTAATTCTAGATGATCTATCTTAGCCTTCTTCGCCTCCAATATCCTCTATGTTTCTAGTAAATGAGTACTAGACTTTTTAGCCTCATTGCTAGCAGATATAACCATATTATTAACATAAGTAATAGTAGCATCAAACTCAGTTAAAACAGAATTATATGCACTTAAAGGAATATTAAAGGATTAAAGTAGAGAACGTACCTTCAATGTCATTGGCGCATTGTCTCCTGATGTCGAAACAAAACAACTACCAATGATATTCTCTTCTTCTTCCTCCTCATACCTCGCGAACATGGCTCCATGCGTTGGATTCCTCATTTCTTCGTCATCCGAGCCTGAAGATCATATTTGGTATTTTTCCCTCATCCTCATCTTCTCCTCTTGCTACCAGTGACAACCCCTTCGACTTAGCCCTCACTTCTTCCAGCCTTTCAGAATAGTATGCCTCATCCTTAATCCTATTCTTCTTTTCTTCTTTCTTCTTCAGCATACAGTCATTGGCCATATGATTTGCACCATGACAGTAGTGACAATCTACCCCCGAATCACCCTTCATCATTTTCTCTTGTTTCGAATCTTCAACCTTAGCCTCTTTCTTCTCAAACTTCTTCTCATCACTAACCTTCCCATTGTTGCTTCCCTTCATTTCCCCGGATTTTGACTTCGCATTGAATGGCTTCTTGTAAAACTTCTTTACTATATTGTTGGAGTAAAAATCCACTGCTTCGTCATCACAGTTGACGATAAGACCTTCATCTTCAGAACTTTCCTTCTCAGTAACTTCCATCTTACCTATTCTTCCCAATACCTTCGAAACCAATGCCAATGGACCACCCAGATTGATCCTTGACTCTTCAGCTATTTCATTCACTTCAGCTTCGTGAGATTTTATCAGGTTGTAAAGATCATTGAGAGATAAAAAATCAAAGGTTTGTTGTGTCTTCATCATCAAACTCACATTCCTCCACCCCTTGCGAAGCCCCATGATGAAATTAAGGTTGAATTCCATAGTAGACCTGGTAATTCCATACCTATTACACTTGTAGATGAGCTCCTTCAGATGGTCATAGTACAATTCGATCGATTCTCCATCTTTTTGCTTGAATTTCCTTAATTCAATCAGACATTGCTTGACTAAACTGATTTTGGTCTTCTCACTACCCTGGTACTTTTCCTTCAGTGTATGTGACAACCCGAAACTTCTATCTTGTACCTTAGTCAAATTCTATCAATGTTAAACTCGTTTCAGCCATCTTTAGCATTATTTTGAACCTGTTTGGATGATCTAAAGCCTTGTACAACCAAAGTTTGAATTAGGAAAGGGTTGGTTTAAGATTTAGGGTTGCAAATAGGCCAAACACTCCATCAAAAGGAGTGTGTGGCCGCACACCCGAGTGTATGGCCGCACACATGAGTGTGTGGCCGCACACCCGAGTGTATGGCCGCACACATGAGTGTGTGGCCGCACACCCGAGTGTATGGCTGCACACATGAGTGTGTGGCCGCACACCCGAGTGTATGGCCGCACACATGAGTATGTGGCCGCACATCCGAGTGTATGGCCGCACACATGAGTGTGTGGCCGCGCACATGAGTGTGTGGCCGCACACCCGAGTGTATGGCCGCACACATGAGTGTGTGGCCGCACATCCGAGTGTATGGCCGCACACATGAGTGTGTGGCCGCACACCCGAGTGTATGGCCGCACACACGAGTGTGTGGCCGCACACCCATCCTCCAGCCGCACACTCATCCCTATTTATATAGGGTGACCCCTTCACTCATTCCTTTCATTTGGCTGCACTCTACTTTCTCTCTCTACTTTCTCTCTCTAAGAACTTCATCCAAGAACACTCTCAAGGCCTCATAAACGTGAGTTTTCCATCACCTAGCTTATCATACATGAAGGACCCATTGATCTAAGCCTTTAATCATCAAAGTTTCATCATTTTCTTCATCATATGAAGGTGTACGGCCGCACACCTTCATAAGGGTGGCCGCACACTCTTGAAAGACTCTCCAAAGTGAGAGTTTGGCCTCCATTTGCTAGTTGGACTTGGTATTGACTTGGAAACACTTGAAAATCAACATTTTTAGCATGAATGAAGAGTGCACGACCGCACACCTCTATGTACGGCTGCACACTCCCTTGTATGACCGCACACGTCCTCTGTACGGCTGCACACTCCTGTGTGCAACCGCACACACATGCTGACCGCACACCCTGGCCGCACACACACACTGTTGGCTGTACACCTCCCTCGTTTGATCATATAGGGTCCCGACAAGCATTTCCAAGTCTCTAGGGTGGTTTTCCATCACTTATAGTGGTGAAATACCTTCATTTGACTCTTTTATGTGTCATTGCATGATAATTAGGATCGAATCGTGATTAAGGTTTCACTTGAACACCCAGCTTTCCGTATCGATCCTTCAATCAAACCACTCACTCGAGGTGAGTTCATACCCCTACATTTTCCGTATTTTTAATGTTTTCAGGGGGGGCGAATACAAGCTAAACATAAATGTTTTCAAAACTCATGAAATTCTCATACTTTAACCCTTTTGTACTGTGTTGAGCATAAGGGACGTTTTCACTAAACTTGCATGATTTTCCGGACTCGCTATTCACTACGTTTTACATGCAAACTATAATCGGTATAGTTTGGGATTTTCTAAACATAACAAGTATAGAAACTTTCACTACTCAACGTAGGCACTAAGACAGAAATAGTTTACAGTTTGCATCACTACTTTATCGCTTTTTCATAACTGTAATTATCACTACAAACGGTATACATTCGGATTTTCACTACGGTAGAACGCTACTACACTACATGTAAACTAGATTGTACGATACTGTGAGGCGCTACTTCACTACTGTACCCTTAGGTGTACAGGGATAAATCCTATCATAGTATAACCAGAGTCTCCTGGAAGGAGAGCGTGAGATTTGTGAATAGATCTATTCGGGACTGACAATCCCACACCCGAACTGCTAGCTACAGTTAGGCAGGCATGCCTAGGGTGACAAATGTCATTTAGCGCGACGCCTGAAGAACGTTGGAAAGGTCTCTAGTCATATCAAGCATGGTTATATGACTCACATTATGTATAAATCACCTTTAGTTTACAATCTGACACTCTTCAACGGTTTTATTTATACTAAATAGAACTAAAACACACTACGTATACTGACCAAGCCAGGGTTTTCAAACAGAACCAATTTATGCTATGGCTTTACATACAAAATATTTATACTTCATGATTAGCTTTAGCTAGTCACATGAGGTAGTATTTTCGCATATCACTACAGTGTTCAGTAACGAACATTCATGGTTTTATACGTAATCGATAACGCTACATTTTCATTAAAGAAAATATCGGATTTTCTTGAATCTATACAAACATTTCGGCTAGCTCATTAACAAGTTTTCATTACAAATTACTGCTTATGAACTCACCAGCTTTATGCTGATATTTTCAAACTGCTTGTATTCTCAGGAAATCAGTAGACAGGTACCTGCTGGGTTTTTGAGGAGTGGCAGCAATATGAGTTAAATGTTTATATTCATACAAATTATATGATGTAATTCAAACAAGTTCCAGACGATTTCCAAATCGATGTAAACATTTCTATTTACGTTTTCATTGTAATGGTTGCGTTGCTATGATTGCTATTATACATTGGTTGTGATGCTATACATGACGTCCTCCACCCCAGAACGTTTCCGCCTTCGGTTTCGGGGTGTGACAGTGTATTCCAGATTTCTTTTGAGGTTTTGCAGGTTCGAACGTAATTATACACAACAGGAGGAAGAGCACCACAAAGCTCTCTCATACACCTCTTCTCGTTCTTCTACAGCCTTGCAGATTTTTCAGCAACACTTTGAGTTGATGCAGAAGTACCAATGCTTTAAACAAAATGAGGAGGAAGAACATCATCAGTAATGCACTTCCATAGCTATTCATCAATTCCCTTCAAGTAATCCTCCATACGAGCTGCCCATTGATCGTAATACTCTGGAATAAGCATAGAAATCTTTGTTGAAGATCCTAGAATATGAGAATAAGAAGTCATGGTATTCATGTTGAAGTTCACCATGGATGTACAGACGAATTCAGAGAAAAGCTTGAGAAATTTGAGATTAACAAGATGAATCAAACAGCAAATGAACAACAAACACTCGATTAGTCAATCGAAGTGCAGAATCAAATCAAAATTGAAGATCTACAAGGATTTTCATGATCAAAAGTGTGGAAACTTTTGAATCTAGAATGAGATTCAAAAGGCTTTTGAAACATATGAAAATCAGATCAAAACAGTTTGATTCCTGCTGATACCAATTGTAGTTCCGATTGAATCGAGTAATGAAACAGAATCATGGTATATATTGATTTAGAACACGAGATCTAAATATAATCTGTTTGGCATGTTATATTTCTTTATCAGTTGAATACAAGAGGAAAGAGAAAATGATTACAATCAGAGAAAGCATTCTTAACCTTTAAAAGTATCATTCCCATATTTATAGGGAAAACTGAAAGCACAAAAAGTATAAGGACATTCTACATCTAAGCTTCGACACTAAAGTAGTCCTTAAAATAAAATACAATCAAACATTCGATATTACAGACAACAAAGATAAATTTGACATCTCACAATCTTTGAACCCCAACAGTTTGTAGCATTTGGAGATGCAAATGCCATAGAGAAGTTGCCAAAAGAGAGCTTCGCAACTGAGAATTCACCAATGTCTCAACTAGATTTTCCTTTCAATCCAACTATGTTCACATTTATACAGTTCAAACTTGCTGATAATTCTCATGAATATGAAATTTTCAAGTACATGAAGATGATATTTCATGATGTTTTAGTCCAGAAGGAAGAACAGGTATGGTCTTTGAAGAAAATAATAAAGGTGCTCTATATATTGAAGGATGTTCTGTTTGAAGGTCATTTGCAAAACTATCAATATAAAGTTATAAGAGCAAACAATAGTGTTTGTAAATTCACTATTGCTGACTTCCCATTGATGAACTTGAATGATTTGATCACATTGGCCTTTCTGCTTAAATCTTTGGATGATAAGCATGTGATAGATAAAAGGGTGTATGTTGTGGGGTACACTTATCTCAAGAATTACATTAACTGTAATTTATCACATTTTGGTCTATCAGACTTCGAGATATCCAAAGAATACAAAAATTCTAGGAAGAATCCAAAGACTACAACTGACAATGTGGATTTGGAAAAATATGATGATGGGGATATACTCTTGAAACCTTTAGGAGTTGTTTTCAAGGAAATAAGATTAAGGGAAAACAAAAGAATCATTTATTTTACACAGACGTGAAGGATATGTACTCAACTGCAAACTTGACAAATCTTTTGTTTAGAAATGTGAATTATAGGAAGAACTATGATGCTGAGAGATAGGAGATTCGCAATAATGTTTGCTGGTATTTGGAAATAAGGAAGACATTAATGGAAGTAGTGAAGACACTATCAATAGTTTGAAGACTTGAATATTCTTCACAAAGGTAGAGAATTTAGATTTCATACGCTGTGAAGATATTCTTATGAGAAGTCTTGAATTATAATGTCATATGGTAGTGTAGTTATCTATATCGAAGTATACGTTACTTTGATATATCTATGTATTTCTAGGAGCAATTAGTTTTGCACTTAATGTCGAAGTCTCCTAGTACATTTTCTATCTGTTGATAGCACTATAAATAGGGTTGCGTCATTGGTTACTTGTATGCTTTTTAACACTTTATTCACTTGTAACCGTGTTTTCCTTCCAGATAAGATGAGTTGAACTAGATTTATTTACTTCGTGTGTTCATATTTTTGTATGAAATCGATACTTGATTAAATTCTTGACTCTTCAGTCTTGCTTCGTAAATCCTTACATTTTTGGCACTTAGAGTAACCATTAAGTTAAGATGTAACTAGCTAGTTATGGATTATTTGGTATAAGTCTTAATGGCCTAATAACAAATTAATACAAGTGAAGACTAGAATCTTGAAACGATTTACTCTTGCTTGGTGGATACTTCTAGAGAAGCTCTCATTTGAGTCTTTTGCCATCTTCATCAACTTCCAACCTCCCAAGATTTAATTTTGTAACACTTTTTCGATGTTCATCAACTTCAAAGGCTGTAACATTTTTTCCTTCTATGGTTGTGTTAATATTTCCACGCTTTACAAAATGATCATCGGTGGGTTAAATAGAGTTTTAATTTTATTCTATTTTTAAATCTTCCATTGTCATTATTAATGTTTTTAGGAAAACAATTTTAAATAAAAACCAAAATTCATGGTACATATGAAGTATATAAAGGAGCCGAGCGATGAAAATGGTGGCAAGTTCATGTGGATGTGATGCTATAATACGAACCGCATGCACTCCGAGCGACCCTGGAAGACCTTTTTATGCTTGTCCCAATAAGTTACACCATTATTTTTTTCGTCAACTGTAGTCCTAAATCTTAGAAGGGTATTTCGGTTCTTAGTCTCTCACTCTCAAATTATTGATGCCAGGGACCCCATACTGGATTTATTTGTTGGTTAGAAGAAGAAGAGAATATGAGTGGTGAAGCACTGATGATTGCAACTTTGGTTAGGAAAAAAAATAAGCTTGAATCGGAGATTTGGAAGCTCAAGATATGGTTATTTCTTAGTTGGATTATCTTCTTTGGCATAATAGTTTAAAAGTTGTAAAGGTTCGGTAATGTTATTTTGTTGTAATGGTAACTTTTTCTATTGTCCATGTAATCTTCTTTAACTTAAATGAAAATGGAATGATGTTTGATTTGTAATTTAGTTGTTGTTATTGAATTTAGGAATGGTAACTTTGTGAGTTTATTGTCTATATAATGGTGTTTGCAGTCAATAGGTTTGATGCACCCAAGTTTCTGTAATTCCTACATTCTCATTATTCCTCTCCATGTCCCATATAGCATCAATTGCATGTTTGTAATGCATCCCTGTCAATACCCACCTCTTACAAAAACAAGGCCATGCACATACATCAACTACACATTAATCCATAGATGGTGCACTTACCTGATACCTACAATTCCCACAAAAGAGTGCCTTGAAGTCTTCTGCTTCTTTCTTAATCTTCTCTAACCATTCAGTAGTAATAGGGGTCAATGGTCCAAAAGCTTTGTATATGTCTTTCTAAACAACTACAAGTCTTTTTAAAAAGTATTCTCTGATGAACTCAAGGCAAGTAATTATTGGTTTATCATGTGTTTTTCCGTTTGTTGTTGAATGAATCACACATATTGTTCAAAAGTGCATCATAGTGTACTCTCCCTAAAAACAATTGATCATACATGTTAAATAATGTAAGGGACCAAGAAGGGTATTACCTTTAAATGAACACTAACCTGTGAAATGGGATATACTCTAATGTTGAGGTGGAATTTCTTTCAACCAATCATTACAGTCCTTGTCAACACTTTTCACTTCCTCTATTGCATGATTGAAGTGATTGACACTTGTTGCTCTAGCACATTTCCATATCAAGTCCTTGAAAACCTTGTACTTCCAACGCAACTTCAAGTTCTCATGAATATGTTTAACACGATATGTAAGAACTGGGATTTTTGGGTTAATTATGGTGTAGAATGTTATTTTGATGGGAAGGGAATTTTGGTCATTTTGATGATATTTAGACTTGTAAAATGTTTTGAATATGTTATATGCATTAATTTTGTGTTTTTAAGCTATAAGAATGTGATGTTTTGATTTAGAATGGAATGGAATTGATAAATGCAAGTTCGGAATGGAAGGGCATTAAAAAAAAGAATGGAAAAGTTGATTTCAGCCTCACCACGGTACGGTAAGATGCTTTCCGCAACGCGGTGAGCGAGGCGATGATTTTGAGTTTTTACTGTCGTAAGTCGTAGGTAACAAACATTGAATCTGCGGCATGGTGTATGTGTGCCACGACGCATTAGGAAAAGTAGATTTTTATGAGGAATAGTCGCCACAGCATGGCATGAGGCTGACCGCGAGATCATTTAAGTCATCGCGGTGCGGTAAGTATCTCGCCACGACGCGATTTTGAGCCGTGATAAATCCAGACTTAGGGCCCATTTGTTCATAATTGATCCCCACTCCCTCTAGAGCTTCCCTCCGTCGATTCTATGGTTAAGAAGGCTTCAAGAGGCGATTTAGCTTGCTTTGGACTAGGTAAGAGCATCTCAAAGTCTTATAGTAGTTGTTTTCTTCATTTTTAGGCTTTTGATGGCTTTAATGGTGAATTTCAATTTTGAAGTTTTGATGCTAGAGTTCTCCAAGTAAACTTGATATTAATGCTTGATTAAGTGTCTTAGAGCTTAATCCATGGTTTATATGAAGTTTTTAATGGTTGAAATCCATGATTTGATTCTAGGTTTTGAAATCCTAGAAATGGAAATGATGAAGCAAGGTTCATATGTTATGATCTAGTTAGGATTAAGTGTTTATTAGCTTGTTTGGAGTAGTTTCTCAAGCATTTGAGCAAAAGATAGTCGGGCTATGGATTGTTCAAAATATAAGTTTTTGGCTAAAATCACAAGTGATGTCTTAATAGGTTAAGACATGTATTAAAAGCTTAATGTGTATAAATCTTCTAGGTGGTAAGAAGGAAGATTTCGGAGCCTCCCAAGTCCCTAGAGAACTTATATTATTCATTTGAAATATTTTAAGAAAAATATAAGCATAGTAATTACTTTCTGTCGGTCTGTAATAAATGTAAAGTTTGACATGGGGATCAAATCTAAATCATCACCAAGGCAAGTCAAAAACCAACTCCAAGAATGTATGTTCTCAGGTTCAACCAATGCATAAGCTACAGGGTAAATACAGTTGTTCCCATCTAGATCCTACTTAATACAATAAGAGTTAGTAGCATAATAGTTAAAAAAACAAGTACATAGTACTATATTAAATTAGATAAACATACCTCAACAACAAGAATTTATCCAAGATAAGGCCTTTTATAAAGGTACAATCAAGCCCTAAAAAGACCCTCATTCTCGCAGCAAAACCCTTCTTTTAGGCTCCAATGCAAATGTAAATTCTCATGAATGTTCTTGTTTCACTACTTGGATTGGAATCCCTTTCCAATTCAGTTTTGACTATCGTGTCCGGGCTTCTTTTCTGTAGCTCTACAGCATAATCTCTGAGTATAGCATATTGGCCACAATAATCCCCTCGAATTTGTTTGAGTGCTTCTTCTTTTTCCTGGTATACCTTCATTTCATAAATTCCAATTTGTAAAGTACCTTGGAGTTCCTCGTGTAAAGAAAAAATTGGAACTTTAGGGTTTACTTCAACCTGATGTGGAATCTACTTTGAGAGAAAGTGGTAGGTACAAGCTTTAATTTTTCTTTTTTGTAAGCATTGATGTACTTTATTGTCGGTTTTCACCATCTAATACATATCACGTTTAAACTTACTAACTAGTAGGACCCATTGACAAGTCATCTCATTGTTGACTTCATTTTGACTAGGAACTAAAGTAAGTATTGTACCATAGCAAAACAACTCGAACTCTGGTTTTCTCATTTTTTGCAAAAACTAGTTCCCTTCTTGTTTCAAGAGCATTCAGTTTCACCTTCTCTTTAACCTCTTCAGCTGAATTAAAAGTTTGGAAAAGGTAAAATGGTTCACTCACAATGGCATATTTTATTTTCATGTGCTCTCCGAATATTTCTAATAGATATCTTTCTTATGTTACTTTATCCTTCCTCTGATGAAGATCTGAATACCAAGTCATCAGGGTTCATCACCTCAGCTACCACCTCTTCACGATTTTTAGTATTCAACCCTCACCTGTTGAGTTATACCTCCAATATATTCATCTTTAAATTCAATGTTTTCCATGAAATCATCCATGTTTACATCTACACCGCCTATCAAGTTTTCCTTATCTACTATAAAGTCATTATCCTCACCTTGACTCTCATCATCAGTAACCACATTTTCTTCCCTATCACTTCCCTCATCAGAGCCTAAATTGTCCCTACTTTCCTGCCTAACAGTTTCGATTTCATTAAAATCATTAAAATTGCTTTGTTTTAAGCCAATATCTCCTTCAACATTGTTATCTTTGGTTGGCTCTAACAAAATATCATGTTTAACGGCATTAACCACAGTTTCTATAACATTTGCTTTGTCTTGTTGTGTGGAACTACTACCAACTACACTCTCTGTGTCATGCCATTCTAAAAAAATTCTTCTTGCACATCTGATAGAAATAATAATTGACCGAAATATTCTATATTACGAAACTGAATCAATGAAATGGAACGATGATGATTGAACATAAGATGAACTCCATTAATCTCAGTAATAGAACAGCTCGTAAGTCAGAACTATTATTTCTAGCTGGAAGAGAACGATACCACTGTTATTACACAAAAGACAAATACAAGCGCTATTTAAAGACCAAAAAGATAGCAATTCCAAAAATGGACAAGCCCCATTTCGGAATCGGAACAATACAAAATTCCGAAAACAACTATTTTACACAACACTAAATATGACTTAACAATCTCCCCCTTTGTGTCAAATTGGAAGGAGGTCTTCTTTATTGCCTTTGAGCGTCGAAAATCTTCGGCATGATCTTCAGAAGGGATGTTCGGACAGATATATACCAACGAATTATGTTCGAAACACATTTGACATCCGCACCTGAGTTGTACCTGTTCGCTTCTACCCTTATAAGAATGGAGTTCAGAGCACTTGTAGAGTATAAATGCTTATCCCTAAAAAAGAACATGCAGTTCTTAATTTCATCACCCTCCTTCATTTTGTAGACAATGCCCCAGTGCTTCTTGCCAATGAGTCCTCCCTTTAGATGTTGGATGTCTTCCGGTTGATTAAACGACTTCAGAATTGGCCTCTTTTTCAGAACAGAAGCTATTTCAACATCCATCTTTGCAATTTCCAGAATGTAACACTTATTCATCCACTTCAAGTGTTCAAATATGGGCTCATATTTCTTCACATTCTTCGCAACAATGTAAAACAGCGAGATCCAATCATAAGGATTCATGAATGGCAGATCAGCCAAAGTGAACTCGTGAGGAACATGATTGGCACCTCAGAATCCTTTGATTTGTACATTTAGAAAGTATTATGTTTGAATCGGCAAGCCAACCTTCAGTCCTATAATTCTTTTAAGACTCCATGACTCGTATTGTGGTTTTGCATACTTCAAATAAAACAAGAAGATTTTTCGGTTTACAGCACTGTTGGAGATCAAGGATTTCTCTATCTTTTCAAAAAAAATCTGAAGAGAAACGCCCTTGGAGTGATGGGTAAATCCAACTGACACTCTACATCATTATTTGTGTCAAAGGAGGTTGTTGGTTCCAACTAGTAGAGATTCGGATCGTCGATTGCTTCATTTTGTATCCACTCAAGAGTCCAGGTTGGACACAAGGTTTTCTAATTTTGAAGAATCAATGCTGAATTTTTGACTTCAGCTTCTTCGGCATCAAGTTTTTACCTGAGGGCATTGAGTTCGTCAAGCTCTTTATACTTTTTCTCTCTTGTTGCCCTTTCGGATTCAGTCATCATTCCTATTCGGTATCCTCTTCAACTTTGTCTTTGACTTTTCCTGATCCGAAAGCTTCATTATCCTTCCGACCAGACGCATTTTTCAAGTTTTCCTCATCTTCTCCCCCTTGTTTCGAAGAAGCCCTGCTTCCTGAAACACCATGAATCTGATTTAGTATTGCGAACACGGGTTTGAGCTTTTCTGAGAGAGTCTGACGCACAGAGCTAGTAAACAGAGCATCTGGAGACTCAACGATTCGCAACAATATCAATTGTCTCCACTTCACCAGAAGATCTGAGATCTAGATCTGAGATCAATAAAATAAAATATAGAATCAGATGTGTAAGCTTGAATTGAGTTCAAGGGAAAATGAGAGATATAGATCTGATATCTACAATCAATTTGAAACAAACTAATTTGCAAAATGTGGAAATGATTTAGCTAACAGGAATAAATCTGAGAAATATGAAAAATCTCAATGAAAAACCCTCAACTCGACAGAAGAATAGCGATTGATTACACTATCTCCTGCTCTAATACCAATTAATATAAATAATAATTGACCAATAGATTCTATAGTACGAAACTGAATCAATGAAATGGAACAATGATGATTGAACATAAGATGAACTCCATCAATCTCAGCAATAGAACAATTCGTAAGTCTGAACTATTATTTCTAGCTGAAAGAGAACGATACCACTGTTATTACACAAAAGACAAATACAAGCGCTATTTAAAGACCAAAAAGATAGCAATTCCAAAAATGGACAAGCCCCATTTCGAAATCGGAACAACACAAAATTCCGAAAACAGCTATTTGACACAACACTAAATATGACTTAACAACATATAGGTTGTGAGGGTGGTCATGGCTTAATAATTTTCTCTATATAAACAGTGGGTGGATTAGGGGACATCAAATAAGTTTTTAAAGTGGGTTTCCCATGTTCTATAAAAACATATATGAGTTTATGCATGGGATATATTCAGCCAAATGACAAACATCTTGGTCACTAGCCAAGGCGTACAGACTTGTGTCTAAACTTTCTAAAGGCAATAGAAAGTGGTAGAACAGTGGCTTACCATCCTTAGTATGATCAAGAGATTCTATCAATTCATCAATATCATGAATGTAGGATTTCTCAATGTCTAGTAGGTCAATAAAATTCAACTTACTATTAACATGTTCTCTTCCAAGGTACTTTTTAAACTGCCCATCATGACGTAGACGAATGGAGAAAATATTAGAGTGTACATTTACATTACGAAATGGTCAATATGAGATTTTTGTTATAACTAAAATGAACGACAAGTTTAAAGAAAAAAACTTTATTGTATCTTTTAGGAACATCAATTTCCGCCATTGTTGAACGTATTCTCCGAATAGCCATTTGTGATCATTTGCTTTGGGGTTTAGAAGGGTTAGGGTTTTCTCAGTGTAATCGGATTAAGGAGAAGAGGGAGAAAGAGTAACCAGAGAGAGAATGACAAAATGATAGCAATTAAGGAAGTCTCTTGGTTTCCTAAAATTGGTGGTAACAAAGAAAGCCCCAATGACTAAATTACCCCTACGTAAGGGCTCACTAACAACACAACTTGACAAAAGGTTAGTATAAGTACCAAACGTGAAACAAATTTAGCATCTAAGGACTGCGTCGATGGAAAACACGACTTAGGGACTAAACGTGCATATACCAATATAACACACTAACACAGTGACCATTCGTGCAATTTACTCTTTTTATTATATATAAAAAAAAATTATATTTATGGATCTATTTTTACTTTTTCACATAGATTTACAAAATTAACGTATCGATCCTGGGTGAGTGGTAATTAAAGCCCATGTTTGTGTGGTGAAATGTCTCAAGTTTGTAAGGTGCCAAAGTATGTTAGATATTATATTATTATTAAAGAAACGAACAAAATGAGGTATATATTAGGGATATTATTTAGTGGACGTATTATATTAACCGATATATCTTTATTAAATTATAAAATAATAAGTATTGCAATATATTTAATGGGTGTTAGTCGTTTGATTAGCTGTAATCTTTTGCTTTGTTTCTTGTCCATATTTGGTATTTTGTTTTCCAGTATGTAATTAATTTTTTATATGCCTTTAGTTAGTTGTTGGCCATTCTTTTAGCGATAGATTTGGTTTGCAAGATTTATATTCAATGAGTGTCATATACTTTGGGGACGATAAAAGTATAATTTATTTTTGTTTTTTTGGAAGGCAACGACAAAAACAGAGAAAAAAGGCATACCATTAAAAAAGTACAATATACAATAAAAAAAAGTAATTGAGTTGTGTAACCACACCCTTCGTATTAACATACTTAGCATTTCTACACTCATCACATCGTTTTCTCCTTTCTCACCTCTACTTTGTGTTGCTTTTTCATTTTATGATACCACTAGAATATTAAAGACTAGTTTTTAAAAAGTTTCTTCCAAATACAAGTTGGAGCAATAGCATATACATTTACATAAATCAACCCATGGGGATTTATCTACAACGTACTAGCACATGAAAGCCTGTAATTTCATAAACAATCACAATAAAAGAACAAAATATTTGAAGGTTCATTATCTTTGATCCTTTCACAACCATCCAAATCATCAAAAAGAACCCCATCGACTATTTGGGGACCTTTTCTTTCTAAAGTTCTACAACAAGAGTTTTACTTGTGGATGTGCATATGGATTCTACATGAACCTGATTCATTTTCCTTAATGATTCCTCCATGATTTCCCAACAAAAAAAAAATTGGTTCATTTCAATCATTCTATAACTTCATGTATTTCATTATACACAATAGATTTTCATACCAAGTTTAAACTTCACTCTTCATGTTTTTCCCTTCAACACAAAACTCTTGAACTATCGGTTTCATGTTAAACAAAATATAAATAAGGAAAATATATTGCAAGTAGCCTTAACACACTAGACGTAATCCGAAAAACTAATGGACTTCTCGCCAACCAACCTTCACTTCCAGATATGAAAGTCATCATAGACAGTTGTTGGAAGATTAAGTAAAAATTGTGTATTTTTACTAACTTCGGACACATTTAAATACATATATATGTTTTATGTATAATTAATCCTTAGTGAGTTTGTGTTCTCATTTGTGATAGCTTCGAAACGATATATAATATGTCCACAATGGAGTGTGTGTGTGAATGAGATATCGATACACAAAGTTGAGTACTAGAAATGATATTTAGCAAAATCAAATGTGTGTGAGAACATGTCTTACATAGGAAGAATGACTCTTAGTGGGTTTATAAACATGGAAGCGTAAGGACTTAAAAGCTTCTTTGTGTGATTTTACTCCAAGATGTACCCGTGCAGAGGGGGTGGAGATTATGGATTTCACAGGCTAAATGCACCGAATTTGTGTGTGGATTCGACCCACGAATGCAAGTCGAAATTAAAGCCACTATTCTTCTTTACCAAAGTAATATTCAAGCATTCATTCTTTATATCCTTAATTTTGGGTAATGTACTCTTAACAAATTTCTATAAACCATATAATCTTCTCCAAAGAAATTTCCTTGACGACTTCTCAATTTCTTTTACTATAATTAGTGGATCAATTTTATTAAGTAAAAGAATATTGTTCTACATTCCCTATGAGATGTTGAAACAAGATGATACTTAATAACATAAAATCACAAACACAACACTAAGAACTTGAGTGGAAACCTTAAAACCACAAAGGCACTCTTTATTAATTTTGAAATTTCGACAATTGAATGGAAGTACAAGAAGCCACAAATCTCCAAGTGGGAGAAGATAATGAAATTGTGAGAGAAGTAAAAAGTAGGACATTATAATGGTTTTATGTTAGCGTTAAATGAATTGTCCTAATAATAATATAAACCTTGCTTTGTTTGGGAATTGGCGTTGGTGATTTAGAACTAAAAGAGGCTCTCTTGGGAAAAAAATTATCGTTTCCTTACACGGGATGGATGAAGGTTTTGATAGAGACAAGTCGACTAGCTATTGAATTGGGATTTTGGGGAAGAAATATAGCCTTTGTTCCTTTGACACTACTTTGCATGGGAAGTAGTGGTGGTGGTTTAGAACTAAAGGCTCTATTTGGAAAAAAGTTATATCGCTTCCTTACATGGGACCAATTGAGGTCTTGGTAGAAACGTGTTGATTGCCTATAGAAGTTGGATTTAAGGAATAATTAGTCAACTTCATTTTTATTCTCAATAAATACAATAAATACTTTATCTCACTTATATGTTCAAACAATGTATGGAGTTGCTCAACGGATAATCGTGACAAGATCACAGTCTCCTCCTTAGAAATGCTATTGATTTCATTCTTGAGAACTCTTCTGGTACAATCTAAAAATGTATTGCTCCTGGGAAAATCAATCTTCTAGTTTTGTGGGCTCTACTTGGTAGGCTTCACACACAGACACAAGAGGAATTATCCCTTCTTTACTCCATATGTCACTCTAGATCTACATCCAAGTTCTATTTTTTATGCTTTAGAAGAAAATGGGTATTCTTGGAAGATTTTTTGATGCATATTTATGGGGATGTATGGATTCAGGAAATAATGCAACCGGTTATGTGTTCACGATCGGTGGTACAATTATCAGTTGGATGTACATGTTACAAAAGAGAGTTGCTCTTTCACCACAGAAGCAGAGTGCATGACGATTGGAGAAGCAAGCAATGAGTTATTATGGTTGAAGAACTTCCTATCGGAACTTGGGATGCAACATGAAAACTATGCACTGCATTCTTACAACCAGAGTGTGGATCACTTGGCAAAGAATCCAGTGTTTCATAGTAAGACGAAACACATTTAAACGATGTGCCAGTTTATATGAGAACTGATAAGTGAAAAGACTTTGAGTGTGAAGAAAATCATAGGTACAAAGAATCCAATAGATATGTTTACCAAGGTGGAGACAATAGAGAAGTTGAATCTGTGCATGGCATCAACTGGCCTTTCAGGTAATTGAAGAGAACTTATATGCTAGAAAGAGATAGACATAGCAGAGTTCTAGATTGGATGGTAGCAGTTCGGTTAATCAGTCTCCAAGTGGTTGATTGTTAAGTTGTGGAGATTGAACCCTTTGATCATATAGCCGCTAGGTAGACCAAGCATAAGGTGTCTTTGAATTCGTGTAACCTAAGTGTAGCAAGTCATTCAATAAAAATAATAAAAAAAAATCTCTCGTGTTTGCTTGTAGGCTTAGATGCTCACTTTGATCGTGTGAACCACGTAAATTGATTGTGTTCTTATTGTCATTTTGCATCATTACTCTATGTGTGGAATCGTCTAGATCGTTTTCTGAAATGCTTAAGACCTAACAACCCTTGTTGTTAACTCAATACTACATTTTATTCATTCCATAGATGTTGTGTGAACTCCTCGAAGTTCAATGTTCTTCTTCGTGTTGCTAGGATTTGAGGATTCCAGTAACAATTGCTTCTTTTGGTTAAGTTGGTTTCAATAGTTAGCATTTGGGCAAATACCATAAAAGCCACAACATTTTCACGCGTAATTGAGAAAAGCCCTATTATTATTTTTTTTGGTGGGCTCTGGCCACAAATGGGGCATAGAGTTATCATTCTAGCCCATTTAACGATTTTCATGGTTAACTCTATTAAATTTTTTGCAAAATCAGTCTTAAAAGTTCAAATTTGGTCCCTGTAGTTTGCAAAAAATAGCACCACATGTCCACAACTCGGTTTTATGTTTTTTTAACTTCTTTATTTTCATTTATTTTTTATTTTTTAGTCAAAACTAAACTTGTTTTTTTATTTTTATGGTTTTTTTTATATATTTTTTATATTTTTTGTTTTTTTTTACTTTTTGTTTTTCGTCAATTTGATAACTTCTTTTTATATTTTTCAAAAAGTGTAAAGTGTATGAATATTTTTTTTTATATTTTTCATATTTTTCTGTTTTTTTTTCGTATTTTTGTTACGTTTTGTTTTTCATCAATTTGATAATTTCTTTTGATATTTTTTAAAAAGTGTAAAGTGTATGAATATATTAAAGTATATTACATTTTTGGTGTTTGAGTTTTTTTTTGTTTTCTAAAAAATGCGAAAAAACAAAAATAAAGTAAAAACAATAAAAGGAAAAAAAAATATAAAAAATATGAAAAATAAATGAATATAATAAAACAAAAAAAAAGAAGTTAAAAAATAAAAAAAATGTAAAAAAACAAAAAAAAAACGAAAAATATAAAAATATATAAAAAAACGAAAAACAATAAAAAAGCAAGTTTAGTTTTGACTAAAAATAAAAAATAAATGAAAATAAAAAAGTTAAAAAACATAAAACCGAGTTTTGGACATGTGTAATTTTTTGCAAACTACAGGGACTAAATTTGAACTTTTAGGACTGATTTTGCAAAAAAAATTATTAGAGTTAACCATGAAAGTCGTTAAATGAGCTTGAGTGATAACTCTAAGTCCCATTTGTGGTCAGAGCCAACCAAAAAAAATAATAAGACTTTTCTTAATTACGCATGAAAATATTATGCCTTTTATGATATTTGTCATTAGCGTTTTTACCAATAATATATGTTCATTTGTACAATTACAAACTTGTGAAAAAAAACATACAAAATAAATGAATTAAAAAAAATAATTTTTAATCATATTATAATAATATCATCTTAATAAATATCAAACATAGTTATAAAAGAAAACTAATTAATGTCTTGTATTACCCAAGACCGACGAGTTTCATATTTTGAAACACAAACACAAATATGTCCTCATCAATAGTATCCACTATATTTTTTTCAATTAATTGAGGTAAGAATATACATTTTGGTTAGTTACCCCACTTTAAATACTTGAAGATGCTTGGACACAAAAAGCCATAGAAAAAAAAAATTGTCGTTCGTGTTTATTAATTCAAACGATCTTACCGAATATAATACATCAATTTCGTAAGTAGTTAATGTCTGAGTTAAAAAAAAAAAAAAAAAAAAAAAAAAACTTACAAATAGTTAACGCAATTTTTTAACATTTGTGATTTTTTTTTAATATGATTTATTGGTCGTGAATATAAAGTTTTTTTTTTGAACGGCAAATAATTATATATTTCTTCTTTGCTTGGGATTAAACCTAGGACGTCCTAGTTAGCTGTTAGTTTAGAACGTCCATGTATATAAAGCTTTCTTAAAATAAGATGATTTATTGATATGAATATAAAGTTTAAGAAATAAGATGTGTACGTAACCTCGTAACCATATCCAATGTCCATATAGATTCAATGTTGAGCAATAGTCGTTAACGCATTGTTAAATTATAATCAATTAGTGTGTGGAAAAACTTTAAAATACAAAATCAAATATTTGAAGAAGATTGGGGATCTCTTTATTGATGTTGAAAAAGTAGAATCAACAATTATACAATATATATATTTCTGCATATTTTCTTTGTTGTCATTAATGGATAATAAGTTAATAACTAGTTTAATTGTATTTAGCTTCCATCACCTCCACCGAGTTAATATTATTATATTTTTTTATATTGGATAACTAATAAGATTCAACTTGTGGCTTTACGTCATGCCTTTAGTCGTTTAAAAATACAACAATTTGATTGTCGTCATTTCTTTGCAACTCTATTACAAAATTAAAATTTGTGTAGGGATTTTAGTAGTTAAATTAATTACTAATGTAGATATAGTTCATATAGTAATTTAATCATGTAAAATTTTAGACTAAGAAGAAGTTAAGATGGATATATTTATATAGTATTATTTATTTAATATATTGAGAAATCATTTACGCAATGCTCCAGATCTAGTTTCACTTAAGGAGAAAGAAAAAGTGAGAAGGTCGGAAAAATATCATTCCTCCTGAGTTTATTTATCGGAAGGAAGAAGGGGGGAATGAATGGAAGATTTATATTGTTTTTCCTTAGAAACTATCCTTCTAAATCGGGAGGAATTTGATAGAACGGAAAGAAAGATCGTTCATTTTCTTTTTTTTCTCTCATTTTCTTTTATTTTCTTTCCTTTAACGAAACCAGAAGCGAAGTGTAAAGCTATGTTTGGGTACTACGTGATAGCTAAAAAGTTAGCTGTCAGTTTATAAGCTAACTGATAAAAAATAATGTTTGGTAAAAACTAGCTGATAAGCTAGCCTGAAGATATATAATGATATATAGAAAAAAAATTTATAACTAATTAAGAGTATATTTGAAAAAATAATAATTAAAAAACTCTTAAAGCTAGTTTAAGCAATTTTTTTAAAATTGGTTTATAAGTTACTATTTGTCTTTTCAAATATTACAACATAAAAAACTCTGAAAAATAGATAGTTTATCAGTTACCTATAACACTTTAAATATAACCTTAATTTTATGCATTTTTAAGCGAATATCATTGAAAATTCAAATAACGGATAAATATGTAACTGAAACTTAAAACGAAAACTTAGAATATTTGTTGAGATTGGTATTGATGCCGGCAAAAGTAGCATCAGCATGTAATTAAACAATATTTTAATTTACTTATTTAATATTTTTTCTATGTTCTTAATGGATAAGTAACCACAAATTACTTGAACCACATAATATGTATTTAGTTATATTTATAATTTATGCATCCATCATCCCACCAAATGAAGCATTATTACCTTTTACACAATATTTTAGTTTATTTATGGATATTTTGTGTGTAACATTGATATCATATGTTGTCCTTAATCGATAATTATTAGTTTTATTGCACCATACACAATGTATTTAATTCTATTTTTCATCCCCACCCCACCGAGGGAGAATTATTTAGCTTTATGTATGTTGGATAACTAATGAGATTCAACTTGTGATATCCGCGTATGGCTTTAATTATTTAAATTGAAGCCTTTAAATGATTCTTGTGTTTTAATTTGATGCTAACTTTCATATCAATATTTTATTCTAAATAAATGTTTACTATAATTAATATTCAAGGTAACATTTGAAACACTTGGTAATATGTTGTCGAGATTATACGTTTTTATTTGGCTTGCTATCAATAATCTCCCATGCATATAAAAGATACTTGATGTTTTAAAAAATTATTTGTGAGTCGATACTATTTAGGGCTCAACATGGTATCAATTTATTTTTAATCAAACTGTGTACCGTACCAACTATAGTTGGTATAAACTTTTTCCTACCATTACCGTACCAATTATATTTTTACTCAAACCGTGTACCGTAACTATAGTTGGTATAAGTTTTTTCCTACCATTACCGTACCAATTATATTTTGTACAAACTTATTCGACTACCAACAAATTTGGTTGGTACAAATTGGTAATGATATATTACCAACTTTGTTTTAATTTTCAAATATAATAATTAAAGACTACCAACAACATCTGATGATTTTCTCAGCTACTAATTTATAAATTAGTAATGTAACTTTTATAGTTACTAAAGAATTTTATTAAGTAATTTTTAATTTAATGTGGTAATACCTATTAACTACATCTAATGTCTAATATAATGCTTTTAAAATTGTAAACAATAAACATACTTGACAGTTGAAAATACGATTTCGTTTATATATATATATATATATATATATATATATATATATATATATATATATATATATATATATATATATATATATATATATAGGAATTGTTTGTTACGGTATTACCGTGGTATTTAAAATTTAATACCATTATCATACCAAGTTTACTGAATTGGTACAATACTACCAAATAAATATGTTGGCTACCAAATATATTGGTAACCAACTTTCTTGGTTCGATTGATAGCATGTTGATTAGTTCTCTGTGATACATATTTGTACTTACTTTTCACTTTTATTTAAATTAATATTATTTGATACTACCATGAATATTATTTGTAGATGAAATTGAATTAAGTTTGAATCTTCTAGGCTTCAACTTTATGTGGTTCGATGTTAAAAAACTAATTTATTGATATAAACGTCACTTCGAACTTTATTTTCAAATTTATTTATATCATTACAATTATCATAGGACAACATACAGAAAAATCATTATATTTTAGCTATTTTTATGGATTAACTACTCTTCTAATTTCTGATTTCATTTTTCTAAAATAGTTAGTTGCGTTTTATTTCTGAATCGGATTCGATTTCTTTCAATCTTTCTGAATCGTTTCCGTTTGAAGTTTGAAGTAGAGTACAATACTTTTTCATAATCGAACATTTTTATCTGTGTAAGTCTAATTTTTGAATATGTGAACTCGTTTTGTTAAGAATCTGCAAAATCAATCTATGGACTATGATTTTGCTTAAATAAATCTCTCTAATTTCGATTTTGTTATGCATCATTGTTCATTGAAATAAATTTTTCTGATTTTGATTTTGTATTAATCATTGCTTAATTCGATTTCTCTGTTTAATTATTTTTCTAAAGTTCAGATTTAAGATTTCTCATTTCTAAACTTCATATTTGGATTTTGTGTGAATCAAGCAACATCCAAGACAAAGAGTCTAAGACTCTAAGAGAGAAGCTAAGAAGATTACAAGTAGTCTCTATTAAAAAAAATGTTAATCTATTTTTTTATTTTGCTTAATTCAAGTTTTCTGAATTTTAAAGATGATTTTGTTTTAATTTGATCTCTCTGTTTTTTAATCTTCAGATTTCTCATTTCTATTTTGGGCTCAAAGGATCGAGGATATAAACAACTAAGGGAGAGCTGACTGTTGAGCATGTAGTCTCTTTCACTTTGTTTTGTTAATTTATTTTTTTGTGAATGTGTAATTGATTGTTGATTTTTTATTTTGATTGTTATCGGTTAAAAATGCCTCCTAGAAAATATATGTCTAGAAGTGAAAAACAAAAAAAACATTGAAAATTTTAATGAAGCTCAAAAAGGATCTATGAATAAGTTTATAAAATTATAAAAGAATCAAATGATTTTCTGTTATCCTTGATTGCACCCCCGATGTTATCCGTCAAGAACAAATGACTCTAGTTATTCGATGTGTGAACATGTCTAATAATAAAATAAAAGTTGAAGAATTTTTTTTAGTATTTTTGAAGGTAGAAAATATATCGGGTTTATGACTTTTTAATGAGTTATTAAATACAATTAAATCATATGGTCTTAATATTGATGGTGTAAGAGAACAAGGTTATGATCATGGTTCTAACATGAAAGGAAAACAAAAAGGGGTTCAAAAACGATTACTTGAAATTAATCTGAAAGCATTGTTTATGTTATCATCAATACAGTACATAAGCATAAACAAAAGATTACATGCCTTACAATAGTACATTAACCTATTGGACTACATTCCATTATCCTCTCATTAGAATCATCTCAACACACACGTGCTTTCGTACCGCTACCTGTGATACAATGAAGCTGAGCGGGTCCAACTTGGGAAAGTCTGGTCACCACATAGGGTTTCAACCCACAATAATTAAATTCTTTAATTATATTATTTCCATCAAACAATTCAACTCGATTACCCATTCTCGTTATCCTCACATTATGAATCTAAATACTAGTCTTAAGGAACCTACCATAAGAATCATTGTAAGCATCGGGGTAGACAACACTGCTTAGGGGATTCCATAGCAAATGCATGTAAATAAGGCAATCATGGGGGTGGAGTACATCTTTAGTGAACACATAGTTCAAAAACACCTACAGGTTGCGAGTCTGCTAGCATTCCACTGGACTGTCTAGAATAATCCATGGTCGTCATCTATACCCCGCTAGACGACTAAATCATCTATAAAGTCAAGGCCTCTCATCTTATCATCATCTCATCTCATCTATTTCATCATTATCAACCCTTTTCTACCCAATATATTATAAGCATAATATATATATATATATATATATATATATATATATATATATATATACGATTAATTCAAATAAAATAATGTTCTAATATTTCATCTAGCATAGATATCAGGAAGTATAGATAATAGGCACATTTAGCATATAATCATCTAGATACTTCATATCTATGTGCAAGTCAAATTTACTATGCATTCACTCGTTCAAGTGATGATTCGAAATTCAGGCAGCGCTTTGCTTCAAGCACTTGACCTTTCCTTTGCCGTGACCTAGTATCATTATCACTAAGTCTTAGTCTAAAGTTTCAAATGATATCCTAAACCTATCAATCATTCCAATAAATAACGATAGTTCTATCAAATAAGGATCAGCCAGGCACGACAGTTCGGAGGCAAGACCATTTCGGCGTGTAGCCTTTTTGAAATCCAACAACCAAACCAACATGACCATTCTAGTCACCTCTCCTGTAAGTAGATCAATCAATATTATAACTTGGGATTACTGATAGTTCTTATTTATAGGTTCATAATAACGACTTATGACAATAAATATAAGTTACACTGAAAAAACTAGAGTGTAGCTTAAATTACAGAGGTTCCTCCTGACCAAAGTCCGGAAATAGCACTTGTAGGACTCTTACTTGATGGCTACTACTTGGTTGAATACCTCAGGGGTTGCAGGGCTTCGCCATAACACATAAACTAAGGGGAAATGGCCTAAAAGTAAGGAATACTCAAGAGAAAAGTGTGTAGGCGTGCGGGGAGTGAAGCATATACGAAATGGAGTATTTATAGGCAAGAAACACGAAGCACGCCGCCCTCATACAGGGGCGTGCAACGCCCTATGGCTATGTTGGCTCCTATAGGCTTCTGCCACGTGTCGCCGTGTCACTCGTCCACATGCACCTCTTCTGGCAGCTGCCACGTGTCACCTTCCTATGGTGCCACGTATCAAAATCTCCTTGGTCCACGTCGGCATATCTCGGTAGAAAGGGGATTCCCCGACATGGCTATGTGGCTCTCTCATGGTGCCATGTCATCAGCACACGTGGCGCACTTTGCACGCGTGATTTTTTAGATTTTCAAATTGGCGTAACTTCTTCATACAAGCTCTGTTTTCGACATTCTTTATATCTCCGGAAAGATCTCGACAAGATCTACAACTTTCCTTTAGATTACTTTGTCAAATAACCTATCGTTCCAGAATTTGATTCTATGTGCACATTGTTGCACTGAAACCTTGAAAAATCATAACTTCCTCTCACGAAGTCAAATTTGGACGTTCTCTATATGAACGCTCTCGATTTAACTACTAATACGAATTTCTTTTAGATCGCTAAGGCTAAAAAGTAATTTATCAAAAAAATTCTTTCTTTGATACACAAAGTCGTGCCGACTTCGAAGAAGCACAACTTCTTCACATGAAGTCGGATTTCAGCATTCCTTATATCTCCGGAATCCTCATCTCGACTACTTCATATTTCATCAAGGTATTAGTCCTAATTATTATTCTATTTTGACACGTATTTTATTCTTATTTTTTATTATATCACTATAAGTACATATATTACATATAACTACACAAAACACACATAATACTCAATAATCCCCTTTATTTATTACATCATCTTATTCATGCATAGTGGGAAACGTGGGCATTACAATTCTCTCCCCCTTAGGATGATTCCATCTCGGAATCATGAATTAGCAAACAGATGTGGATAGCGACTCATCATGTCGTCCTCTGTCTCCCATGTGAGGTTTAGTCCAGTCGCATGTTTCCATCGCACTAACACTAATTTGACCATCTTATGTTGCATCTTCTTCATCTTACGATCAACAATCTCTTCGGGCTCTTCAATCAACCTCTTATTCTCATCGACCCTTAACTCCGTAAATGGAATTATATCGAGAACTTCTCCCGAGAACTTCCTTAAATAAAACACATGGAAAGTGTTATGAATACCATCCAGTTCTTCTGGAAATTCTAGCTTGTAAGATTCGTTCCCAACTCTCTAAAGAACCTTGAATGGTCCAATAAATCTTGGACTCAACTTCCTTCTTTTTCCAAATCTGATAAGTCCCTTCCATGGAGAGACTTTAAGCAACACCAAATCTCCAACTTTGAAAGTCATTGGTTGTTGCTTCTTGTCATCGTAGCTCTTTTGTCGACTCTGAGTTGCTAACATCCTTTCTCTAATCACCTTTAGCTTCTCAACAGTCTGATGGACTATCTCCGGTCCCATGAGTTGTTTTTCTCCAGCTTCAAGCCAACAAGATGTCATACGACACTTTTGTTTGTACATGGCTTTATAAGGTGCCATCTTAATGCTTAAATGGTAATTATTATTGTAGGAAAACTCTACTATGGGTAGATGCTCATCCCAGTTACCTTGAAATTCCATGGTACATGCTCTAAACATATCGTCTAGGGTTTGAATTTTCATTTCACTCTGACCATCAGTCTATGGATGGTAGGTTGTACCCAAACACAACTTTGTACTCATCTCTTCCTGTAAGCTCTTCCAAAATCTCAAAGTAAAATGGCTGTCACGATCTGACACGATCGTTAAGGGAACACCATGAAGTCTTACTATCCCCTTCACATAAACATTTGCAAGATTATCCATAGACCACTTCTCATTGGCTGCTATGAAATGTGTACTCTTCGTCAATTGATCTATGATTACCCAAATCATATCGTGACCTCCTCTTATTCTGGGCAATTTGGTTACAAAATCCATGGTAATGTCCTCCCACTTACCCATGGGTACAGGTAAAGGTTCCAAATTCCCGTACGGCTTTTGATGTTGCGCCTTAACTCTTGCACAAGTCACATACTTAGCCACATACTTTTCAATGTCTAGCTTCATCGTTGGCCACCAGTAGTAAGGTTTCAGATCCCTATACATATTAGTACTACCAGGATGAATAGAGTACATGGTTTTTTGAACTTATTCAATGAGGAGATCTCTCATACTGTGACATCCCCATTTTCACGGCCAGAAAAGACCGATTTTTGTTTATGCTTTATAAAAATCAGAGTACCTCTTTTAATAAAAAAATGTTGCGGAATTTGTTCCCAGAAAAACATGATAAATACGTTATCAAAGCATTTCTAAAGAAATGCATTTTTGTTCATTTTAAAACATTTGGGATGTCATCATCAATACAGAAACATAAGCATAAACAGAACTTACATTCATTTACACTAGTGATCTACATCTCTTTAATCTCTCAGTGTAATGTAACTTCATATCGACACCTGTGATACAAAAAAGCTTGAGTGGGTCAGGTTGGGAAACCTGGTGAGTACATAGGGTTTTCAACCCACAATACTTTTGATTATTATGTTTAAACATCAGACAATCAACCCAATTACCCATCCCCATTATCTTCCTTACTCTTAAGGTCTACCCTAAGAGTCATTTATCCTGCATTCGTTCATTCCGAAGTCCATTGCTTCCAGGGTTTATATGACAGGCACTAAGTCCATAGCTGCCAATGCTCGTTCGTAAAGCACTAATTCCATAGCTGCTAAAGTTTAGTCATCGGGTACTAAATCCATAGCTACCAGTGTTTATCTAATAGGTACTAAGTCCATAGCTACCAACGTTTATCTAACAGGTACTAAGTCCATAGCTACCAACGTTTATTCAATAGGCACTAAGTCCATAGTTGTCGATGTTATTTGTTAGACACTAAGTCTATAGCTGCCAATGTTCACTCATATCATCTTTCATCTCTCATCATTCATCTACCCATGTTATACCCAACATATTCGTAGATATAAAATACATATACAGTTTAAATTATTTAAAACATGTATAAAATCGTTCATCCAGCATAGATAACAATTATACAGATAATATGCACACATAGCACGTAATTTATATAAAATACTTCATATCTATGTGTAAGATGAAAGTAACTATGCACTCACTTGTTAAAGTGATGATTCCAAACTAGGACAACGCTTCTCTTCTTAACAATATAATTTCCTTCGAAGAAACGTAGTATTATTACCACTAGATTTTAGTCTAATATTTACCGTGACTAAGTATTAGTCTTAGCATTATTATTATCATTATATAAGCGTTTAAACAATATTTTCCAACCACTATGTACAGACAGGGGCCAGACATAAAACACCGGAGGGCAGAACCATTTTGGCATATAGCACTTCTGAAATCCAACAACCCTATGCGGCCCTTTAAACCAGATTCCCCGTACCGCGAGTAGTTAAAAAAGATATTATAACGACACTTATATAAGTCATAATAATAGCCCAAATATTTATTACAAGTTCATAATAACAATACTAATTTTAAATATAAGTTATATTTAAAATAGGGTAAGCATAACTTACTTACAAGAGAGTTTTAGCTAGGAGTCGGGCTCTGCAGGGCAGAACTTCGTCGCTGAATCTTTCTAAGAAAGATTCTTGTAGCGCTTCAGCGCTCACTTACTATACTAAAACTACAGAAAGAGAAGTCGAATCATGAGGGACCGAAATGCTCGGGGGATAAGAAGGGAAAGACTCTTGAATCAAGAGAATGGTGCAAGAAATATGAGAGCTAGAGGCTCTTATTTATAGTGATTGAATTTTCAAAAACTACCCTCCATAGTTACTTAATGACCTTATAGTTATATAAATGACTAAACACCCATTTATAATACTATTTTAAATAGATTTAATGATATTTGTACTAAACTAATGTCGAAAGTACTCAACACTAGTCTTATAACGACCGCATCGTTGATACCTTTCTAACGATATATACATATGTATATGTATGTATACGTATATATGATTTACACTTTATTTTAATACGTAAATGTGCTATTAAAAATTATAAATCGTTCATACGAACTTCGTTTTTGACGTTCTTTATATCCATGCGTAGCTATCGACGAAATATACAACTTTCGTTTAGACTCCGTCGACTAATTTTGAATTTATATTTTTGTCCATTTTTTTATAAAATTAAATGATTTTGCTAAAATCATAACTCTCTCGTACGGACTCCGTTTTTTGCATTCTTTTTCTCAAAATTCCTATTTAAGGAGTACTACGATTTTCATTTTGGTCGCATTAGCTAAAAGTCAACCATTCTCTTCGTAGCTTTTTACGTCGTACATTCGTTGTGCGCGGTTGACTTTTATATCTTATAAAAATCATATCTAATTCATACGGATTCGGATTTCGATAAAATTTATATTTTCGGGATCGGGACGACGTATACTTCCTAAATATATAATAATATATATATGTTTTGGCGCACTTATTTTTACGATTTACAGACGATTCGATTGATTTTTCATATTTTATTATATTATAATAATCATGAAACATATAATATTCAAGTAATTATTCTTTATTATGTTGAATAGGTTACAATTCTTAACCCTAACTACTAATTTGGTTAAGATTATTTATCCTAGATAATCTTCTATATAAAAAAAATCATTTTTAGCGCTTATTATTTTAATTGACTAGCCCGAATCTGCGGGTGTTACACATACCTCCCATCTTGGGCACCCAAATTCTATTATGGAATACCTTTAATCCTTGGTTGTTTGTACTGAATACTAACGTTTTTCCTAAACGTTCTTCCTTTCGGTTACATTCTTGCAAAGCTTCCTCTTGATCCTTCTTAATACTATCCACAACTATCGACACAATCTCAATTCTCAATGCCCTTGGCCTTCTCCATTCCAAATTTATTTTCCTACTCAAAGCATATGCTACGACACTGGCTTTACCAGGGTGGTAAGGATCTTGCAGTCATAATCCTTGAGTAATTCTAGCCAATGTCTTTGTCTCATATTCAACTCTTTCAGGTTAAAGAGATACTAGAGACTCTTATGATCAGTGAAGAGTTTGCACCTCATCCCATAAAGATAATTTCTTCATATCTTTAGCGCAAAAACTACCACTGGAAACTCTAAATCGTGAGTGGGGTAGTTCTTCTCGTGTTCTTTCAATTTTCAGGATCGTCCCATAAAGATTACTTTATCTCTTTGGGTCAGAACACAACCTAACCCAACTCCAAATGCAACACATTAAACTGTGAAGTCTTCAACTACGTCGGGTAAAGAAAGAATTGGTGCTTCACACAATTTCTTCTTTAACTTCTAAAAATCTTCTTCGTGTTTCTCAGTCCATGTATAAGTATCTCCTTTATGGGTCAGAGCTGTCAATGGAGCAGTTATTGAAGAAAAGCCTTGGATAAACGTTCCATAGTATCCAGATAATCCCAGAAACTATGAATCTTAGTGGGACTTTTTGGTCGTTCTCACTGCATTACTGCCTCGATCTTTGCTGGATAAACCATTATTCCTTCTTGGTTAACAACATTACCCAAGAATTGCACCTCTCGGATCCAAAAATCGCAATTCGAGAACTTTGCATACAACTTCTCCTTTTTCAAAACTTCTAATACTTTTCTCAAGTGCTTTTCATGGTCCTGCTGGGTCTTCGAGTGTATGAGTATGTCATCGATGAACACTATTACAGATTTATCGAGGAATGGTTTACAAACCCTATTCATCAAATCCATAGATTTTGTTGGAGCATTGGTGAGTCCGAACGACGTAACCAAAAACCTATAGTGCCCATATCTTGTTCTGAAAGCTATCTTTTCGATGTCTTGCTCCCTCACATTCAGTTGATGATATCCTAACCTAATATTGATCTTCGAAAAATTTCTTGCACCCTGCAGCTGATCGAACAGGTCGTTAATCCTTGGCAATGGGTACTTGTTCTTCACTTTTGCCTTGTGCAGCTCTCTATAATCTATGCACATCCTCATGCTTCCATCCTTCTTTTTCACAAATAATATCGGAGCTCCCCAGGGTGATGAACTAGGTCTAATGAAAACTTTGTCCAACAAATCCTAAAGTTGTATCATTAGATCCTTCATCTCCGTTGGCACTAATCGATATGGTGCTTTTTCTATTGGTGTGGTACCTGGTAATAATTCTATCTTAAACTCTACTTGTCTATCAGGGGTAATCCAAGAAGATCTTCGGGAAAGACTTACGGATAATCGCTCGCCACCGGTATTCTCTACATCTCCTTTTTCTCCTTCTTTGCATCGATTATGAATTCCAAGTTTGATGTACATCCTTTAGACAAACACTTTATGGCTTTCATTAGGGAGATGATTCCAGAATTCACTCTGCGTTTGTCCCTGTACACCATAAATGACTCTTTTCCGGGTGGGTTTACTTTTACTATATTCTTTCTACATAGTATCGCAACATCGTTCGCACTAAGCCAATCCATTCCTAATACTATGTCGAAGCTGTTTAACTCAATGGGTAAAAATTATACGTGGAACTTATTCTCATTCAAGTCAATGACAATGTTTCTAATGCAATCACTAACAAGTATGAATTTGCCACTAGCGACCTCTACTACTAGAGCACTATCTAGTTCATCTACAGGAAATGCTAGTCTTCTACCAAATTTATGCGATATAAAGGAGTAGTTAGCTCCAGAATCAAACAGTATATTGGCAGGAAATCATTTACTAGAAAGGTACCTGAAGTGACATCTGCTTCCTCCTTTTCTCCTTCCAGAGTCATCTGGAATGCTCTCGCCTTTGTCCTCGGTGGCACATTAGGCTTTGCAACCTCTTTCTTTTTCAGGCAGTCCTTCGCAATATACTCATTTCACCATATCCATAACACACCTTCTTGTTGGATGTACACTCATTGGCATAGTGACCTGTCCTTCCGCACTTGTAACAGGTCACATCCTAACTACATTTCCCATAGTGCTTCTTTTTGCACTTCTCACACCATTTTGCTTCAGCTCATCCTCCTCCAAACTTCTTGGAACCAGACTTTGTGAATTTGCTTTTCTTGTTGGATCTTGAAGATCCCTCAAACTTTCGATTTTCTCCTACCTCAACTCTCTCCATACCCTCCTCTCTTAACTGGGTTTCAACATTCTGAGCTGCCCAGATGGCAGCTTTCAAAGTAGTTACTTGTTTAAAGATTGGACGAAAGTCTGATGGCAATCCATTAGCAAACTTGTTGACTTTGGATAGTTCTGTAGGAACTAAATAAGGAACAAGCTTCATTTTCTCTGTAAAACTTGCAGCATACTCATTAGCGCTCATTTTGCCCTTCTTCAAATTCTGGAACTCGTTGTTGATTTCCAGAAGATCCTGCTATGAGCAGTACTGTATTTTTAGTTGTACCAGAAAGTATTCCCAAGACATCTTATTATCTTCTCCCTTAAGCATGGTATCAACCAGTAACTTCCACCAGCTTAATACCCCAGTCTTCAACTGTCTGACTGCGAGAATGGTCTTCTGCTTGTTACTACAGTCGCAACTCTCAAATGCCATTTCCATCTTGGAGATCCAATCCATAACTTCCACCGGTGTTGAGCTTCAAGAAAGACTCGGTTGTTTGGATACCATGAAATCCTTGTACTTTCATCAACATCCATCGTTTCCTTCATCGGGTTGGTTTCTTTGATCCACATGTGGCTCAACTCGACTAACAGTTCGACTGTAGTTCCCTTCCTCTTACTGTTCTATATTCAGCTCAGGTTGCTCAACAGGTGTCATAGGCTCTCTTCCATTTTCACGAATTAGTTGCCTCATCTCTTCCCTCTGTTCGGACATCATAGCTCAGATCATTTCTTGGACTCCTACCATCTTGAGTTGCTCTTGCGCATGAATTGCTCCTGGCACATACTCGACTACACGAGGCTCAGGCGGCTAACTACCGTTCCTTAATCCGCTTCGGGTTCTCACCATGTTGATCTATACACCAAAGCAGGCATTCAGTGTACCAATGTGACAACCCGAACCTTTTTCTGTTAACGTTAGCCAAGCCCGTTAAATAAATTCCGTCTTTTATTTAGTTTCGTCAAATTGTTATGGTTTGGGAAAAACCGTTAGAGTTATATAATTTAATTTTATATAAGAGTCGGAACCAAAATCGTACGAAAATCAGCAGATATTGGCCTGACTGGTGTTCACGGCCGTGAACCCGATCACGGCCGTAAACCTGATCACGACCGTAAACCCATTCTCGGTGGGTGGACCCCACCACCGACCATGAAAACCCCCTATAAATACCTGACCCCTACCCTCATTTACACTTTTTCTGGCCGAAAACTCTCCCACTCTCTCTCTAACCCCTCAAACGCAAACACTAAAATACCCTCTCTTCTTCCGAAAATCATCAAGAATCACCTTTGGGCGTTGTTGTGGAACATCTAAAACGTGTTTTTCATCGAATCCAGTAGTGCTGTTCTTGAGTTCACGACTGTACACCCTTCAAAACTTCAAACCTTCAAAGGCCGCAAACCGTTCACGGCCGTAAACCCTTCAAGAGGCTGATCACGGCCGAGAACAGTTCACGGCCGTAATCCCTTTTACGGCCGCAAACCCTTCTTAGGTGGTGAACTTAGATGAAAACCCGCTTTTTCCGATTCAACCGAGTCCCGGTAACATTCCTAAACCACAAGCAAGTGTTTTTCCAATCACTATAAATAATGGTTTCGCTAATAAGATATATATATATATATATATATATATATATATATATATATATATATATATATATATATATATATATATATATATATATATGTGTGTGTGTGTGTGTGTGTATTTAATTGTTATTAGGATTCCGTTAAGTGCCGCGTACATCAACCCGAGGGTCCTCATTTCCAGTTTCGTTGTCCGACATTTCACGCAACCAACAGTGAGTTCATACCCCTATGGTTTTACTATTTTAACGATTTCAGGGGGGAATACAAGCTAAACACAAATGATTTTGTGAATTTATATAAAAGGATTTTCAACACGATTAAAACTGATGCAATTGATACAACCATACGGTTTCCACATTTTTATAAAATGTTTAGGTATTTTATCCCTTTTGTAACATGCTGAGCATAAGGGATGTTTTCAACTTACAAGCGTAATTACATAGTTTTTCAGATCAATACATACAAACAAACTATAATAGGTATAGTTTGGGAATTCAATACACGGTTTTACATATACAAGCATATAAACTATTATAAGAATATAGTTTAGGGAACGAACGTATCTTTTTATAAACTTATTCGTTATTTATAAAAAGGGTTTTCTGTATTATTACTTGTAAAGTCGTTAATCTAGTTTGAGAGACACATCTTTGGGTACAATTACATGTACTAGTGGAAGACTACCCTTATGAACCAGAGTCTCCTCGAGGGAGAGCGTGATATTGTGTATAGATCTATACGGGACTGACAATACCGCACCTTGTTGTTAGCTACAGTAGGACCGGCAGGTCTACGGGTGACAAAGTCATAGAGGATATTGGCGTCCGATTCATGTCGTATCAGTTAGTATGGTCATAAAACTCGCAAGTAGATAATAACGATATATATTTACGTAGTAATATACTTTTCATGAACAATGCTTTAATAATATAAGTATGGAAAATACTTGTATTTTTCAGTTATGGAACAATTAAAGCGACAACATACATCCAGGGGGAAAATATAAGATTTTCCCGGACAAACATCAGTATTTTACAAACAATCAGACTATCATTCAAACATCGAATATTCATTGTTAATTCTATAATCCCTTAGTTTATACATCCGGTTCACGTATGAAGAATGTCCGATAGACTGTGGAATGTGTGGTTTCCGCCCCACTTCCTGTTCCTTGTTTCGTTGTGGGCTTAGGGCAGATCCATACAATTAACTCTCTATTCGACATTGGTTTACACGTAGCTAGTATGAGTTAAGAGATTATAGAAGGAACTGGTATTATCATACTTATCTTAACTTTCATTATATCAGAAAATATAAGGTTTTTATGAAGAAACAATACACACTTGTTAAAGAACACCAAACCTGTTTTCTAAATCAAAAACATGCTTATGAACTCACCAGCTTTTATGCTCATCTACTCTTTCAAAATAACTTGTATTCTCAGGAAATCAGTAGACAGGTACCCCCGCAGCTTTTGAGAAGACGGAGAGTATAGAGTTACGTCTTTTATATACTGCTATACTTTTAATGTATACAATCTATGTATCAAACAAATGTAAATATTCTACTTATTCAATGTAATGGTTGTGTTTACTTTGATTACTATGATGCAATTGTTATGATACTACACATGGCGTCCTCCACCCCCAAACGTTTCCGCCATTCCGGTTTGGGGTGTGACAGATTGGTATCAGAGCTATTGTTTATAGTGAACTGAGTATGTCGAACCTTACATGGTATACAACTATAAACACTATAGGGGCCGAAGCGCTCTGAAACTAAAAGTATACTTTAAAATATAAGTATTTTACAAGAAGTGTACAAGTATACATATGTACAAGAAGCTACAACACCATAATAACTACATAAAAGTATTTAGGACAAGTTGGACACTACGGTTAAACCTGAATAGTTATGTAGTCATATGTGGGGCCAATATAACCTGATCAACTATATTTGTCGGAGATATTATCAACATGTGTTTGGGAGTGACTGTGGTGTTGCGACAAGTCTAAAACTCACCAAATCATATACTAATGAAGCATAGTTAAAATACTATTGGAGTATTTTAGTTACTATAAGATAACAACAAGTATCGAGCATACAATTACAATACTATAGAAGTATTTTAGACTCTATAAATAACTTATGTGAAAATTAAAAGACCCTTACTGGTAGGTCTATATTTGTGTAGTGTATACTCCGAGGGTTTTATATAATGGAGATTTCATAGACTTAAAATGGGTGATCTACGATATATTTCATGTTCCTTGTGTGGTTGTGGTCTTAGAGCAGGATCACCTATTAGAAGGTATATGTGATCTTAAATTATATACAACTTGTATACACTGCGGGATCATAGAAGGACCCAACAAGGATCACCCCGTAAGATAAAAATGTTATATAAATCTCATAGATTCTTTAAACACTCCCATTCTCGCGCAACCCACATAGATAGAGGAAACCATTCATTGTTAGCAGTCGGCAAAGGAGTTAGGCAGGAACAAGAAAAGGTTCGTGAAAAGGATTCTGAGAAGGGATCAGCCGAAGAGAAAGGCACCAGAGTGATCATAGATCAACCTTACCCTCTCAAGAGAAGATGCGCAGGGTCCACTTAGACATTCAGAGTCAGACTCTCCATCATGAAGTGACTGAGATCAGTGACAAACCCAGACCAAGGAGAAACGAAGACTCAATACACCTACGGAGAACTGGAACACCATAGGGGTGTCCAGAGACAACATATCTTCACAAGAATGAACTAGAGCGAACGTAGGAAGGACAGAGAAGAGAGGAAACCACTCTCGAATCATGCGAAGAAACCGAACACCTTATACGTCACACTAATGCCTAATAAAGTAGTATAACTTAGTGAGTTAGTGATTACACTGCTCGCACTATGTGTTAGACTTATCGCCTCTTTTCTTACAACTAGTATCAGTAAACCAGGTCACAGAAATCCATTCAAGAGTAGTCGCTTCAAATTCAAAAGTCTATTTCATTTAGACTTCCTTTATGAATGGTTATCAGAACACTATAGAAGTCGGATCATGATACTCTCGGAAACCGATATAACTTAGCTTAAATAACATTCGTACAATACTCACTTCCATAGAATACACTTCAGAAATGTTGTCAGAAACATTCAGGATAGTCCATCAAGACATGAAATTTATAAGTATATATAAATTTGTGAAATACAACTACCAATGACCATCGTTACTCACAAGATCATTTCTCGTCATGCCACAGAACCATGTCTTCACAAGAAGGTAACCAACCAACTAGCAAGACACCAATTCTACAAATAGACTCCGCTACATTTCAGGCCGCGGTCACAGCCGCCGTGATAGCTGTCATGGCGCAATTCAATGCTAACAACCCAAACGAGAATGGAAACAGTTTCAAAAATTCGAACCGTAGTAACACACAAGGAAACCGACAAGGGCCTAAATATGATGATACTCCAGCTCACAAACCTAAGAATAATAAACGAAAGTTCTGGAACAAAAAGGAGCGCAAGTTATCTCAAAAACTTGCCAAGAGACAACAACCTGTGGCAACCTCTACATCCACGACATCTGCCACTCCAGTACCAATGCCAGTACGGCAATATGCTGGAAATCTATCGGATTGCAAGAAATGCAATTTCCACCACTTAGGAAAATGCCGCAAATTGTGATGTAAGAACTGCAACATAAAAGAACACACCACTCGTTTCTGCAGGATACCGACACAACCAACCACTCAAGTCCTCGACGTTGATTTAAGTCAGGTCTGTTATAAGTGCGGCGAATCTGGACATTTTAAAAGAGATTGTCCAAAGACTAGAATTGACGAAGAAGCTCGCTTCCGTAGAACTCCGACTCAAGACATCACTTCAACTACCGATGCTAGTATAATCCAAGTATGCCATGCATGTGGTGAAATGGGGCATTTCAAGAGAGACTGTCCGGCGGAGAGAAATGACGGAGGAGAAGGAGGAGTGTAACGGCATGACATATAAGAGCATCGAGGAACCCCCTCCCCTTTTGAGATTTTGGTACGTCTTCTAAATAAAAATTTCTTTGAAGATTAATTTATATTCATATTAAAATTCGGGGAAATTAAAAAGTAATTATAAATAACTCACTCGTCCGAACAAGTCATGACATTCATAAGAGAACTAAAAATCAGCGCAGGTGAGTTATGATGGCTTAGTACGTACATCAGAGTTATGCATAACTAAGATTTTGCAGAATTAGAGTGAGTGATTCCACCTTAATTCCTGTTCCTTGTCTGGTTGTGGATTGAAGGCAGAGTCACTCAGTCGACCGTCTTATTCATCCTCATTATACATAATTTGTATATGCCAAGCGATCCTAGAGGTACCGAGAAGGATCATAACATAAAGTATCATCACTAGTCATCAAACACTAGAAGGCCTACACAGGATGCACTGTCGAGCACACTCGGGATACACCATCATTATAATAGACGTCTCTTTCAAATCGACTCAACACTGGTTCTATAGCAAGTCCTGCGTCGTCATTCGACGTGAATTGGCGTGGTCCTCACCATACCAAGTTCATATGTTACGAAAACCCACCACCTTAACCGACTGATGAACGAAACCCTCGTCACTCATAAAGATAATCCAACCCAGACCTCAGAATTTCCTTTTGTATTCTAAACCCCGAAGTACTCATGAGAAGAGTACTATGACTTCCGAAACATTACCGACGTATATTCATCAGATCTTCCAGAACCACCACTCGCCCGACAGGTTAAGTTCAAGCATAGAGACTAACACGAATCTACATTCAAGAGATAGTCCGTCTGCATGGTGTGCCTGTGTCCATTATCTCCGATCAGGATAGCAGATTCGCCTCGAGATTTTGGCAGTCACTGCAGAAGGCTCTTGGAACTAAGCTGAATATGAGCATAACTTACCATCCACAAACCAATGGGCAGAGTGAGAGGACCATTCAGACCTTGGAAGACTTGTTAAGAGCATGTGTCATCGACTTTGGCAAGTTGTAGGATGTTGATTTGCCCTTGGTCGAGTTCTCCTACAATAACAGCTATCATACGAGTATCAAAGTTGCGTCGTTTGAAGCCCTTTTATGGCCGTAAGTGCAGATCCCCTCTGTACTGGGCTGAGGTGGGTGACACACAACTAGCTAAGGGTCAAGTCCCCGACATCACTCTCACAGGCCCGAAAATCATTCGTGAAACCACCGAAAAGATCGTGCAAATCAGGGAACGACTGAAAGCCTCCAGGGATAGACAAAAGAGCTACGTCGATAAGAGACGAAAACCCTTGGAGTTCCAGTTTGGTGACCGTGTTCTATTGAAGATCTCACCCTGGAAAGGTATGATATGCTTCGTAAAGCGTGTAAAGCTGAATCCGAGATACATTGGACCATTCGAGATCCTCGCTAGAATTCGTCCTGTAGCATACAAACTCTGTTTACCCCAAGAGCTTGGTAATATTCATCCCGTCTTCCACGTCTCGAATCTTAAAAAGTGTTTATCCGACGAAACCCTTGTGATCCCTCTTGATGAGATCGAGATCAATCAGAACCTTAATTTCGTGGAAGAACCAGTCGAAATCATGGATCAGGAAGTCAAAAGAACGAAACAAAGTCGCATACCGATAGTGAAGGTCCGCTGGAATGCCAAGCGGGGACCTGAATTCACTTGGGAGCGCGAAGATCAAATGAAACAGAAGTATCCTCACCTTTTTCCGTGTCCATAATTTGTATTCTATGATTGAATTTCGGGACGAAATTCCCTCTATCGGGGGGATGATGTGACAACCCGAACCTTTTTCTGTTAACGTTAGCCAAGCCCGTTAAATAAATTTTGTCTTTTATTTAGTTCCGTCAAATTCTTATGGTTTGTGAAAAATCATTAGAGTTATATAATTTAATTTTATATAAGAGTCGGAACCAAAAACGCACGAAAATCAGCAGATATCGGCCTGACTGGTGTTCACGGCCGTGAACCCGATAACGGCCGTAAACCTGATCACGGCCGTAAACCCATTCTCGGTGGGTAGACCCCGCCACCGACCATGAAAACCCCCTATAAATACCCGACCCCTACCCTCATTTACACTTTTTCTGGCCGAAAACTCTCCCACTCTCTCTCTAACCCCTCAACCGCAAACACTAAAATACCCTCTCTTCTTCCGAAAATCATCAAGAATCACCTTTGGGCGTTGTTGTGGAACATCTAAAACGCGTTTTTCATCGAATCCAGCAGTGTTGTTCTTGAGTTCACGACCGTACACCCTTCGAAACTTCAAACCTTTAAAGGCTGCAAACCGTTCACGGCTGTAAACCATTCAAGGGGCTGATCACGGCCGAGAACAGTTCATGGCCGTAATCCCTTTTACGGCCGCAAACCCTTCTTAGGTGGTGAACTTAGCTGAAAACCCGCTTTTTCCGATTCAACTGAGTCCCGGTAACATTCCTAAACCACAAGCAAGTGTTTTTCCAATCACTATAAATAATGGTTTCGCTAATAAGAATATATATGTATTTAATTGTTATTAGGATTCCGTTAAGTGACGCGTACATCAACCCGAGGGTCCTCATTTCCAGTTTCGTTGTCCGACATTTCACACAACCAACAGTGAGTTCATACCCCTATGGTTTTACTATTTAAACGATTTCAGGGGGGAATACAAGCTAAACACAAATGATTTTGTGAATTTATAGAAAAGGATTTTCAACACAATTAAAACTGATGCAATTGATACAACCATACGGTTTCCACATTTTTATAAAATGTTTAGGTATTTTATCCTTTTTGTAACATGCTGAGCATAAGGGATGTTTTCAACTTACAAGCGTAATTACATAGTTTTTCAGATCAATACATACAAACAAACTATAATAGGTATAGTTTGGGAATTCAATACACAGTTTTACATATACAAGCATATAAACTATTATAAGAATATAGTTTAGGGAACGAACGTATCTTTTTATGTCACACCCCCAAACCTGAACGGCGGAAACGTTCGGGGGCGGAGGACGTCATGTACAGTATCATAAAAAATGAATAGTAAAGAAAGTACACACAACCGTTGATTTGAATTTTTAATGCACTGGTTTTTTATTTATAATTCCTATTTTATCGCATCTAAACCACACCTTACAGGTAGTGAACCCTATCGAGTATAGTATAGCTTTGATAAGCAAGGGTGTCGAACACTAGGGGAACGGTAGTGAATTAATTTAAAATATTTGATTATAGGTTACAAAACACACGAAAGGAATAAAGAAATGTTTATTAAATCTCAAACGAACAATTAATTAACAAATCTTGATAAACTAACAGGAAAACAAATCTCTTCAGGTACTTTGGTTTAGATAAATTACACCTTAAAAGCATAGACAGTTGCATACACAAATTCATTTATTCATGTTCACCGATTCCTAAAATGATTAGATTCGCGTTCATTATTACTAATCCTTTAGCAAACAAGTCAATTCAAACAGTGATCAGTTGATTAAACTAACATGTTTCCTAGTGTTCAGTTCGTATCAAGCAAGACTTGTAATAATAGTTAATCAAATTACTAATTCAATTTAACCTCTTGTTTTTTTGGTTTATCACACAAGGCTCACACATTAACTTACTTATTTCCGAGTTAATCCTAGTTTCACATTCGCTATTCCTAGTCATATAATCTTGATGGTCATCAAAATCATAAGAGACAAGAAATCAAGCAGATTTTCATACAACTCAATTTACTTGCCAATTAACAGCAAATAATTATCATTAACACGTAAGGATCTTTTACCAAGCTTGGCAAGATAAATTAAACATAAACAAACAATCTAATCTAGCAATTAATCTATAGATCAAGGTTTCATTCAATCATAAACACAAAGTAAAAGGTTTTTACACCTAAATCAGAAAGTAAACACATAATAGTATCACAGTGGAATGCTAAACATGGTCACGTTAACAAACCACATGATTACCGACACGTATTCGCTCTCTAATCCTTCCGATCTCCGCTCCCGTTAGCTTAACGGCCTTCCGGCCGCCTTCTAGACCCTCAAAACGGTTTAACAGAAGTTAATTATCGACTAAATTAGGTTAGAAGTCGAATCCCCCCTCCTGGCTGGCCAATAATCGCTATTTATAACCTTTGGGACCGACTTACGTACGTTGGGCGTAAGTCGGTTTACGCTGGGCGTAGCAAGAATTGTATCGCGATTGGGAAGTCTGGATAAACACCCTGTACGCTGGGCGTAACTTTAACTACGCTGGGCGTAGTCCGTGTTTCGCCATTACGCTTGGTGTAATTACAGTTTTCAGCATTTTCTTGTTCTTTTAGCTTCTAAACCCGATTTCCGCTCCAGTATTTTCTTTTCCGCTCTATCGACAACTAATAGCTGCAAATCATAATTCAAAGCATTATAAGTACCTTTTAGTTCTAAAAGAGAATAATAAAGGCTAAAATATTAAGATATAATGTATAAAAATATATATATAAATACACATATCAAAATACCCCACACTTAGCCTTTGCTTGCTCCCAAGCAAACTTACTTTTATTTTACCAATATCGCACTAAACAATCCATTTTAAACTCAGCCATTATGTCAAGACCGCAACGCATGCATTTGTGTCTAAATTTTTTCTTAAGGACCCCCCTAATTCTAAATACTCACAATCCTCATAAACACTCGCCCACTTCTTTTGAACAATGTTCATTTTATGCAACCCTCCGAATCCATCCGCAGAAAACTTTCTAACCTCAAGGTATTTTTGTAGAGCTACCCAAGCATACATAAACTAGATAATTACAACTTTTAGAAGATACCACAACTTGGAGCTCTTGAATTCTTCTTTTCTTTGATATTTGATCTTCAATTTCTTTGAATTCACCATTTTCTTTGATTTTTGGCATCTTCCACTTTTGAATTTTTTTTCAGAAATTTTTCTTTCTTTGATCTTCATATTTTGACTTTGATTGCTCAAAAAAATTCTTCAATTTTTCACTTTTTGGTAATTTCTCTCTCTTTTTTTTTTCTTTTCACTCAAAACCTACATGCGAAGCAGGGGCGCTCTACTTCAACCCTTATTGGTTAAGACATTAGTTTAAGTGCAATGACTACATAAGTTTTCCTGGATACATTTCAGGTACAGGCTGCTAAACATATTGCATTCCTCAAACTAAGCGAGGTTGTGTTTTTGTCCCATGATTTCACTAGAATAAAGGGGGCCACAAATGCACTATAACGTATATAGGCTCAACTAAACATTTGAGTTCTCATCGGATCATCTCATACAATATTAACAAAATTTTAAATTATTACTAGATTTTCCTAAATTAAACTATTTTTCAAGTTTATAATTTTTTAAATTTTAAAATTTCCCAATCTAGCAATTAAATTACTTTTTCGACCTCCTACCCCACACTTATTTCATACAATGCCCTCATTGTATGCTAAAACTAATTAAAATAATAAAAAGGGAGAAAAAGGAACAGACTCCCCTGGGGTAGTTGTGGCGAGATCGAATGGGGATGCTAAAAGTTGCTCCATAAATTGCTGGAGGATTGGAAACTGGAACTGCTGCTTCTGAATGTGCCGGAAAAATGAAATCAAGAACGCCAACTTCTAAAATGTGGTGCAAAAGATTGCAAATAAATGCAATGTGTAAAAACCATGACATGGGAAAGTGTCGACCACGTCGTCTCGTCGAATGATGTGAAATCTAAACAAGGCCACATGTGACAATTGTTGGTCACGTCATCATATCAAGAATGGCAGCCTCCTCTCGCGATGAAAAACTCCCCCACGACATAGGAAAGTGTCAACCATGTCGTGGCAGCCGGGATGATACTTCTACCTCGCGTCGAAATAAAACTCTATGGTGTGGGAACAGCTCATCCATACCATAAGAGTCAAAATATAGTAAAAATGCCACTCTTCTAAATAATCTCTCACGAAATCAACACGCACCCCACACTTATGACAAATCGTGGGTCTTGACTATAATCTTCGAACTCTCACACGGCTCTCTCTAGTAACAGTCGGACCTAGCTGCTGAACTTACTGCCAACTTTCTAAGGGCGAAAATTCTGCAAAGATCTAAACAACCAAAGAGCATCAACATGGAAAACAAAAGTAAAACAAAAATAAAACAACCTAAATTAAACTAAGTACATACCAAATAAAAATACTAATACTAAGCAACACAAAAATAAACTAAAAATAAAATAAAAATAAAAATAAAAAGGATAAACTAAGTCACTCGTCATCCTCGTCATCGTGCTGCTGTGTCCCAGATGTACCGGCTCCATTAGGTCGTGACTGGAATGGTGGAGGAAAAGGAACCGGGTACTGAAACCCTTGATGGGCAAAGAATGCGGTCAACGCATCCCCATACCACTGCTGTCGTCTCTCTACGTGTGCAACGCGCTCACCCAGGTTCTGAAATCCCTCGTCAATGCGCTGAGCCAGGTAACGTATATCAATCTCTGGCTCAGGTCCCTGCTGCGCTCCTCGAGGAGCAGGTCTACGCCGTTGGGCTCGTCGCGGCTGTGGCTCGACTGCACCCTCCTCGTCGGCCACGTCATCTGGTCGTACCCGTAAGACACCATCCTCGCCCCGCTCAAGTACACGCATTGACTCCAATAACTGAAGGCTCATCGGCCTCATATCATGAAACACCATCGATCTCGTAATCTCGCGCGTCAACAACTGATAAGATCGAACTAAGCGTGTGATAAAATGCCCCCCGCAAATCGGGCTATCCTCCCGAAGTCCCCTGGCCCTCCTACCCATATAAGCAGCTAAAGCAACTGGAAGGTTCAGGTGCCTCCCTGGAGTAACAAGCGCCCATAAGAAATACAGATCTGTAGAAGGCACTCTCTCACTATTCTTATGGTGCGTGAGAGACATGGAAATCAGACGGTGCAACAATCTATATGTGGTAGACCGAATCATCCTCCCCCGAGCAGTAGATGGTGTGTATACTCCCCCAGTAATCTCTGCCCAGAAAGTGTTTTCATTGTAGTCATCCGGCCGGCCCGTGAGACAATCAGCAAGGCATGCCGAGAAGTGGACACCCCTCGTCTCGTCTACTGTATATATCCCAACTCGAGTGGCAAGCTCAATCGCACTGCACTCCCGACTCACACCACCAAGTCTAAAGGAGAAGGATGTCCTATCATCGGGTGTCTTCCTAGGGTCATAGGAAACTGTAGCATAAAACTCCAGCAAAAATTCCCGATACACAGGCTCCTGTATCCTGAACAATCTTTCCCAACCCTGACATACGAACAAAGGCACGCCACTCGTGTCCGAGTGGGTGTATTGCAAAAAATTCTGGATCAGCTCATCAAGTCCAGTCTGGGCCGCCAATTCCCAATCAAATGAAGGTGCTATGTCAATCTCCTTAGTAAGCAGCAGACTCAAATTTTTCACATATTTGGTTCGAGTTTCATTGTTTAGAGTTTGCGGGAATTGCAAAAAACGATGATCTATCACGTCCTCGGGTGGGTTGGTTCTTTGAGTTCTACGAGCCATAATCTGCAAAAATAAAAAAACAACACAAAACCAAAACAAAATACCCACAGCATTAAACAGAATTAAATGAAAAATATGGGTGCTGGTCAAGAACTTATGTTGGGCGTAGGTCCATCATACGCTGGGCGTACGTCCAGGAACGCGTTTCTGTCCCTTGTTTGGTCTAAGTTCATAATAAAGCATTACACAGGTATATGCGCAGGAGTATTTTACAAGGCAGTAAAAATACGGGACCAACCCTAGGCGTATGTCCAAGAACTCGAACCTGTTTTCTGATCGTTCTTTGTTTATCCATGATCAGCAACCATTTCAACAAGTATACATAGGGGAAGTACGTAGGGGCAGTCAAAAATCGAGGAGTCTACAGGGCGTACGCTAGGCGTACGTCCACAAGCTTGAAGTGATGGTTATTGGACGGGATTAAGACCAAATTACGTCAAAGGGTGTAGTCCATTGGCCAGAATCGATCTTATTAAAACATAAACAAACATAAATTCATGCGAAATCGGCCCTATGTCAAGATATGCAAAAACCCTAGATTTCTAAATAGTTCAATGTAACCAATTTCTAGAAATTAAACATAAAATTAAGCCAAAGGGTAACCAAAGAACATACCTCTGTGTTGATTCTACAAGAAAAGAAGGAAAATCGAAATTTTCGGGGGAAATTCGTCCGTCACAGTGTAGCGTAGGGTTGGAGCAAAAATGGTAGAAGAACAAAAAGTCAAAAGGGATTAGTATATTACCTGATACTGACTTACGCTGGGCGTAGATAAACCTTACGCTGGGCGTAAATCCAATTCTGTGAATAAACAATTCGCGATCATTCGCCCATTACGCTTGGCGTAATTATATGTACGTTGGGCGTACATTTAATTAGTTCGAATTTCCTTTTCCGTATTTCAATTCTCCTTTTCCATCTAATTCTATTGGAGACTCTTAACAATTTAATTTCTACAACAGCGACAACTTTCAGATAAGCGACATGTTATACTAAAAATAAACGGGATATCATGATCACTCGTCTTCGTCGAAATCAAGCAACAATTGTTGATTAAATCTCTTGCATGCAAGAAATGGTTTGTGAAAACAAAAACTTTCGGGACCCGTTAGACTATTTCCTTTGCTTTCTTCACACCTTTAACTAAAAGTAGAACAAGAGGTGACCTAACTAGTCAATAACAGCAAGAGCTCGGTCTTCTACTTAACCACCACAATACGCCTTGCTATATACGCCCCATGGATGGAGTCGGACAAATCACCAAAGTAGTAGACTAAACAAGTCAAGAATTCCCTAATCGCTTGCAATCTCGAAACCCATGCAAAAAGTAAAACCAAGCAATGTGTATGATCACAAATTTCTGCAAATAAAAACAAAAACCTTCCCGACAAGTGACATGATATCAACGAAAATAAAAATAAACATAATATAAAACTAAAAATTAAAAACAAATAACGAATAATCAAGCAAACTAAATTAATTGAAAACCGTTCCCCGGCAACGGCGCCAAAAACTTGATGTGAATTTTTAATGCACTGGTTTTTTATTTATAATTCCTATTTTACCGCATCTAAACCACACCTTACAGGCAGTGAACCCTATCGAGTATAGTATAGCTTTGATAAGCAAGGGTGTCGAACACAAGGGGAACGGTAGTGAATTAATTTAAAATATTTGATTATAGGTTACAAAACACACGAAAGGAATAAAGAAATGTTTATTAAATCTCAAACGAACAATTAATTAACAAATCTTGATAAACTAACAGGAAAACAAATCTCTTCAGGTACTTTGGTTTAGATAAATTACACCTTAAAAGCATAGACAGTTGCATACACAAATTCATTTATTCATGTTCACCGATTCCTAAAATGATTAGATTCGCGTTCACTATTACTAATCCTTTAGCAAACAAGTCAATTCAAACAGTGATCAGTTGATTAAACTAACATGTTTCCTAGTGTTCAGTTCGTATCAAGCAAGACTTGTAATAATAGTTAATCAAATTACTAATTCAATTTAACCTCTTGTTGATGGTTTATCACACAAGGCTCACACATTAACTTACTTATTTCCGAGTTAATCCTAGTTTCACATTCGCTATTCCTAATCATATAATCTTGATGGTCATCAAAATCATAAAAAGACAAGCAATCAAGCAGATTTTCATACAACTCAATTTACTTGACAATTAACAGCAAATAATTATCATTAACACGTAAGGATCTTTTACCAAGCTTGGCAAGATAAATTAAACATAAACAAACAATCTAATCTAGCAATTAATCTATAGATCAAGGTTTCATTCAATCATAAACACAAAGTAAAAGGCTTTTACACCTAAATCAGAAAGTAAACACATAATAGTATCACAGTGGAATGCTAAACATGGTCACGTTAACAAACCACATGATTACCGACACGTATTCGCTCTCTAATCCTTCCGATCTCCGCTCCCGTTAGCTTAACGGCCTTCCGGCCGCCTTCTAGACCCTCAAAACGGTTTAACAGAAGTTAATTATCGACTAAATTAGGTTAGAAGTCGAATCCCCCCTCCTGGCTGGCCAATAATCGCTATTTATAACCTTTGGGACCGACTTACGTACGCTGGGCGTAAGTCGGTTTACGCTGGGCGTAGCAAGAATTGTATCGCGATTGGGAAGTCTGGATAAACACCCAGTACGCTGGGCGTAACTTTAACTACGCTGGGCGTAGTCCGTGTTTCGCCATTACGCTTGGCGTAATTACAGTTTTCAGCATTTTCTTGTTCTTTTAGCTTCTAAACCCGATTTCCGCTCCAGTATTTTCTTTTCCGCTCTATCGACAACTAATAGCTGCAAATCATAATTCAAAGCATTATAAGTACCTTTTAGTTCTAAAAGAGAATAATAAAGGCTAAAATATTAAGATATAATGTATAAAAATATATATATAAATACACATATCAAAATACCCCACACTTAGCCTTTGCTTGCTCCCAAGCAAACTTACTTTTATTTTACCAATATCGCACTAAACAATCCATTTTAAACTCAGCCATTATGTCAAGACCGCAACGCATGCATTTGTGTCTAAATTTTTTCTTAAGGACCCCCCTAATTCTAAATACTCACAATCCTCATAAACACTCGCCCACTTCTTTTGAACAATGTTCATTTTATGCAACCCTCCGAATCCATCCGCAGAAAACTTTCTAACCTCAAGGTATTTTTGTAGAGCTACCCAAGCATACATAAACTAGATAATTACAACTTTTAGAAGATACCACAACTTGGAGCTCTTGAATTCTTCTTTTCTTTGATATTTGATCTTCAATTTCTTTGAATTCACCATTTTCTTTGATTTTTGGCATCTTCCACTTTTGAATTTTTTTTCAGAATTTTTTCTTTCTTTGATCTTCATATTTTGACTTTGATTGCTCAAAAAAATTCTTCAATTTTTCACTTTTTGGTAATTTCTCTCTCTTTTTTTTCTTTTCACTCAAAACCTACATGCTTAAGCAGGGGCGCTCTACTTCAACCCTTATTGGTTAAGACATTAGTCTAAGTGCAATGACTACATAAGTTTTCCTGGATACATTTCAGGTACAGGCTGCTAAACATATTGCATTCCTCAAACTAAGCGAGGTTGTGTTTTTGTCCCATGATTTCACTAGAATAAAGGGGGCCACAAATGCACTATAACGTATATAGGCTCAACTAAACATTTGAGTTCTCATCGGATCATCTCATACAATATTAACAAAATTTTAAATTATTACTAGATTTTCCTAAATTAAACTATTTTTCAAGTTTATAATTTTTTAAATTTTAAAATTTCCCAATCTAGCAATTAAATTACTTTTTCGACCTCCTACCCCACACTTATTTCATACAATGCCCTCATTGTATGCTAAAACTAATTAAAATAATAAAAAGGGAGAAAAAGGAACAGACTCCCCTGGGGTAGTTGTGGCGAGATCGAATGGGGATGCTAAAAGTTGCTCCATAAATTGTTGGAGGACTGGAAACTGGAACTGTTGCTTCTGAATGTGCCGGAAAAATGAAATCAAGAACGCCAACTTCTAAAATGTGGTGCAAAAGATTGCAAATAAATGCAATGTGTAAAAACCATGACATGGGAAAGTGTCGACCACGTCGTCTCGTCGAATGATGTGAAATCTAAACATGGCCACATGTGACAATTGTTGGTCACGTCGTCATATCAAGAATGGCAGCCTCCTCTCGCGATGAAAAACTCCCCCACGACATAGGAAAGTGTCAACCATGTCGTGGCAGCCGGGATGATACTTCTACCTCGCGTCGAAATAAAACTCTATGGTGTGGGAACAGCTCATCCATACCATAAGAGTCAAAATATAGTAAAAATGCCACTCTTCTAAATAATCTCTCACGAAATCAACACGCACCCCACACTTATGACAAATCGTGGGTCTTGACTATAATCTTCGAACTCTCACACGGCTTTCTCTAGCAACAGTCGGACCTAGCTGCTGAACTTACTGCCAACTTTCTAAGGGCGAAAATTCTGCAAAGATCTAATTTTGCTGGTGTTACATTATCCCCCGTTAGAGAGAATTTCGTCCCGAAATTCGCATTTTTACTGGGACTTCAATCGTTGAGGAAAGATGTGTGTACTTCTGTTCCATTTGATCTTCTTGTTCTCTAGTGAATCCAGATCCTAGCGTGGGTGTTCTTGCGGACCTTTATTACTCCGTCTATTGCTTCGACCGGTAGAGGTCGTGTGGATTTGGGTTTGTTTGACTATGTTCATCTAAATGTTAGCATTGTTCACTCGTAATACAGGTCGTTTCGTTTTGAAGTTCATGGTTGAATTCTTACTTGGTCCGCTTATCACCGCCTTGTGTATACAAGTTGCATATACATTTGCAGTGATAGGTTAACCGTAATCATTCCTAGCCTCTGCGTTTGAACTTGACTCGTCGTACGTGTGCTATTCCTAAATAGTCTGTCGGTAATACTTCGGGAAGGTTGTAAAGGATATAGTACTCCTCATATGAGTGCTACGGTATTTTGAAACTAGAAACGATTTGGGAGTTGTGTCGGGTTTGTCGTTATAAATCGATAGAGTTTCGTTAGCCAACAGTGAAAGTGAAGGGTCTTTTCATAGCACATGCTTGGTATGGTGAGGACTAGACCAATCCATGTCGAATGACGATGTCAGAACTTCTTATCGTAACGGGTGTTAAGATGATTCGGAAAAAGTGTTCGTTAACGCAATAGTGCATTCTACGTATGTGTTTTCAGTGCATTTTAGTTTATCCTTGTTATTACTACTGCGAAAATTATACTTCGTTTAGCGATTGTTTGGACGTGAAAGTAATTTATAATTACTTTTTATTTGGTACTAGATTTTAGTAAAAAGTTAAGCTTTATATATATTTTACTGGGCAAAGCATACCGTTGTTTATAGGGGTTCCGGAGTAATCTCTCCTGTGGTGATCATTAGTATTATTCCATCTCCGCCAGAGTTCCTTGTTATTAGACAATCCCTCTGGAAATGTCCAGTTTCGCCACACCGGCACAACCAATCTCTGTGTCGGTACTCTACAGAAACGAGTAGTGTGTCCCTTCTTAATGTAGTTCTTGCAATGCATCCTCCGACAAGCTCACGTGTGATGAAAGTTACACTTATTACATTTTGGAAGGTTTCCAGCATACCGACTAGTTGGTGCTGGAGTGGCAGATGTTGTGGCAGTGGTTATAAATCGAATGTCATAAGAACCAGGATATCTTATCTTAGAAGGTATCATGACCCGAAAGTGTTTTGTAAACAATTCATAACGGAGGTTTATTCAAAATAAACCAATGGATTTTTAATATTGAATATCCTCAATTGAAATTCCGTGATTCGATTTACTGTTATTAGTCATGTCGGAAAAAAAAACATTAAGCCTAACACGTAGTGTGACTAGTGTAATCACTAACTCACTAGGTTATATTAGTTATTAGTATGACGCATCAGGTCCTTGATGATTTCTCTATTTCTTTGATCCTCGTCTGTTCCCTTCTTGGGATTCTCTTTATGAGTCACTTTTTTTTATCTTCCTTGACTCCTCTGTTGACTGATGTAGTGGAGTGGTTATATCTAACTATGTTGTCGTGCGAGAATGGGGATGTCTAAAGAATATTAATAGTTTTTATGGTGATCCTCATTGGGTCCTTCTATAATTATGAAGCGTACACCAGTTGTATATAATTGAGATTAAATAGACTTTCGATTAAGTGATCCTACTCTAAAACCACAACCAAACAAGGAACAGGTAGTAGAGCGAAGATCACTACTTCTAAGTCTATGAAATCTTAATTATATATAACCTTGGAGTATACACTCCGCAATTATAGACCTGCCAACAAGGGTCTTTTAGTTTTCACATAAGTTATCTTATTGTACTTAAAATACTCCTATAGTATTCTAAATGTTATGTTTGATTCTAAGGTTTATAAGTTTGGTAAGTTTTAGACTTGTTGTCCACTGTAGCTATCCCCTGGCATATGTTGGTCAGCTCTCGGACAAATATAGTTGATCAGGCTATATTCATCCCAGTCCCGATTACATGTCCCAAGGCATACCTGTAGTGCACAACTCATCTATAATACTTCTATGTTGGTTTTTATTATGATACTGACCCTGTTATGTAATGTACGCATGTATACTTTTGTAAAAATTCTATTTTAAAAAGTATAACTCTTAATCAGAGTGTTTTTGCCCAGTTGTGTTTATAGTTGTATATCAAAAATGGTTTTGATATACTTAGTTCACTATAAACAATGCTCTGATACCAATCTGTCACACCCCCAAACCTGAACGGCGGAAACGTTCGGGGGCGGAGGACGTCATGTACAGTATCATAACAAATGAATAGTAAAGAAAGTACACACAACCATCATATACATAATTGAAAAGTTTACATGATTGTAGTACTACATGTTTGCAAAAGTCAATTACAATATGATGTCCAAAAGATTAAACTAACGCCTGAGCGTAAGTCTTCAAAAGCAGTTGCTAACCTGGTTTAACGATTTCCTGGGAATACAAGTTATTTCAAAGAAAAAGTGTCAACACTTAAGTTGGTGAGTTCATAAGTAGTGTTTTGAGAAAATGTATGCCATTCGAAAGTTCACGTTTGTTTTCCAGAAAATCCGATATTTTCTTATGAGTGTGTGAAATGAGTATGAATGATTGTTGCATAAGTTGTATGTATTTGAACCAGGAAAATCCTATATTTTCCTAAAAGTGAAATGCAGTCTCAAATGACCAAGACCGTAACCTGTAAGCAACTATGACATGCTCAAAAGAATGATGTTGTAAATCGTTATTGTACAAAATGAATGTATTTGAAACAGCAAAATCCTATATTTTCCTAAAAGTGAGGTGTAGTCTTATATGAACCAAGACCATGAATGTAAGTAAATATGTCATACTTAAACTAGGATTGTATAGTTTTATTATTAAAATAAAACTAGTTGTGGTAGTGTTTATCCTGAATTCTGAACATGCTGATAATACCCTATAATATAGTTATTACCCCCCGAGCATGATTGAGTTATGTATTACTACGTGCATGAGTCATTGTTTCCGCGTGTTGTGAGTTCCTCATAACCATACTAGACGCAGTACCTAATGTTGACATTTGTCACCCCGGGGACTGTAGCTAACAGTCAGGGTGCGGAGTCGTCAGCCCCGTATAGATCTATACACACTTGTCACGCTCTCCCTCCAAGAGACTCTGGTTATAGGTGGGGACTTTCGTTTGGTACAAACAAAGCCATATGAAATCACATGATTGCTAACAACAAGTTCACGAGTAATATGATGAAAAATCGTTTGTATGAAATGATTTCCTTTTCTACCGTGTTACAAAGGCGTAATGATGAGTTGAGTTTTCTTGTAAAAGCATCATGTTATAGTTGAAATGGTTACCCTTGATATGATGTGGTATGAAAACGTATAAATAAAACATATTTCTATTTATAAAACATATTGTATCCCAAGAGGGTAAAGTTGTGTTGTGAGGTGTTTTGCATGATAACAACTTCATATGATAGTTAAAATAACAGTACGAAAAGTACAGCAAAAGATTGGTGTTTCACACGATTTTGACCGTGTGTTTACTTGTATTCCCCCCCTTAAAAGTATTTCAAAAGCATTTAAAAAGCATTTAAAGTGTGGTTGTAGGGGTATGAACTCACTTGGTAGGTTGAAGAAGGTGAGACAAAGATCGAGCAGAACTTCGATTGGAGAAGGCTGATTTCTCGGGATTCTCGGGAATCTTGGAAATCTCGGGAATCTCGGGAGTGCAAAACCTTCCTTCGGAAACTTGGATGTGAAGACCGGGGCTTTGGGATGGCTTCGAGGGTTTAAACGCAGAGCTTCGGCACGAGAAAGAAGAGAATTGAGCAATGAAACCCGGAACCCCTTGAGCTCTATTTATAGCTCCATTTTTTGGGTCCCACGTCGTGGCCATAAGGTTGCCACGTCGTGGAGTCGATCTTATCTTCTTCCATGGACGAGACGTCTGCTGACAAGCCTGAAAACCCATCAGTCAGTGTGCCACGTCGTGGCCAGCCTGACAGCCTCGAATTTTGTGTCTCGAACTTGTAAAATCCGTAACTTCTGCGTACGCGCTCCGTTTTCGACGTTATTTATATGCACACGTAGGTGAGATTATGCTCTACAACTTTCGTTTAGACTCCGTCGGCTAATTTTGAGTTTATTTTTAATATTATATTTTTAACAGGCCAGGACTGGAAAAGTCTGTTACAAATCCATAACTTCTTCATCCGACGTCCGATTTTGTCTGTCTTTTTTTACCGTTGCACTACTATTGTTAATATCTTCTCTTCTCTTTAAGGTTGCATTGGTTAAAAGCCGCTGGATCTCTATTTCGAGTTTTTAGCTGTCTACCGCTATGTCCGAAACTTCGAAAAATCATAACTTCCTCATACGAAGTCAGATTTGGGCGTTCTTTTTATGTATGTTCACGGTTTTGGGATATCTACGACTTTCATTTAGACACATAAGGTTCAAAAGTATTTTATTGAAATTTCTCGTTTTATGCTTAACAGTGTTTTACCGGTATTGTCGCGTATCTTCGATCAGTCATAACTTCTTCGTTATAACTCGGATTTTAGTGTTCTTTATATTTTTGGAAACCTAGTTACGATATCTACCACTTAGTATACTCAATTATGGTTATTGAACATATATTTTTTTTTGACCTAATTTTGCTGGTGTTACATTTTATAAACTTATTCGTTATTTATAAAAAGGGTTTTCTGTATTATTACTTGTAAAGTCGTTAATCTAGTTTGAGAGACACATCTTTGGGTACAATTACATGTACTAGTGGAAGACTACCCTTATGAACCAGAGTCTCCTCGATGGAGAGCGTGATATTATGTATAGATCTATACGGGACTGACAATCCCGCACCTTGTTGTTAGCTACAGTAGGACCGGCAGGTCTACGGGTGACAAAGTCATAGAGTATATTGGCGTCCGATTCACGTCGTATCAGTTAGTATGGTCATAAAACTCGCAAGTAGATAATAACGATATATATTTACGTAGTAATATACTTTTCATGAACAACGCTTTAATAATATAAGTATGGAAAATACTTGTATTTTTCAGTTATGGAACAATTTAAGCGACAACATACATCCAGGGGGAAAATATAGGATTTTCCCGGACAAACATCAGTATTTTACAAACAATCAGACTATCATTCAAACATCGAATATTCATTGTTAATTCTATAATCCCTTAGTTTATACATCCGGTTCACGTATGAAGAATGTTCGATAGACTGTGGAATGTGTGGTTTCCGCCCCACTTCCTGTTCCTTGTTTGGTTGTGGGCTTAGGGCAGATCCATACAATTAACTGTCTGTTCGACATTGGCTTACACGTAGCTAGTATGAGTTAAGAGATTATAGAAGGAACTGGCATTATCATACTTATCTTAACTTTCATTATATCAGAAAATATAAGGTTTTTCTGAAGAAACAATACACACTTGTTAAAGAACACCAAACCTGTTTTCTAAATAAAAAAACATGCTTATGAACTCACCATCTTTTATGCTGATCTACTCTTTCAAAATAACTTGTATACTCAGAAAATCAGTAGACAGGTACCCCCGCAGCTTTTGAGAAGACGGAGCGTATAGAGTCACGTCTTTTATATACTGCTATACTTCTGATGTATACAATCTATGTATCAAACAAATGTAAATATTCTACTTATTCAATGTAATGGTTGTGTTTAATTTGATTACTATGATGCAATTGTTATGATACTACACATGACGTCCTCCACCCCCAAACGTTTCCGCCGTTCCGGTTTGGGGGTGTGACAACCGATACGAAAATTTAAGATAGGGAAGATTTTAAGCGACGTATAATCATCTTTATTCCTCTGAAATATTTACATTCCTGTTATAATATCGTACTTTAAACGTTTAGAATCCTGAACACATAAAATTTCCAAATCCAGTTCGGGAAAAGACCATAGGTTCGTTTATATAATAGCATCCTAGGTAGGTATTCTAAAGCATCTAAATGTATCATATAGATGTGGCATGCTATATGATAAATCATTTAGCACATAAAAGCAATTTAGTTGACATTCCTAAAATAAGCTAGTGCATGTGTCATTTCAGGCATACTACCTAAAATATGGCAGACACTCATCTCACAATCATTGGTTAGCATTCTAAGTTTAAGTCTAAAAATGCTCAAAATTTCTAGTTCTCTTAAACTAATGCTCTGATACCAAATGTGATATCCCCAATTTCATGGCCATAAAAGGCCGATTTATTTATGCTTATTAAAAATCATAGTATTCTTCTTAAAGAGTTATAATGTGGAATTTGTTCCCAAAAAAACATGATAATAATATTATAAAGGCATTTTCGAAGAAATGTACTTTGTTTATAATAAAAACTTTGGGATGTCATCTTCAATACAACACATAAGCATAAACGAAATATTACAAGCCTTATAATAGTACATTAACCTATTGGCCTACATTCCATAATAGACAGTTATGATATAGACTAGAATTAGAAGAATACAAAGTGTAATTATGTAGTCTATATATCTCCTATGTAATCTATCGATCATAATATACAACAGACAATATTATACCAAGATTATTATGGTACCAGAGGTTATCTATTCCTAAACCTAATCAGTGCCTAACAGTTTCTCTTATTGTCGATCAAACAATAATCGACAATCACAAGTCTTTTGATCCTTCAATAGCATTCAACGATCCAACACACAGGTTTTGTTCCCTTTTTTTCATCAGCCCCTGTATTTTTATTCTTCTCGACTACACAATAGTCTTGATTGTTGTAATCACCACCACTGAGAAAACCTCTCACAACTCTCATAAATTCGGATTTACTCTCTTCCTAACCAACTATGTTATTTATAAAACAATGATTCATCCATTCCTTGTTAAAAACAGTCTGATTGGATATGTTGATGGTACCATTCCATGTCCATCACCACTGGTTGAACAAACCACCTCATCAGACAAAGAGACCGTCACGACGTCCCAACCAAACCATAATTATCCTATATGGGTCTCTAACGATGTTCATGTCATGATGTTGATCATCTCGACAATCTCATAAGCTACTTTTCCTCATGTTCAACGTACCTCCACATCTCGTGAAGTCTGGCTTTCCTTAGAACAAGCATACACCCCTCATACCTCCTCCAGGGAATATACCCAAAAAAACATAATTACTAAAGATTCAGATGAAGGGAGACGAAACATCATCAACATATCTCAATCGGGCAAAGGAGTATGTTGATGCTTTGGCTAATATCGATGAACCTTTTAAAGAGAAAGACCTTTTCATGCTTGTTATTGTACGTCTTCTTGATGACTACAATGGATTAAATCCAACTCTTCTTGGTCAACAGGTTCCTACAGCCTTCAATGAATTGAATGGGCTGATATCTGATCATGATTACATGATTAAACAGTCGATTCTTGTTGTCCCACCACCATTGATTTTTCACACAAATGCTACTGAATGAATTCTACAACAAGACTTCATGAAAGCTTTAACTTAACTTGTTTCCCAACTTGGTTTCAAACTACAACCTGCCAATCAACAATTTCTAGCATTTTTCATTTCTTATTCTCAAAAACCCGTGGTCCACGCTGCTTAACACAAAATCGACCCACACTGAATATAGCGTTTGGCCATTGCTGTTGAATAGAAAATCGGCCCACGCTGAGCTCTTTCTCCCTGAACTACTAACTCTCCCCCACTTGGGGTTCGAATCCGGACTAACTGTTGCTCACAATCGATCACTACCCCATTAGGTCTCAACCAATCCATGCCCACAATAACCTTGTTCCCACGCAAAGGAATTGTGTAACATCCCAAGTTCAGGAATATAAGTTCGGGGTGCTTTGTGTAAATAAGGAAGTAGACTCGACGAGTCGGAGCGGGTGTTGGACACGTGTTAAGTGATCCGACTCGCCGAGTCGGCGGCGGGACTCGACGAGTCAGTGTTGGGAAGAGAAAACCCTAAATTTTAGGGTTTGCACCCTATTTAAAGGACTTTATGTCCTCACCTCAGCCTCTTTGTTACCCCTTGAGAGTCAGTAAACCCTAAATCGTGTAAACCACCATTGTTGAGTGATTTGAAGCTTTGGAAGAGGATTATAGTGAAGGAAACTTGTAGATCAAGAGGCTAGCATCAAGGAGTTCGTGTAGATCCAGAATCTACTTCATCTTGGGCACATTTCTGAGGTAACAAGTCGTTACCTTGAGCTTTCCCCTTCTATATTTATTCATGGAAGATGATTCGGGGCTATTTAGCATAGTTAGGACCCATTCCGGGTTTTGGGTCTAGATCTGGGGTTGCAACTTTAGATCTAGACTTGTTTGAGTCCATAGGAGCATAAAGTATTAGCCCTTTAGCATGTATGTGAGTATTCTTGTCTTGGACCTTCTCTATAGCTTGTGTTGAGCAAATACCACCTTGCATGCACGTAAAGTTGGAAACTTTACGCGTAAAACTAGCCTTAGGAGTCCAGATTTATGAGTTGGAAGCAGTGAAATGGACTGAAATCGTCTCTTTGGGGATGACTTAAGTGAACTCGGCGAGTCTGTTCTTGCACTCGACGAGTCGGGTCGCAAACCCTAACCCATCTGGTTATGATGCGGATCAGTGAGTTGAGTGGACTCAGTGAGTTGGACAGGCTAGGACTCGGATTGAAGGGCTCAGCGAGTCTTGGGGTGACTCGGCTAGTCGAGTCGCGAATTGTGGGGTTTCTGAGTTCATGAACTCGGAGAGTCACTAGGTTGACTCGGCGAGTAGGGTCAACCAGGAAGGTTGACTTTGACCAGGACTTTGACTTTGACCAAGAGTTGACCAGTTTGACTTCCAAGGGTGTTTTGGTAAATTGGGCACTTATAGATATGGTTTCATCAAGTGTTAGGTGGTGGAGTTCGTGGCCGTGAGCAGAGGATTTGACCTTACCTATTCAGTTCAGCAATTCAAGGTGAGTTATCCTCACTATACTCAAGGGTCTAAGGCACCAAGGCCGGCCCTTTGATTTGTTATTTGAGATAGTTACTATTGTGATATGATAGCTCGGTATCCTCGTAGATAGGATGGTTACGTTTTAGTACGATCGGTTACATCAATATCCTGGTAGATCAGATGTGGTTATGATTAGTGACCTATAGTTAGGTCTGACTGTCTGTATGCTGGTAGGAGATTACCTGTTATATGTGCACATGCTTGTTATGGTAGTTGAGGGTATTCCATCCCGAGGATGATAGGGCCCTAGTATGTTGTCTGGTAGACTGTCATATGATTATCTGATATAGGTGCACATGTTTATTTGATAGTATGTGGGCAATCCAACCCGATGGTTGTGGGCCGAGAGTATTCCATCCCGAGGATGATTGGACTCATAGTAGGTGGGCATTCCTACCCGATGGTTGTGGTCCGGGAGTATTCCATCCCGAGGATGATTGGACTCGTAGTATGCTGGCATTCCAACCCGATGGTTGAGGGCCTGGGGTATTCCATTCCAACACGATGGTTGAGGGACAGGGGTATTCCAACCCGATGGTTGACTGGACCCATAGTATGCTGTTCATTTCTGTATATGTATGGTTGTATGTGTATGGGTATTTTGGGGGTAACTCACTAAGCTTTCGGGCTTACAGTTTCAGTTTATTGTTTCAGGTACATCAGGAGATCGTGGCAAGGCAAAGGCGTGATCGTACCGCTCCTCACTTTTATGATGTTGTTTCTGGGATACTCTGATAATAAACTATTTGGAAACTTTTTTGTAATAACTAATGGAACTTGGGTTGTTTTTGAAAGCTTAAATTGGCTTGAAATTTTTGGGTGTTACAAGTTGGTATCAGAGCCTTGGTTTGAGTGAATTGGAGGAACATTCGTGTGAATCCAGTCTCAAATCAAGGGAAGGTTTTCAAAATGATTTCTAAAATGGTTTTCAAAATAAGTAAAGGAGGATGCAGGGTGTACAATCAGCCGGAGCCAGTAAGTAGACCCTAAAATACCATACAGTTATTTGATTTTGTGATATGATAGCACAGCATGCTAGTACCAGGCTAGGGATCTTCAGGAATTGCATGATAGAATTGCCTGATTACATGATGCCTGCTAGCCTAGGGTTCTCTTTATATGAAATTGACATCATTACTGTAGTTATTTAGTGTATGCATCACGGTTACATATAACTAAGATCTTATAGCCTGAGAATGTTTGATTTGGCCTTATGTTCTGTTCTTGTCCGATTGGGAGCTTAGGGTAATATCGGATATTCGAAAGTCTGTATGGTCCAGCGTTATATATGACTAGCATACACTAGTGCTGCCGGGTTGGTGGAGGTTTCATGGATGGGGTGAGTTGTGGGACCAGTAGGTCAGTATGAGATATTTAGCTTTCCTCTACGAGTGAGGATTGAGTGCTCGCTATGTTTATGTGTATTGTTAGGGGTTGTGGCGATACTTAGGACAAATATGGGTAAGTGTGGAAGGTAGTATGGGCCCTTACTACTGAAAGCATAGGACCCATACGCGTATCAAGGAAGTCACAAACCCTAGGTTTTTGGTTGGGAGCTAGTTTCTTGGCTGTTATGAGGAATGTCTAATGTCCTTTTTAGATGTATTTCAGTATGGTGATTACGAGACGCTTAGGGGCGGGATCCGGTTCGGGATCAGGGTCAGGAGAGGGTGGTCAGGATGGATCAGCACCACCCGAGGTCATTCGCCAGATGAGGACGGAGGAGTCGGATGCCAGGATTCGTGAGATCCTGCATGATGAGGTTGCTGCTATGTTCTGGGCTCAGTTACCGGAAATGTTTGGGTCGATCAAGACCGCCATGGTTGAGTACTTTGATGAGCGCTATGCATCTCTTGCAGAGACGGCTGCCACGGCAGCTACAGAGGCTGTAGCAGCGGCAGAGGGAGGAGCCGGTCGGGGCTTTCAGTATCGGGACTTCGATAATATGAAGCCCCCTACTTTCGACGGGGTTCAGGATCCGATCGTTGCTATGAGATGGTTGTCGGATGTGGAGGGATGTTTCTTCACATGTTCATGCCCTACTGATCAGTATGCTCTGAACCTATTGAGGCTCGGGGCAAAGGATTGGTGGAGATTGACTACGGGATCATACTCCGACACGCAGCGGGCTGCGGTTACTTGGGATCAGTTCCAGAACATGTTCAATACTCGTTATGTTTCGCGGGTTGAGCGTGAGAGGTTGGCTCAGGAGTTTTTGGAGCTGAAGCAGGATTCAGAGTCGGTGACGGAGATCACCAGGATGTTCACGGAGAGGGCGATGTTTTGCCCTGAGTTTGCTTCGGAGCAGGCTCAGATGACCCGGTATCTGAGTATGCTCAAGAGGGGTATCAGGCAGTTCGTGTCCATGCAGAGATGTGATACCTTGTTGGAGCTGCAGGAGGCCGCCAGGCAGCGCGAGTTAGAGATCGAGCTCCAGTTGAGGGAGCAGAGGCAGGCCCCGGTGCAGTCTCAGCCTGCGCCGAAACGGTTGAGGGCCACTGATTATCAACAGGGGAGTCAGAGGAGTTGCACTTGTGGGAAGTGCGGCAAGGTGCATGATGGAGGTTGTTGGTCTTCTTCTGGGTGCCACAAGTGTGGCAAGGAGGGTCACATAGCCAGGGACTACAGACAGCAGACTCCAGCTGCCGGAGTCCGACTCTGTTATCATTGCGATCAGGTGGGCCATATGAAGGCCCAGTGTCCTCTTTTGGCTGCCAGGCCGGTGCAGGCCCCAACACTAGCCACTTTGAGGATTACTGATGGGGGTCAGGGTAGAGCAGAGCCTCCGAAGGCTCAAGGGTGTACCTATCAGCTTATGGCCGAGGGGACCGGGACAGCGCCAGAGGTGACGGCCGGTATGTCTTTTCTCCTATATTTTGTTCATATTTGTATTATGAGTTTCTGTTTCTATCTGCGTGAGTTATTAGAGCATAGGAGGTGCTAGGGGGATTGTATTGTTAAGGGATCTTAGATGGGTAGGATCCGGTGGGTCATTCAAGAGAAAGAGATATGATAGGAAAAATCGTTAGGCCAGATCGAGCAGTCGTGATTCAGGGATTCAGAAATCATCAGCAGGGACTCGGATACTTTGAAGTTCATTGCCTTGGATAGGGACAATTGAGTCGTGTACCAGTTTCGCCGCCAGTGATAAATAGTTAGTGCTCTAAGTGGGGGAGAATTGGATATTCTCAGATGAGGCGTTGCGTTGGAAGATGCTGCCTGATGCAGTTGGATGGCGGTTACTAGAGTGGAGTAAGGAGACGGCCCAGTTATGCTGAAGACTCTGTAGGAATGATATATCTATGTGCAGGTATGAAGTATACTGCTATGCTAATAGCAATCAGTGGGTCTACCTTCAAGTGATGGATATGTTGAGGAAGTGTAATGAGGACTTTGTATAGATTATCAGCTGTGTGTTTAGGTTCTGGGTATATGTATTATGAAATGGCATCGTGATCTACAAGTAGATAGTGTAGAGAGAAGTTTTGATGTCGTGGCAATGTCCGATGTTGCAAGGCTGTGGTTTAAGCCTCCTTGGAGGTGAAGGAAGTGAGTATCTCCATAATGGAGTTTTGGACAGCAGAAGTGGAGGTAGCGGGGTGAACAGACTCGGAAGCAATCCAGATCTATGATGAGGACCATGTGAGGGTATTCCAGTCATAGGCTGTGGGCATAGAGATTGTGTGATTATGTCTGTTGTAGGAGCGCGTTCGGATTGGATGTATTGTTGAGATTTGGGTGAGCTGTGATCGGTTGTGTCGAAACAGAGAAGTTTGAAGGAGATGCAAGGATAGATCCTTAGATACCAAGTATGGTTGTAGACATGGGTTATATATGTAGTGGTATTCCAATCTAGGGTATCCCATCCTGAGGATGACCGGACCCTATGATTGATTGGACCTGATGTGTTTGGTATTCCAACCCGAGGGTTGATCGGGCCAAACGTGCGTGAGGATATGAGTGTATACCATCCTAGGGATGACTGGACCCATCGTAGGCATACCTGGTATTCCAGCCCGAGGCTGATTGGGCCAGGTATGAGTGTTTATGCGATATAGCTGGTTGTTGATGAGAGTTACTCGGAAGCTGAAGGGTGCGTCATCCTGTCAGCGCGGAAGGGGACTAGATTCAGGAAGGGAACTGGATGAGTTTCCAATATTGCAAGTTACCCGGGTTATCACCAGTTTTGGAAAGTAAAGGACAGATTTGTATTGTGAAAGAGAGCCCAGTGAATTATAGTGGTATCCAACTTTCACGAGTCATGAAAGTGTGTGCATGACAGGAAGGTGGAAGTATCATCGGGTGATACTTAGATTGATGGGTGTGGATGTCAAGGAGAAGAGGTCGGTGAACGACTTGGAGCAATAGGTAGGGATCCTGCTCAGGAAGGAGTTGTCCTTAGAAGGGACGCGGTAGTGGTCCATGAAGAGATTTGGGCTGGTTTGGGAGATCGGAGGCTGCAATGTAGGAGTGTTAACCAAAAATCGTGTGTTGCAGCGGGCTTCGAGGACGAAGCCAAATTTAAGTGGGGGAGAGTTCTAACATCCCAAGTTCAGGAATATAAGTTCAGGGTGCTTTGTGTAAATAAGGGAGTAGACTCGACGAGTAGGTGTCTTAACTCGTCGAGTCGGAGCGGGTGTTGGACACGTGTTAAGTGATCCGACTCGCCGAGTCGGCGGCGGGAATCGACGAGTCAGTGCTGGGAAGAGAAAACCCTAAATTTTAGGGTTTGCACCCTATTTAAAGGACTTTATGTCCTCATCCCAGTCTCTTCGTTACCCCTTGAGAGTCAGTAAACCCTAAATCGTGTAAACCACCATTGTTGAGTGATTCGAAGCTTTGGAAGAGGATTATAGTGAAGGAAACTTGTAGATCAAGAGGCTAGCATCAAGGAGTTCGTGTAGATCCAGAATCTACTTCATCTTGGGCACATTTCTGAGGTAACAAGTCGTTACCTTGAGCTTTCCCCTTCTAGATATGTTCATGGATGATGATTTGGGGCTATTTAGCATAGTTAGGACCCATTCCGGGTTTTGGGTCTAGATCTGGGGTTGCAACTTTAGATCTAGACTTGTTTGAGTCCATGGGAGCATAAAGTATTAGCCCTTTAGCATGTATGTGAGTATTCTTGTCTTGGACCTTCTCTATAGCTTGTGTTGAGCAAATACCACCTTGCATGCACGTAAAGTTGGAAACTTTACGTGTAAAACTAGCCTTAGGAGTCCAGATCTATGAGTTGGAAGCAGTGGAATGGACTGAAATCGTCTGTTTGGGGATGACTTAAGTGAACTCGGCGAGTCTGTTCTTGCACTCGACGAGTCGGGTCGCAAACCCTAACCCATCTAGTTATGATGCGGATCAGTGAGTTGAGTGGACTCAGTGAGTTGGACAGGCTAGGACTCGGATTGAAGGGCTCGGCGAGTCTTGGGGTGACTCGGCGAGTCGAGTCGCGAATTGTGGGGTTTCTGAGTTCATGAACTCGGCGAGTCACTAGGTTGACTCGGCGAGTAGGGTCAACCAGGAAGGTTGACTTTGACCAGGACTTTGACTTTGACCAAGAGTTGACCAGTTTGAGTTCCAAGGGTGTTCTGGTAAATTGGGCACTTATAGATATGGTTTCATCAAGTGTTAGGTGGTGGAGTTCGTGGCCGTGAGCAGAGGATTTGACCTTACCTCTTCAGTTCAGCAATTCAAGGTGAGTTATCCTCACTATACTCAAGGGTCTAAGGCACCAAGGCCGACCCTTTGATTTGTTATTTGAGATAGTTACTATTGTGATATGATAGCTCGGTATCCTCGTAGATAGGATGGTTACGTTTTAGTACGATCGGTTAGATCAATATCCTGGTAGATCAGATGTGGTTATGATTAGTGACCTATAGTTAGGTCTGACTGTCTGTATGCTGGTAGGAGATTACCTATTATATGTGCACATGCTTGTTATGGTAGTTGAGGGTATTCCATCCCGAGGATGATAGGGCCCTAGTATGTTGTCTGGTAGACTGTCATATTATTATCTGATATAGGTGCACATGTTTATTTGATAGTATGTGGGCAATCCAACCCGATGGTTGTGGGCCGAGAGTATTCCATCCCGAGGATGATTGGACTCATAGTAGGTGGGCATTCCAACCCGATGGTTGTGGGCCGGGAGTATTCCGTCCCGAGGATGATTGGACTCGTAGTATGCTGGCATTCCAACCCGATGGTTGACGGCCTGGGGTATTCCATCCTGATGGATGATTGGACCCACAGTAGTTATTGTATGTGTAGGAGTGTGGGCATTCCAACCCGATGGTTGTGGGCCGGGAGTATTCCATCCCGAGGATGATTGGACTCGTAGTATGTTGGCATTCCAACCCGATGGTAGAGGGCCAGGGGTATTCCAACTAGATGGTTGACTGGACCCATAGTATGCTGTTCATTTCTGTATATGTATGGTTGTATGTGTATGGGTATTTTGGGGGTAACTCACTAAGCTTTCGGGCTTACAGTTTCAGTTTATTGTTTCAGGTACATCAGGAGATCGTGGCAAGGCAAAGGCGTGATCGTACCGCTCCTCACTTTTATGATGTTGTTTCTGGGATACTCTGATAATAAACTATTTGGAAACCTTTTTGTAATAACTAATGGAACTTGGGTTGTTTTTGAAAGCTTAAATTGGTTTGAAATTTTTGGGTGTTACAAATTGGAACCAAATCAATCGGATACTGCTCGCTGAACATTTGAAGTGTATATCCCCGATGAACCCTCGCTACCCGGACAGGTCGATCATCTGCAATCTCGACATCAAAAGGACAATCCAGCTCCCCCGGAGCTCCGGCAAACCTCTTGCTAAGAGCAAGCATTACAAATGGGGTAGCCCCTAAATCAAACAATACTAAAGCAGAAATATCGTTCACGAGGAACGATCCTAAAATAAAACACATAAATATACGCAAGCAATTCAATATAAATAAAGCGATAAGGAGAAGATACATACCCGTCACCACATCAGGTGCCGTACGAGCCTCCTCGGTCGTCAACTGGAAAGCCCTGCTCTTCACCACAGGTGCGTCCGCCTTGCTTTGGCGGTCGTCAGTGATCCGACGAGTCGTAGGAGCGGGTGCTGACACCGGCCCTGCTGCAGCCAAACTCAGAGATTGGGCCTTCTTGTGGCCCCTCTGATTGCAATGAAAGCAAATTAGATCAGATCCTGGGGTGGTGGTGGTAGCAGTACAATCCCTGCTAAAATGACCGTTTGGCCGCACTTGAAGCAGCCTGAACCACCCACCCTGCACGGTCCCTCGTGCGTCCTGCCGTACTTCCCATAACGGCTCCGACCCTGTTGCCCTCTCGATCTCGAATCTTGAACCTTGGGCCTCTTTACCGATCCCCTTGAAACCTGAGCCTGATCTTGCTTCCTCTTCCTCTCAATCTCAATATCAATCTCCCTCTCCCGGGCTCTCGCTATCATATCCTCCAGTGTCTTGCAACTGGATCGGCTCACAAACTATCGAATATCGCTCCTTAGCATCTCGTGATACCTCGCCTTCTTCATCTCCTCGTCTGCCACATACTGCAGAACCAAAAGCGCCATATCCCAAAATATCACGGTGATCTCAGCCACCATCTCAGTAGTTTGGCGGAGATCCTGAAACTCTCGCGCCAACCGTTGTACCTCAATCACTGGTGAAAACTCAGCCCTGAACCTGGTCACAAAATCATCCCATGACATGGAATCAACAGCCTCATCACCAACAGAGCGTCCATCCTCCTCTCACCAATCACGTGCCCTATCCTTCATGAGACAGGAAGCAAGTCTGACCTTTGCCCCCTTGGGGAAACTACTGGTGCGGAAAGCGTTAGCAACATCTGCTAACCATCGTCTGCTCGCTATCGGGTCCTTCTTCCCGAAATAGTCTGGAGCCCCACATGCCTGGAACTCCCTGAAGGTCAGTGAACGAGCTCCTACCAAGGCCACCATCTCAGAACGAAATGATCTCAACCGATCATCCAAAATCTCTAGAGTACCCTCCTTGATCGTACAAAAGATTATAGGAGTCTGATCAAGAATGCAACGCGTAATCTCAGACGAAATGAACTCCCTCGTCTGATCATCCAACTTCACGACCCCAGAACCTGAGCCCGAGCCCCTACCCGCACCAGAGCTACCAACCGGTCTGCCTCGCAGAATCACCATATTGAAAATAGACCATATAAACCATCAAAATACGCATCAAAATATATCGAGGGATCACAAACTCAACAAGCTTCCTGGTTTCATCGCATCTCTTCTTGACTTGAGTACAGATCCTCTGCTTCCAGTAGTACGGGCCGATACTACCTTCCACATCTATTCGTACTTCCCCCAAGAATTGCCTTGAATCCGCCAAGTCACTTTATTTCCAGACAATTAACCCTCATCAAGATAAGTCTCCCAGCACTAAAACTCTTCCTAGGTTTTCCTAGAGCAAACTCCACACCACTCTCCACCATCAACTGCAAAAGGAACTCCTGCTAACTTCCTCTAACTAGCTCACGAATACAATTACATATTACCAAAACCAGATAATTCTTCGAATGAGAGGTCTCACACTACAACGGTTGGACTCACACAAGAGCTGGGCAATAGAGTTAAAACCTAACCTTCTAAAATTATCTAGTCTCAGTAATATGTAACGTAGCATATTCACCTTCTAGTTAGTTGAACTAGTTAGAACTCCTAAAAAGCAGAAAGCAAGCAGCATTCGAGCATCAAGTAATCAGAACCAAGCATACCCTAATCAGGCCACCTATCACTGACTGATCCGTACTAACATCCAAGTCTACAAGCTCATAAAATAGGCATATAAAGGCATCCTTCCTAACATTCTATCATGCAAATATTGAGCATATCCTTATCCCTAACTAGCATACGATTCACATATTTACAAATCAAATCATATCATATAACAAGTATGGGTATTTTGGGAAAACCACTTTGAGCTTGGTCGATTGCATGAACCACACCATTTCTTGTATTAGAAAAACCTTTTCTTTAAAACGTTTCTTTTTTAAAAAATTTACCAAATCCTCAGTTCGTGTTCAGACACAATCGAGAGTATGTCTGAATCCCTCAAACCAAGGCTCTGATACTAATTTGTAACGTCCCAAAAATATGCCCCAAAATTTTCATTTTTAATTTTATAAAAACAGTAATCCAAAACATTGTCATACAATCAAGATAGACCAAAGTGTATTACTACATCACAAAATATCAGAGTAAATCTCAAAATGCGGAATAGAATGGTGTGTGCTCTGCAATCATCTCGGGCCCTTCCCCTTCAAACCAGAAGTACCTGAAACATAAACTGAAAACCGTAAGCCCATAGCTTAGTGAGTTCCCCAAAATACCACATACTGAACATAATAAACACATACTGGGCCTCCGCCCCACATCGGGCCTCGCCCGGCATCGAGTCCCACTCGGCCTCGGGCCTCACCCGACATCGGGCCATGCTCGGATTACAGATCGATCATTCATTAGGCCCCGCCTGACATCGGCCCCCCCGGTACACACAATAAACATATAAACATATAATCATGCTAACACATGCGACAATCACAAAGACAAAATCATACAATACAGTCATCGAGCTTCACCCGACATCGAGCCTCGCTCGGTATACATACCAGCACATAACACATGCAAGAGTCATGCATACATCTAGCATCCTATCATAATAATCATGGGCCGACATTGGTGCCTTCGACCCACTAAACACAGTGAGGAAACTCACCTCAAACTACTGAATCTCACAGTTAAATCTCTGGTTGCTGGCCCGCTAAAACCCGCACGCTATAATCACAAAATAAGATCCAATTAATAATTGGATCCCGACTCACACTAAGAGTCCAAACTATGGTAAAAGACCTTTTTACCCTTTACCTAACTTGGCCTAAGGCCAAGGCCCATTCCAACTGTCCAAAAGGCCCAAATTCCAAAATGATCACTCAAGGCCCACATATGGCCCAGTTTTCCAAATTGGGCCCAAATCCCTTCATGGGCCTCCAACCAAAAGACTCCAATAAAAATAGCATCAGCTTAAAAATAGAATTTTGATGGCCCAACAAAGCCCTAGACTCCTAATGTCCAACATGGGCCCAAATCCAAAAAGCCCAAAACTCTGAAGCGCACTGCTGATTATGCGGGGGGGGGGGGTACTCAGCTCATAGGCTTAGTGTACTCGCTCTGGGGCTTGTACGTGCAGCGTACCAGCTTATACGCCCAGCATACTCCCCAGTTGGCCAACTTTCATTATTAAGCTCTTATTTGGTTAAGACTTCAAGCTAACTCTCAGATCTGACTTCCTTAAGGTGGCTTATCACGTAAAGTTGGCAACTTTACATGCATGCATGGGTTAATGGGGCTCTAGAGCTCAAAAGAGCTTAACAAATGACTTAACACATGCATGAGTCCATAAACACCATAAACTTTGCATCTGTATGCTTAAGGAACCCTTAATATGTCCATATCTTAAAAGGTTAAACTCCAGAAACCGCCTTAGCTTATGAGGACTAACCAAAAGGGACCAAAATAACCATAAACAAGCCAAGGAGTAGATCTATGAAATGAATTGACAAGTTATGGACTTTATACCTCAAAAGCCACGAAATGGAGAAGCTAAAGTTGGATCTTTATGCTCTTCTCCAAATGATGAGTCTTCAATCTTCTCATTCCTCTTCAAGATGCACAAAACACACCAAAAATGTTTCAAAAGAGCTCAAAAGCACCACACAAAGGCTAAGGGACGAAATTAGGGTTTTGAAGATATGGAGGCTAGGTAAACATGGCCAAATGAGGCTATCATATGGTTTGTATAGGGTGCAAGCCCTAAAATTAGGGTTTCATAATTGCTCATGTATGCCATGCGTACTCCACGTATGCCCAGTGTACGTGGATGAGCTCCGCGACAAACATCGTGCTAGTACGTTGAGCGTACCACCTAGTACACCCCACGTACTAGCTTAAGGATCAAAATGCAAAGATCTTTAATAATAACGGTTAAATATGAAACATACCAAATTCAAGTGTTACATGTGAAGGACGAGATTTCACGCAATACCCTCCTCACGGGTCCAAGTGAACATGGGCTCTACTCATTTCAACTTCCATCCTTTCAACTAGTTTCAAAAAGTGTCTACACAGCTCTTCGTGCTCTTATCCACATATAGCATCAACGACTTGGTCATCCACATGCACAACTTTTGAATTCCATGTTTCCTAAATACTCTCTTCCTGTTTTACATAAAAGCTCGATTTATCCTTGTAATGCTTGTCATATAGGAAAATCTTCAAAACTATATTTACTATTGTCTACTTTTAAAAGCTCTTGCGTTCTAGATTTGGTTTTTTGTGATGTATGGGGTCTAGCCCCCATTACCTCCTCTAATGGGCATAATTACTTCTTACTGTGCATTAATCATTTTACTAGTTACATGTGGATCTTTCCTTTAAAACAAAAATCTGATTTTTATGCCATTTTAAAACACTTTCTTGCTGTGGTTGAACGACAGTTTAAAACCAAACTCAAATATGTTTAAACAGACTGGGGTGGAGAATTTCGAATTCTGTTAAAATTCTTCTCTCTCCTTGGACTCATTCATCATCATTCCTTCCCACACACAAGTGAGCAGAACGGTTTTGTGGAGCGTCGTCATCAACATGTTGGAGAAACTGGGCTCACTTTACTTGCTTAATCTGGTGTGCCTTCTTGTTTTTGGCATTTTGCATATCACACAACGATTTATCTAATAAACCGCATGCCCTCTCGTACCTCGTTAAATGTGTCACCTCTTGAACATGCCTTTTCTCATAAACTGTATTACTCTTTCTTATGTGTTTTTGAGTGCCTTCTTAGATGCCGATTGGGCTGGTTTTCCTGATGACCATCGATCCACCGAGGGGTATGCCATATATCTTGGAGTAATTTCATCTCTTGGTCAACTAGGAAACAACGAACTGTCTCTCGCTCATCAACAAAATCAGAATACAAAGCCTTAGCTGACAATGTAGCCGAACTCACATGGTTGAAGCTCTTCTTAGATAACTCAAGGTCTCTATGCCATCAGTACCGATTTTATGGTGTGACAACTTGGGTGCCACATACTTATCATCAAATTTTGTCTTACATGCTTGTACAAAACATGTTGAAGTTAATTTCCATTTTGTTAGAGAAAAGGTAGCTGCCGGGAAACTTTGTTTACAATTTATTTCCACACATGATCAGATTGTAGACATCTTTACAAAGCCTTTATCCTCTCGAATATTGTGATGACTTACGGTCCAAGTTGTAGGTCGCTACCTGACCTTAGTTTGCGGGGAGTAACAGACAATTATCATATAGACTAGAATTAGAAGGATACAAAGTGTAATTATGTACTCTATATATATCCTATGTAATCTATCGATCATAATAAACAACACACAATATTATACCAAGATTATTATTCCATTATCCTCTCATCAGAATCATCTCAAAACACATGTGCTTTAGCATATAATCATCTAGATACTTCATATCTATGTGTAAGTCAAAGTTACTATGAACTCACTTGTTAAAGTGATGATTCGAAATTCAGGAAACGCTTCACTTCTAGCACTTGACCTTTCCTTTAACGTGACCGAGTATCATTATCACTAAGTCTTAGTCTAACGTTTCTAATGATAGCCTAGACCTATCTATCATTCCAATAAATACGGATATTTCTATCAAATAAGGATCAACCAGGCAGGATAGTTGGGAGGCAGGACCTTTTAGGCGTGTAACCTTTCTAAAATCCAACAACCAAGCCAACATGATCATTCTAGTCACCTCTCCCGTAAGTAGATCAATTAATATCATAAATTGGAATTACTGATAGTTCTTATTTATAGGTTTATAATAATGACTTATGACTATAAATATAAGTTACACTGAAAGAACTAGAGTGTAGCTTAACTTATAGAGGTTCCTCCTGACCAAAGTATAGAAATCGCACTTGTAGGGCTCCTAGTTGATGGCTACTACTTGATTGAATACCTCAAGGGTTGCAGGGCTTCGTCGAAACACAGAAACTAAGGTAAAATGGCCTAAAAGTAAGGAATACTCGATAGAAAAGTGTGTAGGGGTGTGGGGAGTGAAGCATATACGGAACGTAGTATTTATAAGCAAGAAACAAGAAGCTCGCCGCACTCATGTAGGTGCGTTGTCGTGCCATATTGGTGTGTTGGCTCCTATGGGCTTCTGCCACGTGTCGCTGCGTCACTAGTCCACATGCACCTCTTCTAGAAGTTACCACGTGTCACCTTCCTATGGTGTAATGTGTCCAAATCTCCTTGATCCACGTTGGCATGTCTCGCTAGAAAGGGGTTGCCCCGAGATAGCCATGTGGCGCTCTCTCGTGGTGCCACGTCATCAGCATTCGTGACGCACTTTGCGCGCGCGATTTTCTAGATTTTCAAATTGGCGTAACTTCTTCATATGAGCTCCATTTTCGACGTTCTTTATATCCCCGTATAGCTCTCGATGAGATATACAACATTCCTTTAGATTATTTTGTTTAATAACGTACCATTCCAGAATTACATTTCTATGTGCACACGACTGCGCTGAAACCTTGAAAAATCTTAACTTCCTCTCAGGAAGTCAGATTTAGACGTTCTCTAAATGGTATCTTTATTTTGAGTTTTTTAATAAATAAATATGAGTTTTTTTTCAAATTAATTTATTATATATAAAAAAGAAAATCTTCAGAAAATTCCTTAAACTTTAACTATATTAACAAAATAGTCATCCATGATTGTTTATTTATAATTAGACCGACAAAACCAGCATTAACCGGGGTACAAAGGTTATTATACAAATGTTTATCGGTATCTTGGGCTTAATCATAAAGAAATCAGAGATGACTTTTTTGTTAATAGAGCCAAATTTCAAAACTTTTATGAACCTATTAGTTAAAGATAAATCAATTTATATTAAATTTATCGATTTGGTCTTGACAGCAATCCTTTAAATGTTTTATACAATTTTTGTATGAGTTTATAAAATTGTAAGAGTTAATATACTTTTTGAATTATTCATTATTGTATTTTTATTGTAGGATGTTAAAAAACTAATTAAATTTTGTTAGAAATATTTTATAAATAAATGTTATATGAAAATATTATATGAAAACTAAAAAAAAAAATCAATGTTAAATAACAAAATGGTTAATATAACTTAACTTTTCAAGTTTTTTTCGGTTTTGCCTAAAATTGAAATTTATGTTCATTAATGCCTTAAAGTTGAATAAGTTTTGTCATTTTTGAACTTGTATCATGTTTTCCGGTCACCTAAGCCATCTCAGGTTGCTTACAAGGCGCCATGTAGGCGTTGACTAGGTCAGTTGCTGATGTGGCAGCATGTTCTCTTTATAAAAAGGATATTTAAGCAGAATTGTCTATCAAGGGTCGAAATCTTGACCTTCCCCTACACTATCAGCGGTTTTTCCACTGAGCCACATCAGAATTTTGATTTTAAGTGCTTGCGATTAATATAAAGAAGATACGGTAGCTAAAATATGTATTATTACATATAAGTATATTTTTGTTCATATTTATTTATATATTATTAAATATAAATATAAATAAGTAATTTCATATACATTTTGTAAATATGTATTTTCTTTTTGTATTATTCATGTATGTATTTTTTTTCCTTATTATTCATGTATTAAATAAGTAATCTTTTGTATAAATGTATTTTTATATGTAAAAACTCATACCAAATACGTATTTTTTTAATATATTGTATAAATTCACTCTTTAATACATTTTAAATGTATAATTATATTTTTAAATACGTTTATATATATATATATATATATATATATATATATATATATATATATATATATATATATATATATATATATCAAGATCAAATAAGAAGGAAATTTTTGGTAGGAAGGTAAGAAGTTTTTTTTCTACATATTTTTTTCGCGAACAAACAAAATGAATCATTAGATGATTCATTTGTAAGATGATTCACAATAAAAAATTCTCAAAAAAACATCTCGATGATTCATTTATACAATGATTTTGTTGTTATTCACTAAAATTGTCATAAAAGTGAATTTTTTTCTTAATTTATTTAAAAAAGAATCATAAAGATGTTTTTTTGGGAATTCTTTCTTGTAAATCATCTTACAAATGAATCTTCTAGTGATTCATTTATTTTATTCGTCAATAAAATATGTAGAAAAAAAACTTCTTACCTTCCTACCAAAAATTTTTTTTTACCGGATCTATATCCTATATATATATATAAGAATATGGATACCTTTAAAAATGTATTTTTAGAAGTATAAATATGTATTTTTAAGTGTTTGGAAGTTTAAAAGATATAAATACATAAAAACATGTGTATATATGTAAAAATACCTTTAAAAATGTATTTAAATCTTTAAAACATGTTTTAACCAATAATAATAATAATAATATCATATAAACTAAAAAGCCATTATATTTAACGTGTTTTTTTTTTTTTTTTTTTTTGACAGCATTATATTTAACGTGTTAGGAGTATAAACTCGTTTCCTCCTTTTTTCTACAGGTGTTCATTTTTAATTTAGTATGAGCATAAAAAACTTACGCTTCGTTAGATAATATATATAATAACTAAACAATAAATTTACAAAATTTGTTGCGTCTTGGTGGAATTCCCTTTGCCATAGCCATTGCCCATAGGTAGCAGGTTCTACTCTTGGCCCGATCATTTCCTACCTTAATTCTCTTTCATTTAGCATGTAAGCTCCACGTCAACCATGAACTGACACGTAAGCATGAAATTTACTTGGAAACCGGATAAAGAGCAAATTTGAGGGGGTATTAATGGACATAAATTTCAACTTTGCGAAGTCGGACGGATCAAAAGGATGTTGGGCCAATTATTCAATAATGCACATATGTCATCCTTTTAGGATGTGGGCTTCAGTTATCTTTGTCAATTTATCAATTGTTGCTTTGTAGGCTTGTAAAAGGCCAGTGCTAAAGTATTATATTAACCCCAAGGTGTGACTTTATTCTAGGGATCCAAGAAAATTGATATCATGTTGAGAAACGTGGTAGAAACCTCACTTGGTGAACTTTACCAATTTGAATTTTATCGGGGGCTGAGTTCAAATATAAAAATGAGATCAAAATATGTACTTTGGGTTGAGCTTGAGTCGAATTGTTATCAAACTTTTCGACCTCTTGTGCGCATAGATATTGTTGGTTTGAGGTTGGATCTAATTTGTTTTAATGGACTGTGTTTGAAAAAAAAAAAAAAAAGCGTTAACTATTATTGCAAAGGGTCTCACAAGATGCTAGACAAACAAATACAAAATTTGAAGTACATACGAAATATATATACAAAATTTGAAGTACATATGAAATATATAAACACATAGTGAAGCAACACCATTAGGCGAAAGTCGGGTTAAAATAAAAGGCTGACCAATATGATAACTTCCTTTATGCATTTAAATCTAAGGTGGTTTTTTTTTTTTTTTTTTTTTTTTTTGCAAAAAGCTTTTTTTGAACACTTATCTCTGTGGACGGGAAAACCTTTATGCCTATAGAGTTTTGAAATGTAATTGTTTTTTAGAAGATAACAGACGCCCGCAGACGTCAAAAAGTCTGCGCGTTAGAAGACTTGGACTAATGTCTTAAGGCGAGAAAACATTTCTTATAAAAAAAGTAGAGAAATATATTTATATTTTATATGTTTATTTTTTATGTTTAAAATGTTTATGATATTTTATAAAAAATATGATAATATTATTATTTATTTAAACATATAAAAAATAATATACGTTATTATTTTAGAAATACAAAAATTTTAAACATATAAAATATTTTTATTTTCCTTTTAAAAAAATTAAGTGATAGTAATTAATGTCATATTATTCATATGTTTAACTATTTTAACATAATTAATTATTAACTAACAGATGTTTTTTTAATTTTGCTTTGAAAAATTTAAGTATTAATTAAGGAATATATTCAAATTTTGATAAAACTAGGCAAATTTTTTAAAATTTAAAAATCAAAAGTTTATATCAAACCAATATAAAATTTACCGTATGTAAATCTTAAAATATGTTTCAGTTTTGATTTCATAATATAAGTATAATAAAACTTATATTAGTTTGACCCACTAAACACAGTGAGGAAACTCACCTCGCACTTCTGAATCACATTGATAATCCCTGGCTGCTGGTCCAACAAATCCCCGAGCTATCAATATCAAATAACACCCAATTAACAATTAGAGTCAAAACTATATCCTTCAATCCATATTTAGGGTAAAAAGACCATTTTACCCCTTACATAGTTTGGTCCAAGACTAAGGCCCAAACTTTCAATCTAAAAGGCCAAAAATCCAATTAACCATCCAAGGCCCACATATGGCCTAATTTTCCAAATTCGGCCCAATTCCCTACATGGGCCTTACCCTACGGACGACCAGTTTTTCCTAGTCCAAACTCTTACATTCAAATGGCCCAACAACGCCCCAAGCCACTAAGCCCAAAGGATAGTCCAAATCTGAAGCCCAACCATGTGAATCCCATCAGACATGAGTACGCGGGGCGTACCCAGCACGTACGCGCAACATACTCGCTTGAGGGCTTGTACGCTAAGTGTACCTGCTTGTATGCGCAGCGTACTCACCCATTCAACAAAAACTTGATTTCAGTCCTTAATCCCTTAAGACATGGCTCCAAAACATAGATCTGACTTCCTTGAGCTAAAATATCACGTAAAGTTGCTAACTTTACGTTCATGCATGGCTAGATGAAGCTCTTAAGCTTAAAAAGGACTTAATAACTGACTTAATGCATGCATGTAACCAAAAATCCCATAAAGCTTGCACCTTTATGCTTAAGGAGTCCATAACAAGCTCAAATCTAGAAGAACAAACCCTTAAAACGTCTAAACTATTCTATCAACCCAAAAAGGGACCAAAAGCATAACAAAACAAACCATAATGAGATCTAAACATTTACAAACCAATATTTAAAGTTGATACCTCAGAAAGCTTGCACAAAAGATGATGATTCTAGATCCAAAACCTTATCACCAAGCAAGACAACTTCAAGCTTCTCTACTTCCTTCACAAAGGCAAAAATGGGCCCTGGCGGTCGTCAGTAATTCGAAGAGTTGCAGGAGTGGGTGTTGACACCGGTCCTGCTGCAGCCAAACTCGGACAATGGGCCTTCTTGTGGCCCCTCTAATTGCAATGGAAGCAAATCAGATCAAATACCAAGGTGGTGGTGGTGGTATCAGTATAATCCCTGCTAATATGACCAGTCTGACCGCACTTGAAGCATCCATAACCACCCACCCTGTACGTCCCCTCGTGCGACCTGTCGTAGTTGCCGTAGAGGCCTCCACCCTGCTCGCCCTTCCCTCTCGAATAAAAAACTTGGGCCTCTTGCCCGAACCCTCAACACTCGACACAAAATATGGCTTCCTCTTCTTCTCCATCTCCAGATCAATCTCCCTCTCCCTAGCTCGTGCTATCATATCCTCTAGCGTCTTGCAGCTGGATCGGCTAAAAAACTGCCGAATGTCACTCCTCAACATCTCATGATATCGGGTCTTCTTCATCTCCTCGTCCGCCACATACTGCAGAACCAGAAGCGCCCTCTCCTTAAACATCACGGTGATCTCAGCCACCGTCTCTATAGTCTGGAGGATATCTTGAAACTCTCGCGCCAACTGCTGCACCTTAATCACCAGTGCAAACTCAGCTCGGAACCTGGTCGAGAAATCATCCCATGTCATCACATCAACAACATCATCACCCACTGCACATCCTACCTCCCCCCACCAGTCTCGTGCCCTGTCCTTCAAAAGGCAGGAAGCTATTCTGACCTTTGTCTCCTCGGGGAACGACTTGTACGGAAGGCGTTACAAACGTTTGCTAACCACCTCCTGCTCGCTATCGGGTGCTTTGCCCCATGATAGTCCAGAGCTCCACATGCCCGGGACTCTCTGAAAGTCAAAGAACACACCCCAACCAAGGACACCATCTCAGATCGAAAGGCGCTCAACCGCTCATCTAGAATCTCCAGAATACCCTCTGTGACCGTGCCAAAGATCACAGGAGTCTAATCAAGAATGCTACGAGTAATCTCAGACGAGATGAACTCCCTAGAATACCCTCTGTGACTGTGCCAAAGATCACATGAGTCTAGTGACCGTGCCAAAAACCCCAGTTTGAGTTCAGACACACCCGAGAGTATGTCTGAATCCCTCAAACTATGGCTCTGATGCCAACTTGTAACGTCCCAAAAATAAGACTCAAAATATTCATTTTTAATTTAGTAAAATCAGTATTTCCAAAACATCATCAATACAACCAAATAAAATAAATGTCTCAAATATCATATCAATCAAAGTGAATCACAAAAAGCGGAACAAGGTGTTGTGTGCTTTGCGATCATCACGAGCCCTTCCCCATGGAACTGGAAGTACCTGAAACATAAACTAAAATCGTAAGCACAAAGCTTAGTGAGTTCCCCAAAATATTGCATACCATACATATAACACATAACGAGCCCCGCCTAAAGAGTATAACGAGCCTCGCCCTAACTCGTATAACGGGCCCGCCCTAACTCGCTTAACGGGCCCCGCCCAATGAGTATAACGGGCCCCGCCCTAACTCACATAACGGGCTCCGCCCACATACAAATCATACTACATAACAAGTAATAGCATACAGAATAATAATCAGAGTCTGCCTAATAAATATACAAGCACATACACATACTAGTGTCACACAGACAATGAGTGTTCTAACATAACAGATCATGGGTCAGCATTGGTGCCTTCGACCCACTAAACACAGTGGGGATACTCACCTCGCACTACTGAATCACCCTGATAATCCCTGGTTGCTGGTCCGAAAAATCCCAGAGCTATCAATATCAAATAACACCCAATTAAAAATTAGGGTCAAATCTATATCCTTCAATCCATACTTAGGGTAAAAATACCATTTTACCCCTTACCTAGTTTGGTCCAAGACTAAGGCCCAAACTTTCAATCTTAAAGGCCCAAAAACCAATTAACCATCCAAGGCCCACATATGGCCCAATTTTCCAAATTGGGCCCAAATCCCTACATGGGCCTTACCCTAACGCCCACCAATTTTTCCTGGTCCAAACACTTGCATTCAGATGGCCCAATAAGGCCCCAAGCAACTAAGCCCAAAGGATAACCCAAACCCGAAGGCCAAACATGTGAAGTCCAACAGACTGATTACGTGGGGAGTACTCATCACACACACACAACGTACTCGCTTGAGGGCTTGTACGCTAAGCGTACCTTCTTGTACGCCCACCGTACTCACCCATTCAACCAAAACTTGATTCCAACCCTTAATTCCTTAATACATAGCTCCAAAACATAGATCTGACTTCCTTGAGTTGGATTATCACGTAAAGTTGCTAACTTTACCTTCATGCATGGCTAAATGAAGATCTTAAGCTTAAAAAGGACTTAATAAGTGACTTAATGCATGCATGTGACCAAAAATCCCATCAAGCTTGCACCTTTATGCTTAAGGAGTCCATACCAAGCTCAGATCTAAAAGAACAAGTCCTTAAAACGTCTTAACTCTTCAATAAACCCAAGAAGGGATCAAAGGCGTAACAAAACAAGCTATAAGGAGATATAAACATCTACAAGTCAAAGTATGAACATGATACCTCAAAAAGATTGCAAGAAGTGTGATGATTCTGGATCTATGACCTTCCTTCCAAGCAAAGCACCTTCAATCTTCAAAGCTTCCTTCACAATGAGTAAAACAACCACTAAAATCCTCTAAAGGGCTCAATAACACCACCAAGAAAGCTTAAGGGTCGATTTAGGGTTTTAGGAGGTTTGGGGGATGGTAAAGTGGACAACCCTAGCGACTTAAGGTGTTTATATAGGGCGCAACACCCTAAATTAGGGTTTCAATATGTCTCACGTACGCCCCGCATATATATATATATATATATATATATATATATATATATATATATATATATATATGTACGCCCAACGTACGTGTCTGGAGTCCCGATCCCTCCTCGCATTAGTACGCTAAGCGTACCATGTGGTACCCCCACGTACTCTCTTCACAACTTGTACGCTAAGCGTACCATGTGGTACACCGCGTGGTACTACCTAAGGGCCAAAAGTGCAACTTTTAAAATAACAAAGGCAATAATGAAACATACCAAGATTCAAGTGTTACACTAATTGAAACCCTTAGAGATAATCGTTGAGTTTTGTAAGAAGCATGATATTGATATTCCTGAATTCAAAGATCCTTACTTTGAAGGGAGAAGCAACAGGAAGGGAGGTCATATCACTATTGAGCATCACTATTATTTTGATATATTTAATGAAACTATTGATTTTCAGTTACAGGAAATTGGTACAAGGTTCAATGAAAGAGTTGTAGAGCTTTTAGAACTTAGTCTTGCTTTGAATGCAAAGGAGGGATATAAACGCTTCAATTTTGATTCTATTTGCAAACTTGCAAAAAATATTATTATCTTGATTTCACAGAACAGGAAATAGATGTTCTAAAATTTTAGTTGAAGCACTTTGAAGCTTATGTGAAGGACCATCCATTTTTGGGAAAGTTGTCATCTATTGTTGAAGTATGTCAAGGCTTGGTAGAGACAGGAAAAGCAAGTCATTACTCTCTTGTTGACAGATTGATTTGGCTAGTGTTGACCCTTCCTGTGTCTACTGCAACTACTGATCGTGCATTTTCCGCCATGAAAATTGTGAAGAATAGACTACGTAACAAGATGGATGATGATTTTATTGCTGATAGTCTAGTTCTTTACATCGAGAAAGATATCGATAAAATTTTTAGTTTAGACTCTATTTTAGATGATTTTAATGATGTAAGAGAGCGTTATGTGCAACTGAAATGAACAATTTACTTTAAAAATGCATACATTCTTACATTTTATTATTGTTTGAAGTATATTGCTACTAGTTTATATTTTGTAAATTATTTGGCATACCCTAAAACAAAATCTTGGTTACGCCACTGCGTGATATGTGGTCTTATAGAATCAGATATGAGAGTTTGGCTTGAAGTCTCAATCGACTAAGTGCTTAATGAAGTGGGGTGGTCAACTAGGGAGTGCGATGGTTATACCAAGCTGGTACACTATGCGTACTAGCCCCAGATGGTGTACGCTAAGCGTGCGAGCCCGCGTACTCAGCGGGTGGACTTCAGATTTTGGGCTTCTCAGTTTTGGGACCATGTTTGGGCCTTAGGAGATTAGTGTCTTGTTGGGCCATCAGATTTCTATTTTTGGGCTGGTGATATTATTTTGGGTTCTTTTGGTTGAACGCCCACGAAATAATTTGGGCCCAATTTGGAAGATTGGGCCATAATTGGGCTTTGGGTGACCATTTTTGTAATTGGGCCTTTTTAAGTAGTTGGTTTGGGCCTCAGCCTTGGGCCAAGTTAGGTAAAGGGTAAAATGTTCTTTTACCCTAGTTTAGACTCTTAGGTAAAGGGTAAAATGTTCTTTTACCCTAGCGACTTAAGGTGTTTATATAGGGCGCAACACCCTAAATTAGGGTTTCAATATGTCTCACGTACGCCCCGCATATATATATATATATATATATATATATATATATATATATATATATATATATATATATATATATATATATATGTACGCCCAACGTACGGGTCTGGAGTCCCGATCCCTCCTCGCATTAGTACGCTAAGCGTACCATGTGGTACCCCCACGTACTCTCTTCACAACTTGTACGCTAAGCGTACCATGTGGTACACCGCGTGGTACTACCTAAGGGCCAAAAGTGCAATTTTTAAAATAACAAAGGCAATAATGAAACATACCAAGATTCAAGTGTTACACTAATTGAAACCCTTAGAGATAATCGTCGAGTTTTGTAAGAAGCATGATATTGATATTCCTGAATTCAAAGATCCTTACTTTGAAGGGAGAAGCAACAGGAAGGGAGGTCATATCACTATTGAGCATCACTATTATTTTGATATATTTAATGAAACTATTGATTTTCAGTTACAGGAAATTGGTACAAGGTTCAATGAAAGAGTTGTAGAGCTTTTAGAACTTAGTCTTGCTTTGAATGCAAAGGAGGGATATAAACGCTTCAATTTTGATTCTATTTGCAAACTTGCAAAAAATATTATTATCTTGATTTCACAGAACAGGAAATAGATGTTCTAAAATTTTAGTTGAAGCACTTTGAAGCTTATGTGAAGGACCATCCATTTTTGGGAAAGTTGTCATCTATTGTTGAAGTATGTCAAGGCTTGGTAGAGACAGGAAAAGCAAGTCATTACTCTCTTGTTGACAGATTGATTTGGCTAGTGTTGACCCTTCCTGTGTCTACTGCAACTACTGATCGTGCATTTTCCGCCATGAAAATTGTGAAGAATAGACTACGTAACAAGATGGATGATGATTTTATTGCTGATAGTCTAGTTCTTTACATCTAGAAAGATATCGATAAAATTTTTAGTTTAGACTCTATTTTAGATGATTTTAATGATGTAAGAGAGCGTTATGTGCAACTGAAATGAACAATTTACTTTAAAAATGCATACATTCTTACATTTTATTATTGTTTGAAGTATATTGCTACTAGTTTATATTTTGTAAATTATTTGGCATACCCTAAAACAAAATCTTGGTTACGCCACTGCGTGATATGTGGTCTTATAGAATCAGATATGAGAGTTTGGCTTGAAGTCTCAATCGACTAAGTGCTTAATGAAGTGGGGTGGTCAACTAGGGAGTGCGATGGTTATACCAAGCTGGTACACTATGCGTACTAGCCCCAGATGGTGTACGCTAAGCGTGCGAGCTGAGTACGCCCGCGTACTCAGCGGGTGGACTTCAGATTTTGGGCTTCTCAGTTTTGGGACCATGTTTGGGCCTTAGGAGATTAGTGTCTTGTTGGGCCATCAGATTTCTATTTTTGGGCTGGTGATATTATTTTGGGTTCTTTTGGTTGAACGCCCACGAAATAATTTGGGCCCAATTTGGAAGATTGGGCCATAATTGGGCTTTGGGTGACCATTTTTGTAATTGGGCCTTTTTAAGTAGTTGGTTTGGGCCTCGGCCTTGGGCCAAGTTAGGTAAAGGGTAAAATGTTCTTTTACCCTAGTTTAGACTCTTAGGTAAAGGGTAAAATGTTCTTTTACCCTAGCGACTTAAGGTGTTTATATAGGGCGCAACACCCTAAATTAGGGTTTCAATATGTCTCACGTACGCCCCGCATATATATATATATATATATATATATATATATATATATATATATATATATATATATATATATATATATATATATATATATGTACGCCCAACGTACGTGTCTGGAGTCCCGATCCCTCCTCGCATTAGTACGCTAAGCGTACCATGTGGTACCCCCACGTACTCTCTTCACAACTTGTACGCTAAGCGTACCATGTGGTACACCGCGTGGTACTACCTAAGGGCCAAAAGTGCAACTTTTAAAATAACAAAGGCAATAATGAAACATACCAAGATTCAAGTGTTACACTAATTGAAACCCTTAGAGATAATCGTTGAGTTTTGTAAGAAGCATGATATTGATATTCCTGAATTCAAAGATCCTTACTTTGAAGGGAGAAGCAACAGGAAGGGAGGTCATATCACTATTGAGCATCACTATTATTTTGATATATTTAATGAAACTATTGATTTTCAGTTACAGGAAATTGGTACAAGGTTAATGAAAGAGTTGTAGAGCTTTTAGAACTTAGTCTTGCTTTGAATGCAAAGGAGGGATATAAACGCTTCAATTTTGATTCTATTTGCAAACTTGCAAAAAATATTATTATCTTGATTTCATAGAACAGGAAATAGATGTTCTAAAATTTTAGTTGAAGCACTTTGAAGCTTATGTGAAGGACCATCCATTTTTGGGAAAGTTGTCATCTATTGTTGAAGTATGTCAAGGCTTGGTAGAGACAGGAAAAGCAAGTCATTACTCTCTTGTTGACAGATTGATTTGGCTAGTGTTGACCCTTCCTGTGTCTACTGCAACTACTGAGCGTGCATTTTCTGCCATGAAAATTGTGAAGAATAGACTACGTAACAAGATGGATGATGATTTTATTGCTGATAGTCTAGTTCTTTACATCGAGAAAGATATCGATAAATTTTTTAGTTTAGACTCTATTTTAGATGATTTTAATGATGTAAGAGAGCGTTATGTGCAACTGAAATGAACAATTTACTTTAAAAATGCATACATTCTTACATTTTATTATTGTTTGAAGTATATTGCTACTAGTTTATATTTTGTAAATTATTTGGCATACCCTAAAACAAAATCTTGGTTACGCCACTGCGTGATATGTGGTCTTATAGAATCAGATATGAGAGTTTGGCTTGAAGTCTCAATCGACTAAGTGCTTAATGAAGTGGGGTGGTCAACTAGGGAGTGCGATGGTTATACCAAGCTGGTACACTATGCGTACTAGCCCCAGATGGTGTACGCTAAGCGTGCGAGCTGAGTACGCCCGCGTACTCAGCGGGTGGACTTCAGATTTTGGGCTTCTCAGTTTTGGGACCATGTTTGGGCCTTAGGAGATTAGTGTCTTGTTGGGCCATCAGATTTCTATTTTTGGGCTGGTGATATTATTTTGGGTTCTTTTGGTTGAACGTCCACGAAATAATTTGGGCCCAATTTGGAAGATTGGGCCATAATTGGGCTTTGGGTGACCATTTTTGTAATTGGGCCTTTTTAAGTAGTTGGTTTGGGCCTTGGCCTTGGGCCAAGTTAGGTAAAGGGTAAAATGTTCTTTTACCCTAGTTTAGACTCTTAGTTATGGGTCAGAATCCAATTATTAATTGGATGTTATTTTATGATGATAGTGTGGGAATTTTCGGACCAGCAGCTAGAGATTTATCTGTGAAATTCAGCAGTCTGAGGTGAGTTTCCTCACTATGTTTAGTGGGTCGAAGGCACCAATTCCGACCCATAGTTTATTATGTCAGGATGCTAGATGTATGCGTGACTCTTGCAAGTGTATGCGCTAGTATGTATACCAAACGGAGATCGATGTCGGGCGAGGTAGGATGACTGTATTGTATGCTATTATCTTTGTGATTATCGCATATGTTAGTATGTTTATATGTTTATATGTTTGTATGTGTATCGGGCGGGGCCTAATGATTGACAGATCTGTAAACCAAGCAGGTCTCGATGTCGGGCGGGGCCCGAGGCCGGGTGGGACTCAATGTCGGGTGGGGTTTGATGAAGGGCGGGGGCCCAGTATGTGTTTACTATGTATGGTATGTGGTATTTTGGGGAACTCACTAAGCTTTGTGTTTACGGTTTTCAGTTTATGTTTCAGGTAATTCTGGTTCGAAAGCGAAGAGCTTGGGATGATTGCAGAGCACACACCACCTCATTCCGCATTTTGTGATTTACTCTGATATTTCATGATGTAGTGATACACTTTGATCCATCTTGGTTGTATGGCAATGTTTTGGATTACTGTTTTATAAATTTTAAAAATGAAGTTTTTAGGTCTTATTTTTGGACGTTACAGTCCTCTTTGGTGATTTGAGGCGTGGGTTTGGTAACTCAAAACTAGAGGGTAGACGAATCTCTATGTTAAGTTATGGAGTGAAGGAAGAAAAATCAATTTTTAAAAATATCGCGCTCGTAAAGACTTGATACTTAATGCCAACTCCATCTTGAAAAAAAACCTAACAACCATCTTTAGAATTGCTTTTGGTTATACCTCCCGAGGGGGAATTTTGTTGCATTCACCTACATAGAACATCTGAAGAATGGAGGATTCGGTTGTCAATTGCCCTCAAATCAGGCCACAAATTCGCATATCTCATCAAAGGGATCCAAGATTTCACCATCTTGAAGATCGATGATAAACCATGAGCCAAGTCTTCCAACCCAAAGAGATTTAGAAGCAAGCAAGTCAAATCAAAAGAAATCTCAAGCAAAGAAAATCAACTTGAAGAAACAAAAAAGAAGTTCATCAATTCATGATAAAGAAGTCAAATTAGAGTTAATGACACAAGCAACACGAAGACGTCGGGTGAGCGTAACATTTGATACCCTCGGGAGTAAGCCTAAGATGGATAATAAGGCTGGGATGGAATGTAAGGTTGAGTCAAATTGGAGTACTTCGAGGAGCTCTAGAGAAGCGACCCCTTTTTAAAAATATGATGCCTTCCCGAATAAAGTAATTTGGCAACAGGGTTGTCTACATTTTCAAAACCATTGAATCGGTGACTATCATATGAAGTCTCATGACCCTCAGACCTTGAACTCTAGCCCCACGACTGTCACTTTGAGGACAATGCTAAAGGTGTGACTTTGTTAAGACTTTATTGAAGTGAGAACAATAGATGAATAATATTTTATGCTTGGATAATTCATAATTGACTTTAATACCCCTGGTGATCAAAAAAACATAATTATGAAGTTTGGATAAAAAAAACAAAAATAAAAAAACAAAAATTTATTTTGAAACTTTTTTAATCTTATATTTCCTAGTATTTTTATTGTATATATGTTGTTTCCTTTGTTTTCATGGCATCCATCCATTCTTAGTTTCTTTAGCTCACTTATGTCCCTTTTTGTTCATTATTTCTTTTTGTCACCTAGAAATCGTCCTTTTCTATATGATTCGCGTTCTTTCTTGAGGAAAAGAAATGTCTAAGCTTGGTAGGTTTGTTAGGTGCATTTCATGCACCTATTTTGCATAAATATCTCATCTTTACCATTGCATTTAGAAATTAAAATCATGTATTTTTATATACTTTTGGTTATTTCTAGTCCATCGAAGGAACATTTTTATTTACACTCTTTATGGTGTTTTTTTGGGTATATTTGAATATTGGGATGTTTTTTGGGGGACATGAAGGAAGCTCAATACAATATTTGGAAGCAAACAGAGCGGAAATGTAGAAGTTGGAAAATCAAGGCGGGCCAAAACAGAGAATTTAACCTAGGGGCATGTGAAGCACTCAAAAATAGGCATGAAATTCCACAAGGGGAATGTTTACTGTGACAACCAAGAAAATTTCCGTCACCAATCACCATTAGGAAACAGTAGGGAAAGATAAATGTAATAGCCTAGTATTGTAATGTTTGATTGTATTAATAAATATAATCAAATATGTTGTTACATTTAGAAATAAATCGACGTTTAGACTCTAAATTAAGCGTCCAAAAAGTTGTATCGTCTTATAAAATGGTTAATACATTTGGAAAGTAATTGTTGACGTGATCTCGAGGATATACAATTTGTAAAAATCCGACTCCGATTGAAGAAGTTATGATTTTTGTAAGAGGTATAAATCAACCGCGTAAGTAAATATTACGACGTCAAAACGGTATATAGAGATCGGTTAAGTTTTGACTAAAGTTATAAAACGGAGAATCGTAGTAATCCTCGAGAAAAAACAATTTTAGGAAAAAGAATGCCGAAAACGGGATCCGTATGTAAGAGATATGATTTTTGTAAAGTATTTTACTTTTAACCCCATTAGGCAAAAAGACAAAAGTCAAAACTAGCCAAAACAACCTAAAGGAAAGTTGTAGTACTAGATGATATCATCATATAGATATAAAGAGGGTAAAGATTGGAGCTCGTATGCTTAAGATATAGATTTTTCAAAATCTAATTTGTGCACACGAGATGTGCGCCATTGCGCGACGTGCAACTGACACCGGATTTGATTGGATTGCAAGGGACGTGGACCATGGAGAGAATGACACATGGTGACTCCCTGATTGAGCCATGTTGACCACGCGCGATGCGTGTAGATATTTTCGCCACACGCACGCCAAAACCTCAAATATAAATAGCATGGCCCGCAGTCCCATTCTGCACCCCTCAAAACCCTCTCTTTCTCTCTATCACTCTCTCTAGAGCTGCTGCAATCCCGAGGCGCCCCGGAGTCCCGAGCCTGAATCAACCCTATACCAGTGGTATCATGCATTAAGGGTGAGTTCACGACCCCTTTTTTTTACCGTTTTAAAGATTTTACAGGGGGAATACATGTTTATCAAACTGCTTTATCAAAAATATATTTTTGTAAATATATTAATAGTTATTATAGAAACACGAAAGGATAGGATAATATGCCGGTTGAAACTCTGCCTAGACTTAAGCAATGATATTATGCATAGTCGTTATGCTACCCGATATACTAGGAAAAAATTATACCTAGATGTTATGTTGACCGATTTCCTAGGATGACTTGATACCTAGAAGTAATGGTGGCCAAATTTATGGATATGCATTGTACTTAGCTTTTGAACTGTCCTAATATCCTGTTATTAAAGTAGTCATAATTATTATATATATGGTAAGCGAATTACAATTATCATATATATATATATATATATATATATATATATATATATATATATATATATATATGTATCGTAGTAAAGAGTATATATGTAGTGATAATTAGGGAAAAGAATGTCATCCAACAAAGATTAAAACAAAGAAAAGATAAAACTATAATCGTACTTAAGATTAATAAACACGTGTTAGTGAGCGATTATTATTCATCTTATAGTTTGATTAAATTCGGCTAACCCCGCACCTAAAATTATTAATCATGCGACAGCCATAAAGATATGTATAGATCTATACGGGGCTGACACCCCCACCTGCGATTGCTAGGTACAATCCCAACATGATAACTTTCTTATGTATACAAATAATATGATTCGACGTCCGATAAAGCGTCGTGTGGGGAAATATCGGTCCACAACGTCGATCATAGGGGATCATGGTAATACTGTTCGGAAAATCTTAAATTAAACTTCCTAGAGGGATGCCTTCAAGTAGTTGTATAATTCGATTAAGAAGGATTTGATAAACATTATAAAAATTTAGGATAGGTCATTTATCCTAAAAGAAAGATATTTTTAAAACAAAATAGAATCCGAATTAAATAATAAAAACGTGTGAACTCACCAACATTATGTTGACGATTTCAAAATACATTTATTTTCAGGAAAATGAGTGTGGAGGGTAGATGTGGAAGGAAGGAAGCCATCAAGGAGATCGCTTGGAATTATTTACGTTTGTTTTAATTTCTAATTATGGATAGGGGGTGTGTTTGATTATCGAACAATGTAACTGTAGCATCCCCTGGGAAGTCCTCGTGTCGAGTGGCCCAAAGCGGACAAGATTGGCATACGTGCCAGAGAGGGATGATACAAATGGTATCAGAGATGGGGCACGGGTCAATGTGTTCGACGGGGACGTCGAAACCTGTAATGGGGGAGGGGTGAAGGTAGGTTGCACCTGGTCCTATATCGGTTTGGAAGGAGAACGAAGCATTTCCTTATAAGGGGTGTGGATACCTTCCTTGTCCCAACACTTTTTAAATCCGTAAGGGCAGCAGATCCCGTAAGAATTGTGCAGTTAAGTGTGCTCGGGCGAGAGTAGTACTAGGATGGATGACCCCCTGGGAAGTCCTTGTGCCTAGTGGCCCAAAGCGGACAATATTATGATACGTGACAGATGGGGATGTTACAGTAACCCTAAAATAATCTATAATAAATAAAAGAAATGTTTGTGCTATGTTTTTGTATTGTTCAATACACATGTCACCATGATCCAACGTCCCTACGTCGCACAGCTCGGCGTTTCCGCCGCCGACCGAGGGTGTGACAGATTGGTATCAGAGCTACAGGTTATAGCGAACTGGTAATTCCTTAGGAACTATGACTATAACCTAGCGCATACACTCTAAATTAGTTAAATCTAATAAAAAGTATTATTATTAATTACCATACGGATAGACTACTTACGGGAGAGGTGACTAGTTTGAACAGTCGCTTGGGTTGCTGGATTTCAGAACGACTATATGCTAAAATGGTCCTGCCTTCCGGCACTTCTCACCTGGCCGATCCTTACTTGATAGTCTTGAAGTATAAAACATAGAATTAATAAAATACAATTAATAAAACATAATCAGATATAGAGTTATATAAACTCTTATAAATATACCCAAATATCATAAGGATCATCCATTTAAATCACAACTTAAGATTTTAGGTCAAAAACGAATCCTAGGGTTAGTATAGTATTGCGGCCATACCACAACTAGACCTAGAATGTGCAAATAAGTTTAAGGATTAGTGGATCGATAACTTAGTTCGGTTAGTTGATTTAAGAATTAGATCAAGACCTATAGCTTGAGGATTCTTGGATCGGTGACTTAGATCAACTTACTGAGGGTTGGATGCTTAGATCGAGACCTATTACGTGAGGATTCATCACTTAGTTTGAATGGTACACCTTGAGGATATTCAGATTGTTGGATTAGATTCAGGTACCCGACATATCCCATATAGAGAATCCCAGGAGATACAATATTATCTACTACATACTTATAATAGCAAATTATTTGTATTTTATGAGTCTCATAATATATATCATAAACATCTTTCTTGTTTGATGTATTATGCAGGATATCAGAGTGATATGGAGGAAATATGGGCTTGGGTGTCATATCCTTTACCAGAGGAGGACCAGGTTGTGCCTCGCACGCCAAATAAAGAGAGTGACTATGATCCTACCATGTCTTTACCCCTACCCCAGTATCAATCGAGTATCATGAAGAGCCATTCGAGGACAAGGAAGAGCCCTTTGAAGAGGATGAGTAGCATGATGATGGATTCGGTGCAGAATCAGAAGATAGCTCACCATATCCGGATTCTTCATCCCATGATGACCCTTCCAAGCATGATGAGACTCAGGAGGAGGACACTGCTAACTCAAATCCATCCCTGGAGATTGTGTCTCCACTACCCCCATCTTTTGGCCAATCCTTAGGTATTCATGCATCATGTAACACCCGCAGATCCGGGCTAGTTAATTAAACTATAATAAATGTTAAAAACTTTTTGATAGAAGATTATTTAGGATAAATAATCTTAGAAAAAAGTTATAGTATATGTGACAAGGATTCTGTACATATAAAGAACGTTGGAATCCGACTTCGTAGAAGTTATGCTTCTCCGAAGTTTTGCGATTAAGCCAACACGACTCTATGTATCGTAAAAGGTGGATTTTGATAGATTACTTATTAACCTGAGTAATCTAAATGAAATTCATAGTAGTCATAAAATTGATAGCATGCATATAAAGAAGGTTCAAATCTGACTTCGTGGGTGGAAGTTATGAATTTTCTATTATTTCATTGTAGCAGCAGAAAACCGAAATTAAAACCGGTTGATTGTTAGGAAAAATAATCTAAATGAGATTTGAAGATCACGTCGAAGTTTCCTATTGTCACCGGTATTAGGTCGATTTGGAAGGAATGATTGTTTAGAGTTGGGGTGCATCCTAGGTATGTGTCATTGGTGGTTTCAGTTCTTCCTCTAGCCATCGCTACTGGGAATACTTTAGTGAATGTTTGAGGTTTTTGTTTGAGAATGTATTTATACTTCATGACTCACGGGCCTCCTCTCCGCACCCCTATTGTAAAGTATGCATGCATATGAGTTATTTGAGGAGAAACCACTACTAGAAAAACAGCATTTTACGACGCGCAATTCGTGTCGTAAAACGCTCAGACGACGCGCAAATGTGTGTCAAGGAAGGCCCTGTCATAACGAGAGACGATACACTTGTGCATTTACGACGCGCATTTATGACACACATTTACGACGCGCAATGCGTATCAAGGAAGCCCCTATCATAAAGGAAGACGACACGCATTTGCGTGTCGTAACCTTACGACGCACGTTTAGGACACGCATTGCGTATCATTAAAGCCCCTGTCATAAATGAAGATGACACGCATTTGCGTGTCATAAACTTCAGCAACCATTTACGATATACATTTACGACGCGTCTTTACGATACTCATTTACGCATAATACAAAAATATGGAAACAAATATATACCAAAACAATCAATTTCATCCATAACATCATGTCAAAAAATTGTAATACATTGGTATTAAGGGGATCCGATTGTACATTGTTATTAAGAGGTTTTCCCTAACTATATAACCTAATACAACATTGCTATTAAGGAACACCTTCTTGTTTCTACTTCTTATTGTTATGCTTCTATTTCCACATGATACCTATTTTCATCATCAACACATTAGTATTCAGAAAGGCTTCAAGCATCATCAATCTATGTTATAAAATATTAAAATTTAATACACATGTAGTAACATACCTTTTTCCAAGAATCCAAGCTTCAATACAGCTCATACCTGTATAAAATATTAAAATTTAATACACATGTAGATTATAAAAGTTAATATGAAAGAGTGAAATAGTGCTTCTTTCCCAAAAAAAACAACACTTTCTATTCTATTATATTATAATGCTTCAGTTAACTTAATATAAACCAAAAAGAATCAAATACAAAATATGAAAAGTGAAAGTGAACAAGGGGACATACTTACTTTTAATAAAACATGAAAAGAATGTGGTTGTGTTTGTGAAATGCATTTCAGAAATCCAACCCACAATTTTGGCATTCTCCATACCTGTACACAACCACAAAATACAAAATATGCCCTTAAATTGTTAGATAAAAACATACCAATCCTTTCTGAAGAATGATCTCTTTCTTGTGTCCCGTGCTGCATTTCAAAATATAAGATTGTAAGCCAAGCTGAGACAAGAGAGAGTATTAATATAAGTCCTAACTTTTTACAAATGTGCCCTCGTTTATTTCTTTCCTTTTATATCCCCAAGTACATACATGGTCATTTTCTATTTTACTTTTATAAAAATCAATTATTCAAATAGACTTGATACCACCACCACCTGTGGGTCCGTTTGTGTACAAAGCAATGAAGTCTTTGGTGAATTGAATGACATGTTTCTCTTCATCAAATAATCCATCCATTCTCAATCTTATGTCTTCACAATAATCAAAAGCCCTTGGAATATTTTCAAGCCTGATTGCCTTAAGGCTGTCAACTCCGAATATATAAGACATTATACAATTTAAGGAATATATAATTAACAATCACTATGCACCAAGTAAATCTACAATAAGCATCTTAGCTAGTTTCTTCTCGATTTTTTTATTTAAGGTCCCGACATCAAGATTTTTTTAAAGGAATTCCACTTTGAACAGGTTGTGAGCATGCTATAAAAATTAATTAACATAGTACATTGCTATTTCCTTCAACAGGTTGTGAGCATTAAAGAAGCTTTTGAGAAAAGCATGAGACATGACAATTGTGAGTTTGCTTTTGTCCTCAGCCGTGCTACCAATCTTCATCTTGTTGAGGTTTGTTTCAGGGAGGGAAAAATATATTATTACATTTACATAAAGGAAAAAAGTTGGATTAGAAAATGACATGTTTACCCTTGTAATAAAAAGTTGTGTTTCAATTTTGGTCCTTACTTTTGAGGTTCTTGTAGAGGTTTTGGTCCTTGAGTATAGTTGATTTTTGCTTCGGACCCAAAAATAGTCATTTTTGTTGGAGAAGGGGCCAAATATGAAAAAAGGAAACTGTAGGGACGAAAAGAAAAAAGAAAGCTATATTTAGGGACTAACAATTGTAGTTTGTTCAATTGAAGACTTTGATCCTTCAAAAGACGAGGCTTTAGTTGACCTTATAGAACTCAAAAGGCGATGCTTTACTGGCCTATCATAAGTAGTACATAGATATATGAAAATTAAGGACTTGTGGCATCAAATATGGATATCTACATGATCAACCGTGTTAAAATTTCTGTAACAAAAGTCTTCAAGTAAATTGGAAAAAAAAGAAAAAAAGAAAAAACATAATACTCTCAAACACCTATAGAACTTTCAACAGGCTTATAATTTTACTTAGGATGCACACCTAGAAAGCTATCTCAACAAATTAAAACAATTTACTCTCAAAGCCTCTGAAAGAAAAGAAAGAAGGCTGCATAGTGGTGTAATAACAAACCATAACCATAAAAAGTCAAGCTAAAAAGATGCATAAGAGAAATGAAAACACTGAAAATGATATAAAAAAAAGGAGACATCAACTTCTTACAGTTTTAAATGCATCTAAAGCAGCTCCAGAGTCGGTTGAAATCAACAATTCTCCAAGATCAAGAAAAGCCTGCACCATTGTTTAAGATATTAGAATAGAAAAAAACAGCTTTAATGAAATTACATTGAAAAGGAATCATCTGTGTTCATATTGTTTTAGGGTACTATTCCACTGAATTTTGTGATTCATCAATCTAGGACACAACATTTTCATCTCATAACAGTAATTAAACATAACCTCAGGATCTTGTGGATCAATTCTGACAGCTTTTTTCAGAGCTTCATGAGCCTTGGTAGGTTGGTTGAGCTGAAGATAGATGTGAGCAACAGCTTGTGCATATAACAAGTACAAATTCAGTCACTAGGATGTTAAAAAACATGTAGAGTTTAAAGGAAATTCACTTATATTATTTGCAACTCACCTTCAATGTCTCACAATTCTCAGGATAAACTTCCAAGACTTTTTCAAAATTTGAAAGAGAGCTTTTAAAGTCTCCCAATTTCAGTTGCACTTGTCCCAAGCCATTAAAAAGGTAAAATGAACTCTTGAGGCTTATTCACTTCCTTTACAGATTCCATGTAATATAATCCAATTTCAGTTGCACTTGTCCCAAACCATCAAAAGGTAAAATGAGCTTTTAAAGTCTCCCAATTTCAGTTGCACTTTTAAAGGGCTGTTTCAGTTAATTGCTCAACCAGAAAATGCTGACCTGTGAAGAAGAAATGATTTTCCAGATAATTTAGTGCAGTTGCACAGTATGGATAGACATCAAAGGCTCTTTGCATCTTTTCCATTGCTCCCCTAATACAAGAAGCTAATAAAACAACATGACAATATCAATAAGAGTCATAAAAACATACATTTTACTATATCAACAAGATAAAACCAACCTTCATTTGATTGCAAATCCACAATTCCAAGTGCCACAAGGGCCTCAACATTTTCTGGATCTAACTGTAGTTATAAGTAGTTGAACAATGGACAGATATGGACATTAGCAAAGTAGCAACCACAGTTTTAGAAAGTACAAAAAGTAGTTAGCATATGACTTGCCTGCAACACACGTTCAAATGCTTGCTTTGCCCTCTCAAATTGACCTACTTTGTATCGACAGAGACCTATGCCAAGTCGAACAGTTGCAGGACATTCAGGGTATACTTGCTAGACCCTCTTTCAAAAGAAAATGAAAAATTAGAATAAAGGGGATTGAAAGTAAAGAGAAACAGGAAGATACAAACAAGGGTAAGCAGGTAAATGTTGTATGGATACAGAAACAGTGATAGCAGATACTAGCAATATAGCAGAAAGCAGATACTCTTGAATCATCGATATTGGGCCCAAATTTAACAAAATTTTGACCTAAATCACGAAAAGGAGACCAGGTTTTCCCACAAGGTCCATAATCGCATATCCCTTGCTCGAAACATCAAATACTCTTGAATCATCGAGATTGGGATTCAGTAAATAGCACAAAATCGAAATAAACACGATATATCTCAAGCAAAGTTGTAATCGTTCATGAAACTTAAAATTTTAAGCGGCAACTAAATCCATTAGGTAATACTTTGGAACGAAACTAACCGCAATAATGAGCCAGAGATCGAGAGGCGCTTGTTCGGCCTTAAGAATGTCAAGGATATCAGTTGCGTCTCTAGGAAGTTGGTCCAGAGCCACTCATACCTCCTCCTTCGAGTTCTGTACCAGAATATACACACATGCCATTGACTCTAAATTAGGTTTTTTCTCCCGTCGACAGTCACAGAGCGTCGGAATCTGATTGTCGTCGGAAAGTTATATAAGAATTTTGCAAGGTTTAACAGTGAGGATGGGGTGAGAGAGTTGCAAATGGTGATGGTGGATGAAGTGTTGGTCGATAAGGCCGGTACATCGTCATCATGCAGGCCTGAAGAGTCGGTGTGGGTTGGAGGTAGTGGACGTGGGTGAGGGGCGGAGACGAAGGAGAGGAGATATTAGAGAACAGATCGAAACAAATGTAGGAGAAGAAAGCAGGGTTTAAAATTTTTGGGGATTTCATTTTGCCTCTAAGAAGAGAGACGCACATTTCTTAAAAAATATATAAAATGACATTCACAGAGGACGCACATTTTAGATAAAGTGCCCTCTGTGTTTTTAAATTTTTTACATGAGACACTAATTTAAGGGCACGCAATAACGTGACCAAAATCCTTAAATTTTTTGAAGAGATGACACTTTTTTAATGTCACTCTCTTTTGCTTAACATAAATCAATGAGTGTCGTGGTTGGAACGTCGTAAAAGGGTCTTTTTCTTGTAGTGAACGTACCGGTAATCACATCGGGGTCCCTCGTCGCTTCCTCATGTCCTATTGTTGAAACTCTCCAGACGCCTCTGACATTTTCGTTTCTAGTCTTTTGGTACTCCCTTTTGAAATGCCCCGCCTCCCCACATCTGTAGCAAGCCTGACCCACCCCAAAAACGCGCGATGTGCCCCTTGTTGCTACAGTTGTTGCAGTGCCTCCATTGGCAGAATCCATTGTGATGGAAATACACTTGTTGCATTTAGGCAGTTTCCCAACATATGGTTTCATCGGCGCTGAGGCAGTAGGGACAGTGGTGGTATGAACTGCCACAGTTTGTTGTCTTTTGGCAGGCTCTTGAGTCGGACGGCCCCTTTTCTTGTTCCAGAACTTTCGTTTCTTGGGCAGTACTCCTCCTTTGTCGTAGGAGTTCTTAGGTTTGAAACTTGGGAAGTCTTTGCTGGAGCACACTCGATGGTGTCCTTGGTTGTCACCATGATTGGAACTATTGGTACCGTTCCCGTTTCCGTTCGTGTTGTTAGCGCTAAGTTGTGCCATGATGGCTGCCACGGCGGCTGTTACAACAGCTTAGAATGTAGCGGGGTCCATTTGTAGAACTGGTGTTGTGCCGGTATGCTGGTTACTTCCGTGTGGTGTCCTGGTTCTGTTATATGATATGAAACAAGTTCGTAAGTAATTATGGTCGTTGCTAGTTGTATCCGATCTATATATATATATATATATATATATATATATATATATATATATATATATATAGACACACATATAAATTACATGTTTTGCTGTACGATTTCCAATGTTTTAGACCAACATCATCGCAATGTACTTATGGTAGTAAGTAGTAGTAGGTATTGTACAAATGTTAAGTTACCAAAATAGAACATAGTTGTCAAAAAATTAAGTTGATTCGGGTTACATGGGTTTTGGAGGGCGTACCTCGCTTGATTTACTACTACTAGTTGTGATGAAGGATGCAATAAGCCTAGCACACAGTGTGAGTAGTGTAGTCACTAACTCACTCGGCTATACTAGTCTATCATATACCAAAATGACGCACAAGGTGCCCAGCCATCTCACACATCTCGCGAGTGGCCTCCTATGCTCTCTGTTCCGCTATGACTGTCCTAGCTTCAGCTACAAGGATTTGTTGTCTCATGGCGGCCATCTCCTCCTCTAAGGAGTGTAGGCGGTCTGTATTGTTCTCCTGATCTGCTTGTAGGTTCAGTATGTCATCCATATGGTATTTTTGTTCCTCGTTGATGCGTTGAATTCGCACCATCGCGTTCTGTGCTTCGCCACCTATCTCTATTTCCTCGTGATGGAGAGCCTGAACCCGAGTGTCCAAGCAAGCTGCTCGTAGTACAATCAAAGGTAGTGCTCGATCTATGGGGGTGCTGGGGCCCAGAGCATGGTGTAGTGGGTGCATGCCGGATGTGGATCGTCGGCCGTCTTCTCTAGCCCATGCATGCAGCTGGTTTGCCCATTGTGGGGGCACATCCTGGAAAGAGAGAGGTGAAAGGGTCTCATGCCTGCTCCTGATAGGGTAAGGTTCATTATCAATCTCCCCAGCGCCTGCCTCCTCATATGATCCCTACTCAGAATCCTCCTCTCGTAATCCATCTCTTGGTACTCTTCAGGATCCTCTTCTGGATCCTCTTCATGAACCTCTTTTGGATCCTCCTCGGTCCATCCGTTGGCTGCGATGGCAGGGTAGGAGGGGTCTTCGTGGTGGAATCCGGCCATATCGTTTGTGCAAGAATAGAGGTATAAGAGATACATAAAGAATCTAGGTGTATGGTTCTATAGTATCATAAAATACTCCTATAGTATTTTTAAACTTTATGTTTGATTCTAGAGTTTCTTTGTATTGGGTGTTGGTAAGTTTTAGACATGTTGTTCACCACGACTATTCCCAAGCACATGTTAATCATATCTCGGATAAATATAGTTGACCAGGCTATATTTATCCAAGATCTAATTACATACCACCTAGGCCTACACGTAGTGTTCAACTTATCTTATTACTTTTGTATTGTTCTTGTTATGACATTGTTCTAGTATGTAGGTATGTACTTATACTTTACTAAAATATTATTATATTTTAAAAGTATACTTATGCCAAATGTTATAGTCAGAGTGTTTTAGCCCCATTGTATTTATAGTTTTATATCTTACATGGTTTGATATACTTAGTTCACTATAAACAATGCTCTGATACCAATCTGTCACACCCCTAAAGCATATTGGCGGAAACGTCTGAGGGTGGATGACTTCATGAACAGTATCACAACAAATTGAATAATAGTGATCAAAGCAACACAACCATCATAATTATAATTGGGAAAATTACATTGTATCTAAATATTGTTTGTTTTAATACCAATTACATTATGACATAAGTAAATAGTGTGACGCCGTAGCGTCCCATCCTTAAAATCTTGTGGTTACCTGCTTAACGATTTCCTGAGAATATAAGTATTTTTGAAAAAGTGTCAACAATTAAGTTGATGAGTTCATAAGAGTTTTGTATGAGAAAAATCGATAACTTTTCCTTGTAAAATGATAGAGTGCGCTTTCAAAAAATCCAATATTTTCTTTAAAAATGAGTTCTAAGTATTAAACCCTAAGACAGAAATGTAAGTAGTGTTGTATTGGAAAATAGTATCATGTAATTTTATCATTATATAAAACCATTTGAATGTACGTTAGCCCCATAAACCAAATGTATTGTTAATACCCATGCGAGTTATTATAATCGTGCTAAAGACTAGTTGGCCTGCAACGACGTTCTTCAGGCGTTGGAATGTTAGATAATTGTCACCCTAGACCTGCCGGTCTAGCTGTAGCTAATAGCTTAGGTGCGGGGTTGTCAGTCTCATATAGATCTATACACAAGTGTCACGCTCTCTTACCGAGACTCTGGTTTTAATTCAGTACTTTAGTATGTACTCAAGTGTGTACGGTGAAGACTATGTCTCACAAAATTGTCAGGTTTACGTATAGTGTATTGAAAACCCTTTTTATACGTGGAAGTATTACCTTTCCATAGTAAATACATAGTGTAAAATAATTATACCTTTAAATAATTATATGTTTCGTACAAAATGATAAAGTTGTATTTGTGACCCATAAACTATACCAATTATAGTTTATTATGAATGTTTTGTTAAGTCCCTTTATATAATCATACATATATAAATACATATAAGTTATCATATCTAGATGTTTTAAAAGATTATAACATATAAACTTACATCTAACACAAATATGAGAACATTTAGTACTATAAAGTCAAATTTTTAGTTTTTGCCCATTTTTAACGACATTTACCGGTAACTAGTAAAATATAACTTATAAAACTTATTTTTACCTTTTTGGGATGTTTAACTCAAGTTAACTTTATATGATTAAAACCATATGTTTTTAGTCAAAACACACAAAAACGATGTCATAAACTTGTTATTGCTATTTTTCTTTTAAAAATCCATTTTTACATAAAATGAAAGATTCTTGAGTTTTCTTTTTGTAAAACTAACTCCTTGATATTTTTGTCTAGTTTCAAAATACACGACCAAAACAACATATTTTGGGTTATATCCCACAAAAATGGTATAATAACTAGGTTATAACCATTTTTGCTAGAAATGTCATATTTTCTCCATAAAAATCTTAGTCTTTGTAGTTTTGTAGTTATAACTTCTTTTTATGAAGATATAACATAGTTTATGTTTGTTTTTCTTAGTTTTGCATCTCAAAACTATCAAACCACAAATAAATGTTCTATAAACTAGTAATAACCATATTTCATGCAAATAATGTATTATATCCAACATAGAAATGAAACATGCAAACATTTGTGTAAATATTCCAAATATTTCTTGTATTCCTCCCTAAAGCATGAAAAACTCAAAAATATGGGGTATGAACTCACCTTGAGTGTGTTTGTGGTTGGATAAAGAGATGAAGATAAAGATCCTCAAGCTTAGAACACTTGAAGGTGGTTGAAGAACACTTGAAGATGGTATTATCCTATGGATTTTAACACATGTTAATGTGTGTAAATGTAATAAAACTAGTATGATTGTGTGGAAAATCACTAGATTTATAAGGAAATGCTTACCAAAAATCTAAGAACCAACTTATGAAGTATTATCCTTGAAAGATTGGAGCTTGTTCTTGAAGGAGAAATAAAGGAGATGAAGAAAGAGATGAAGATGAAGAGGGGGAGGGGGAGGTGGACGTAATTTATGGGGGAGGGGGAAGGAGGGTGGTGGGGTGGGTAGGGGGTGGGGTGTGGTGACATACATGGTTATTTGTTGGTTAATGACTTGGTTATATGTTGGGTAATATGTTTTTGTGGGAAGTTGGAGCAAGACATTAGTTGGGCTTTTTATGTACCAAAGTCAACTCCTCTAATTTTTATAAAATGTTGGCATTTTTTATAAAAAGTGTGGTATTTTTATAAGGAAAATATGGTATAAACGATGTATAAATATTTAATTTAAATTAAAAAAATTCAAATTGTGAATAAAATCATTATTATCAAAAATAATAATACGTTACACGAAAATTAGGTTGATTCCTAGATTCTTTCTGTTAAAAATTTGGGTGTTTAGCCGGATATAGAATTTGTCGCATTTAGTGACGAATTCACCAAAAATTTGTATAAATAACCTTTGATATGAATTTGCCATGTAGTGTAAGGTTTACGAACTCCACTATATTTAGTTATGAATATTGTTAATACTAAAATAATATAAAATTGAATTACCGAATTGTTACGATACTAACCTTATTTAGGATTTATATTTGAATATTTTCCAATAAGAGAGGTACTTTGTATTATAATTTGTCAATCGTACACTGGACGCATTAGGGAATATCCCAATTCACCTAAAATTATAATACAAGTTGAGTTACCTGGTTGACTTTGTTTGACCCAAAATTGACGGTTGTCACACTTTAAGTCTTAAAGGGGACCCAAAAATGCATCTTTCTCAACTTATGCATTAAGTCCAAGTCTCACACTTTCATATCTGAATAAAAAATATGTCTAGATGGATAAAGTTTCCAACTTTATCCATAATAATGCCACAATCCTTCAAGATCTAAACTTTATCGCACCAAAATGACCTAAAGGACCAAGATAAATTGCATGTCTAAAAGGGAAGACAAAAGATCATAACTTTCCTGGTCCATGAGGTCAAAGAAACACTCCAAACTGAACAAAAGGTGTTGGAGTCCACTCAACTCCAAGATAACTCATAAAATGAACCAAAAGTGCCAAAAACACCATATGAAGAGATCTAAAGAACTAAAGAGCAAGATTGGAACTTTATACTTACAATAGTCCAGAAATGGTGTTGCTTTGATGGATCCAAGCTTAAAGAATCATTCCTTGCAACCAAAAGAACTTCCTTAATCTTTGTGCTTCATCAAAATATCATAAAAAATCATCCAAAAGAGGAGAGATGAGAGATGAAAGGCTTAAATCTTGAAGGTGGAGGCTAGGGTTTCTCCCAAGGGGTTTTAGAGGTGGTGGTGGTTGATAAAATACCCAAAAATGTGGAACAGTAAGCTTAAATACATTGAAACCCCTAAAATCATGGGCTTGGGCCTGACAGATCACCACTCCGTGGTGACCACCATTCCATGGTGTCAGTTTTCTCCCAAAACCTTTCCAGCTTCAAATAATCATAAATTCTTCGTTTCAACTCCGTTTTCGGTGATCCTTATATCCACAGAAAGGTATTGACAAGCCCCACACTTATATCTAGTCAATTTTGGCTTAACACATGCCGAACTAAAAACCATAATCCATAAAGAAAGCCCAAAACATCACTTTTCCCACTTTCCCCTTTCTCTCTAAGACACAAAACCAAGGCTTAGATAATATAACCAATATTATCAACATCCAATAGGTTCTAAATCCTATTCCATTGAATACCAAGGCCTTTACTTGATCCATTTATTGTCAACAATCCTAAAATAAGAAACTTCTCGAAATCGGATGTTACAGTGTGAGCAATCCCAATCAAGCAAAAACCAACATCCTACTTTAGAAGACAATCTGATAAAGGCAACATACTTACTTGCCACCCAGGTCTGTGTGAATTCAGGCTAAATTCACTTAGGGGCGTGTGGATCCCGAAAACTTCCTTTTGGCAGTTTTTCCTGATGACTTATTACAGAAGCTCTCTCTCTCTCTCTCTCTCTCTCTCACCCTGGATAACTTGGAGGCAATTTTTACCAGAAGCTCTTGCTAGGGTTCAATTCGAAATCATTTGGGAAAATTTTATTTCATCTTTGTAAGTAACTTAAGTACTTTAATTTCATTTCTAGACATGCTGATTCTGATCTAGTCATGGGTAGATAGAACCCTAGTTACTCTAACTTTATGTTTTGAATTATTGGTTGTGAATTCAATCATATGACTTGGCCATTTGAATTAGGGTTAGATCATTCAAATTATCTGATTGCAAAATTTGTAATTGTTTTGTGAATTAGACTAGGTAGCAAACACTAAACTTGAAACATCCAAAAATACAGTCCAAAAATTTAGTTTTAAACCATTAATAAAACCATAATTATCCTCATCATATAAAGATCATAAGTCATGTATCAAAGTCACATGTCAAAATATATCAGAGTATAAACATCCCAGGCTAAACAAATGGTGTGTGCACTGCAGTCAACCCGAGTTCCTCTTTTAAAACTGAAGTACCTGAAACAAAAACTAAAAACTGTAAGCACGAAGCTTAGTGAGTCTCCCCAAGCTACCACATACCATACACAGAATCACATACTGGGCCTAGCCCACTGCATTGGGCCCCGCCAGGCATCGGACGAAGTCCGGCATAACTTGGACCTAGCCTACTGCATCGGGCTAACCCCGATATATACTATCACACATAAACGGGTCGGCCTTGGTGCCTTAGACCCGTTCCTATAGGATAAGACTCACCGCACGCTGCTGAAGTCCCGCGGACAAAACCCTAGCTGCTGGATGACAAATTCCCGAATCTGCCACATCGAAATAACACCCAATTAGTAATTGGGTCCCAATACATATTCATAAGTCTATGATTGGGGTAAAAGACTACTTTACCCCTAACTTAGCTTGATTCAAGCCCAATGCCCAATCCAAAGGCCCAAAAGTCTAATTATGAACCAAAGTCCAATATATGGCCTAGTTTTCCAAATTGGGCCCAAACCTCTACATGGTCTTCCCTTAAGGCCTGACCATTTAGTCCAGTCCAAACATTTGGCATTCTAATGGCCCAATATCATATAACCATCAAGACCCAAACTATGGCCCATCTATGGCCCAATTTTCCAAATTGGGCCCAAACTCTCATATGGGCCTTAACCTAAAACCCATCTAAATATTATAGTCCATATGATCATTCTTGGATGGCCCATTATTGGCCCAATTACCAAAACCCAATAGAAAGGACCAACTCAAGGCCCAAGTGAAATTAGGGTTTCACATAAAATGACAATTAGGGTTAAGTGTTTCTCACTTAACCCCTTAAGGACTTAATCCATTAAGTCCATCACTCTACTAGATAAATCATATGGTGTGGTTGGGTGTGATTCACAATTCCATTCCAATGGCCCAAATGTGGGTCTCAATAAGTCCAAGGCCTATATATATATATATATATATATATATATATATATATATATATATATATATATATATCCAAAATTAGGGTTTTCTAAACCCTAATTAGGGTTTCCCACCCAATCATAGCCCAATAGGCCTAAAACTAAATCTTTAAGCCCATTAGGTTTTCATTAGGTCAATTAGGGTTTTGTTAGTCGGGCACCACCAACTACCACCTCGGGTAGTGGTGGTCAACGGCAGCTCACGACGGCTCACGGCGGCGGTCACCACCTTACGGTGGTGGTTTTGAGTTTATTTTCATTATTATTTTTGCTAATTACAATTATAATGCTTTAATCCAAAAATAAACACACACACACTCACTAATATAAACACACACACGACCACTCTAGTGGTGGCCGGCGGTGGCACATGGTGGCAGCCACCACGTCACGGTGGTGGTGGTAGTTTTTCTCGGGTTTTTCCAGCCAAGGTAATACATACAACAATAATACATCACACACACCTAAACACATGGCAGAACACGCGCACATCCACCCTTTACGATGGCTGGTGGCGACGAAAAGTGGCAGCAGACGCGACCATTATGGCTGGCGGGCATGGTGGTTCCGTTCCTCGATCTCCGGTCAGCATCATACGCACAATACATCTTGGTTCCATCAGCACCCATCTCCAAGCACAACCCGAGACCACAACTCCCAAACTAGCGACTAGGCGGCTGAAACAAATTGAAACAGCGACCAAATGCCATTTCTGGCGGAAATAGTAGCGGTCCGCGGCAGTGATTATGGCAAGAACATACCACCGGCGGAAGGGGGAAGAATGGTGGACCGTGAGCAACAAAAACAGCGGTAGAAGAGGTTCAGTCCTCACTGAAGCGAAAAGGAGAAGCCGGCGTTGCTGAGGACGGCAGTCGGACGTCCGACGGTCATGCGAGCTGCACACAGCATCTCCCGTAGCGGCACGATGGCGGTGGCGTCCAATGACAAGGAAACGACCATGCTAGACGATCCCGGAAACCCACAGATTTAACCTCAACGTGAGGCTCTTCATTGTTGTCGGCTGAAACGCCAACGATTGGCTTGGGTTGGCGACACCGGTGGGCTAAGATGCTACGGCGGCTGGAGGCGGGGAATGCAAGGTTGCCGGCGGCTGGAACGAGAGTGGTGAAGATGGCGGCAGTAACCATCCTTTAGGGTTAGGGTTTGGACTAAGAAGCCATTGGTTATATACCTCGTCCATATCACATCTTTTCCATTACTGCTTGAGACGCCGAACTGTCTGAAGCACTGAGCTGCCTGAAATACTAACTGCCTGAAACAGTATGTTGCACCCTAGCTGCCCTCCCAAATCTAACGAGACCTTCCTGGTCCCAATTCGTTCACTAGTCATTTGAAATACCGAGTTTCTACCTGGTTACTGAGCTAAAGGCTCTCATACAGTCGTCCCACACGACTTCCAAACGAAATCCTTGTCTATTAATAGTTGCTACTAGTTATCTTGTCACTGTGGCCCTAGCGACCTTCTGATCTAACTGATCGAGTCCATACGTCAGATCCCAACATTACCAAATCCAAGGCTAAAAGTGATTGCTACACAACCAATGGTAGCCTTATAGCACAAACGACCTTAAACGGTCCATTGCTTCCCAGATCCCATGACTGCAGTGATGTTCCTACGGTCTTATCACTGGCTCAAATAGGTCTAATTCATCTGGGGAAATCCGTAAACCAATCTATGGATTTGTCATGCCCTCACTGCTCACCCGACCTGGTGGGTACTACTGTTCCTTCTGCGATCTAACAACACTCACATGCTATCTACCAACCTAGTGAATGCTATGGCTACTCCCGCAGTCTCATAACACTCTAGCACTATCTGCCAACCTTGTGAATGCTACGGCTACACCCGCAGACTTACAACACTCTAGCACTATCTGGCTGCCAGTGAATGCTACGGCTACGCCCGCAGACTTACAACACTCTAACACTATCTGACTGTTAGTGAATGCTATGACTACACCCGCAGACTTACAACACTTTCTCACACTATCAAGCTGCTAGTGAATGCTACGGCTACACCCGCAGACTTACAACACTTTCCATACTATCTCAATTGTTGATTACTAATATGAACACATCCAACATCGAGCATACACACGACCTATTATTCCCAAACTGATCTAATGTCCTGACTGGAATCCCCAACCTGATTCCCTAAGGCTTGCTAGCAAACATTTCGAGAACGCGATCTCATCATTGGAAAGTTTTTCTGAACTTCCATCTCATACTATCCTCAAACCATACATCCGCTTGGGCTGTCTTCCTTCCTGGCAAGGATGCTAAACTTATCCCAGTTTCAAAACTGCTCCTGCTTCTGAATCCCTAGACGCTTCTCCCCCACTTTGATTCAACTAACATCTTACAGCACACAAAACTAGAAGGATTCTCAATCCTTCTTACCATCCCTTGACCAATATGTTGGAAACCATGCTTACCATTGCTAGTGTTCCAATACTAGCTAATCTAAAAGGTTACACAACTTCTAAGAACCCGATAAACACTTCCCGAATTCACAATTAGGGAAATGACTTTCCGCTACCCACTAATAATTCTCGGTATGCAATTGGCATATGACATCTCTTGAATATATAATTCAAACACAACAGAGGATAACCCAGAGTTACACTTACTCATAACCTTGGAACGAAAGGCTCCACTGTGCAGCTTCCCGCATGTGCTGCACTGAATCTGGCCGTGCTGGCCTCTCAAAAGCTGATCTGAAATCTTGGGTCTCCTCCCAAGACCCTTCAATACAAGCAACTGATCTGGTTCCCTCTTCCTAATGTGCTCCAAGTCAATATCTCGTTCTCAAGCTCTAGAAATCGTATCATTCAGGGTCTTGCACCCTGAGACACTCACGATCTTCCTGCTATATACTGCGGTACCAAATAGCTCCCTACCGGGACTTGGCAGTGATCTCTGCCACAGTCTCAATAGTCTAGCGGAGATCTACTAACTCTTGCGCTAACTGCTGCGCCTCAGTCGTCTGAGCAAACTCTTCCCAGAATCTGGTCAAAAATTCAACCCATGACATAGCATCGACCGCATTATCACTCAACTCACTACAAAACTCTTCCCATCAATCACGTGCCCCGTCCTTCTGGAGGCAGGAAGCAAGTCGGTCCTTGTCCCCTTTCGAGACTACGGATGGTACGAAAAGCGTTGGCGACATCTGCCAACCATTTGCTGCTAACAATGGGGTCCCTCGCCCCATGAAAATCTAGAGCTTCACAAACTCTGAACTCCCGAAACATCAACTTACGCGTCCCTATCATGGCTGCTATATCAGTGCAAAATGCACTCAGCCTCTCATCACAAATCTCTGAAATGCCCTCCTTGATCATACCGAAGATCACAGGAGTCTGGTAAATGATATTGTGCATACTCTCAGATGGAATGAACTCCTTTATCTGATCATCAAGCTGCCTGGCTCTAGAGTCCGAGCCTGATCCCTCGTCGACACCAGAACTGTCATTTGGTCTACCATGTAGCGTCACTATACTCGAAAATACACCATCACAATCATCATAATACTCATCATAACTCGAGGGATCTCACACACTACAAGTTTCGTGGTTTCATCTCAGCCTTCCTTGATTCGAGTACGGATCCTCTGCTTTCAATAGTACGGACCCATACTACCTTCCATATTTATCCGTACTTTCCTCAAGATCTGCCTTGACTCCACCAAGTCCCTTCGACTGCTACTGCTCTCTGCTACTCTCATCCTAGGCTTGCCCTAGGGTTATCACCAATCCACTCTCCGCCATCAGCTGCATAAGAAGTTCCTGCTATCTCCCCCTAACTAGCTCACGAATACCATTACATATCACTAAGATTAGATAATTCTTCGAATGAGAGGTCCTACCCTACAACGGTTGGACTCAGACAAGAGCTGCGAAATAGAGCTAAACCTAACCTTCTGAAATTATTTAGTCCTCGTAATATGTAACTTAACATATTCGTTTACTAGTTAGTTAAAGATAACTAGAACTCCTAAAAGCACAAAGCAAGCAACATTCGAGCATCGAGTAACATAATCAAGCATGTTCTTCTCAGACTATCATGTTACTGACTAATCAGTACTAGAATATAGTTCAATAAGCTCATACTGTAGGCACATAAGGCCTCTTTCCTAGATCCTTAGCCCTAAACTAGCATGCAGTGCTCATACATATAACATGCATATAAGGCATCATTCCTAGATCCTTAACCCTAATCTAGCATGCAGTTCTCATACTCATATCACAACATAAACTTGTATGGGTAATTTGGGAGTACTTACTTGAGCTCGACTGATTGCATGCACCACACCCTTTTCCCTTTTCAAATTCTTTTCTCTTTTCTAAATTCTTTTTATAAAAGTGATTTCCTTTCGAAAATTTTCATACCAAGTCCTTAGTTTGAGTTCAGACACAACCGAGAGTGTGCCCGAATCCCTCAAACCAAGGCTCTGATACCAACTTGAAACATCCAAAAATACAGTCCAAAAATTTCGTTTTAAACCATTAATAAAACCATAATTATCCTCATCATATAAAGATCATAAGTCATGTATCAAAGTCACATGTCAAAAAATATCAGAGTAAAAACATCCCGGGCTAAACAAATGGTGTGTGCACTGCAGTCAATACCGAGCTCCTATTTTAAAACCGAAGTACCTGAAACCAAAACTGAAAACTGTAAGCACGAAGCCTAGTGAGTCTCCCCAAGCTACCACATACCATACACATAATCACATACTGGGCCTACCCCAATGCATCGGGCCCCGCCCGGCATCGGCGAATCTGGCATCGGGCTCCACCCAGCAACGGGCCCCGCCCGACATCGGACCGAAGTCCGGCATAACTTGGGCCTAGCCCACTGCATCGGGCCCCGCCCAGCATCGGACGAAGTCTGGCATAACTTGGGCCTAGCCCACTGCATCGGGCCAACCTTGGCATATACTATCACACATAAACTGGCCGGCCTTGGTGCCTTAGACCCGTTCCTATATGAGAAGACTCACCTCATGCTGCTGAAGTCCCGCAGACAAAACCCTAGCTGTTGGATGACAAATTCCCGAATCTGTCACATCGAAATAACACCCAATTAATAATTGGGTCCCAACACATATCCATAAGTCCATGCTTGGAGTAAAGACTACTTTACCCCTAACTTAGCTTGATTCAAGCCCGAGGCCCAATCCAAAGGCCCAAAAGTCTAATTATGAACCAAAGTCCAACATATGGCCCAATTTTCCAAATTGGGCCCAAACCTCTACATGGTCTTCCCTTAAGGCCCGACCATTTAGTCCAGTCCAAACATTTGACATTCTAATGGTCAAATATCATATAACCATCAAGACCCAAACTATGGTCCATCTATGGCCCAATTTTCCAAATTAGGTCCAACCCCTCATATGGGCCTTACCCGAAAGCCCATATAAATATTCTAATCCATATGATCATTCTTGGATGGCCCATTATTGGCACAATTACCATAACCCAATAGAAAGGCCCAACTCAAGGCCCAAGTGAACTTAGGGTTTCACATAAAATGAAAATTAGGGTTAAGTGTTTCTCACTTAAACCATTAAGGACTTAATTGTAACACCCTGTTCTGAAAGTATTCGCTTATGAATTTCAAAGGCCAAGGCTAGGGGTGTTTTGGTCTTTTATGGGTATTGGAGTTTTATTCGAAAGGTTTTTGGGTCGGGGTGTGTCACTAGAAGCGTAGGTCTTCTCGCCATCTTTTCGTGGAGATAAAGTTCCTTGGAAATGGACTTCGGATAAGGAAGATATGACACTTGGAAGTTATTGGCATTAATGGTCCCTAATGGAAAAAGTTGACAAGGAAGGACCATGCATGCAAAGTGGAAGGCACGTGGGTACGCCCAACGTAAGCTGGGTTACACCCAACGTATAAAGGGAAATGGTCGCGGGTGCCTTAGGCGTACGCCCCGCGTATAGAAAGTACGCCCAACGTACGACCAGTGTCCAGAAACCCTAATTTTAGGGCCAACCACTATATAAAGAACATAATGGCTCAAACCCTAGCCTCCTTATCAGCCTCCCCAACCTCAGAGAAACCCTAGAACGCCTCATCTCTTTATCCTTGGGTGATTTTGACTACAAGAAGCTCATTTTGGTGGTGTAAGCTTGGAAGAAGAAAAGAAGAAATTGGCAAGGAAAAACTTGGGAAGTTGGAGCTCATAGATCTGAAATAGCATCATCATTTGGAACTCGTTGGAGGTATAAAGTTCATAACTTTACTTAAGGCTGCTTAGATCTAGTGAGGTTTAGTGTTGAAGTAATTTTGGCACAAAAGGTGGAAGCTTTATAGCCCAAATCTGATTTCCAGGCCAAGGGTTGCCACCCTTGGTGCTAAATGATTCTCTAGGTCTGAAAGTTGACAACTTGATGGTCTTAATGGATTCATGCAAGAGATTAGACCATCATCATGGAAATAATACATCATTTTTTGGAGTTTGGGGTTGTTTGGGACAAGTAAAGTCACCAAGTCAGTGACTTTATGGATTAAGACGTGGAAAGGGATCAGGATCTGTGATTATAGCTTCTGAAGTGGAGTATTAAGCCCTTAATGGGAAAAGGACTTAGCAGGGGATTTATGTTGAGCGTACGTGCAGGTAAGCCCAGCGTACGCGCCTTCTAGCCTGTACGCTTAGCGTACATGAATGTACGCCCCGTGTACTCTATCAGTTTGGGCTTTGCATTATTGGGCCCCGGTTTGGGCCATCCATTGGGTCCTTAGGCCTTAGTGGGCCATCAGCAGTCAAAAAATATGGGCCAAGGAAATGTTTGGGCTTAGGGTAAGGCCCATTAAAGGTATTGGGCCAATTTAGCAAATTAAGCCATTAGTGGGCCACTGGTGGGCTTGGGAAGCTTACCTAGTGTTGGGTATTTTTCATTATGGTTTGGGCCTTAGTTATGGACCAAGTTAGCCTAGAGGTAGAATGGTCATTCTACCCTATGAAGGGTTATTGAATTGGACTAAGTGATATTTTGGTATTGATAGCTCGGGGAGCCGAAGGATCAGCAGTTCGGGAAGTTCCAGTTAGCAGCCAGAGGAGTTTTTAGCAGGACTTCAGCAGTGCAAAGTGAGTCTCCTCACTGTGTGCACGGGTTTACGGCTAGACGGCCCATTTAGTTTATGTATGGTAGGAAGACCCGAGGGTTAGCCCTAGGCATTGTATGATAGTATGTTTCCGGACCACGGTCCGATGCCGGGAGAGGCCCGAGGAAAGTTTATATGTATGTTATTCCAGACCAAGGTCCGATGCTGGGGCAAGCCCGAGGAATGTTAGTATGTTAGTTATACTTGTTGTCTGTGTGATACTTGTATGTGCCTGGTAGGGAGGTGAGTGTGGGTGAGGTCCCGCATCTCATCGTGTCTGTGTGATACTTGTATGTGCCTGGTAGGGAGGTGAGTGTGGGTGAGGTCCCGCATCTCATCACTAGCTGAGTATGGACGGGGTTCCGTATCTCATTAGTAGCAGAGCAGAGGCGGGGCCTGAGATAGGAGAGAAGTGAGTGTGGGTGGGGGCCCGTATCTCACTATCAGCAGGAGAGTGGACGGGGTTCCATGACTCATCAGTAGCAGGACATGGGCGAGGCCCAAGTTAGGCGAGACCGTAGGATAGGAATACAGTAGAGTATGTTTGCTTATGTGTTATCATGTCTATATGATTATATGTGTATAGCGGGCGAGGCCCAGAGACAGGCGGGGCCTAAGAGAGACATATATGTATACCGTGCGGGGCTCGATGTCAGGCGGGGCCTGATGCCGGGCGGGGCCCGATGCCGGAGCGAGTCCGATGCCGCGAAAGTCCCGATGCAGCGGGCGGGGGCCCAATAAGTGGTTATATGTGTAGTATGGGGAACTCACTAAGCTTCGTGCTTACGGTTTTTAGTTTGGTTTCAGGTACTTCTAGTAGCGGAGGGAAGAGCTTGGGATGACTGCATCGCACGCACCATGATGTTTTAGCCTGGGATAATTCACTCTGATATGATATGTTTAGACATGATACTCTGATTAAATATGTTTTGAATGAATGGTTTTATAACTAAGGTTTTTATTATAGTTTTAAAATGAAATTTTTGGACATGATTTTTGGGACGTTACAAGTTGGTATCAGAGCCTTTGGTTTGAGGGATTCAGGCACACTCTTGGGTGTGTCTGAACTCAAACTAAGGACTTGGTATGAAAATTTTCAAAAAGAAATCATTTTTAGAAAAGAACCTTGAAAAGAGAAAAGAATTTGAAAGGAGAAAAGGATTTGAAAAGAGAAAAGGTGTGGTGCATGCAATCAGCCGAGCTCAAGTAAGTTCTCCTGAATTACCCATACAAGTTTATGATATGATATGTGCTTTAGAACTGCATGCTAGATTAGGACTAAGGATCTAAGAGGATGCCTTATGTGTCTGTTATGTGTATGAGCTTTATGAGTTGCATGCTAGTACAAATTCCTGATATGTGGATAGAATTGCTTGATTATGTTCTGGTTAGATTTTCCTTTTTGTCTGAATGTTGCTTGCTTTGTGCTTTGTGGGGCTCTGAGTGATGGGAGTTAGCCATTAGGTGAATACGTCAAGTCACATGTGACCAGGGTTGAATAATCTCAGAGTGTTGGATTTGGCCTTATTGCGCAGCTCATTTCTGAGTCTAACCATTGTAGGGATGAGTCCTTTACTTGAAGGATTATCCGAGCCTCGCACATGTGATGGTATTCAGGTAGTGGCTAATTGGCATTACGAAGATACCTTCAGTAGCTGAGGACCGGGTTTGGGTTGGAGGTTACCCTAGGGCAAGCCTAGGATGAGATTAGTGTTGGGAGCAGTATTAGTAGTAGTGAAAGGGACTTAGTGGAGTCGAGGCAATTCTTGAGGAAAGTACGGATAGATGTGGAAGGTAGTATGGGCCCGTACTACTGAAAGCAGAGGATTCGTACTCGATTTAAGAAGGGCTGATATAAAACCAGGGGAATTGTAGTGAGTGCGTGAGATCCCTCAGTAGTGAGAAGTATTCTGATGGTAGTTATGGTATGCTTGCAGCATGGTAACGCTACGGGGTAGATCAGTGGGCAGTTCTGGTACAGGTGAGGGATCAGGCTCGGGTTCAGGAGTCGAGCAGCTCGGGGAGCAAATGCGAGAGTTTATTTCAGCCGAGATTACGCGCAGTATATTGGACCAGAGTCCTTTGATATTCGGTGCAGTCAAGGAGGGGGTTTTGGAGCTCTTGGATAGCCGCCTTGAGGCCTTTCGGGCCGAGATCACTACAGGACAGTTAGGGGCTCCAATGGGGCCCAGTGTTTATGGATCATTGGGATCCCTCGGAAGGGAGGATCCCGTTATTAGCTCTTGTCATCAGGGATCAGAGGTGGGTCACGCATCTTGTCTCCAGGAGATTCCACTACAGGATTGGATTGCTGTGGAGGTTTCGCAAGCCGTACGCGAGGAGTTACTCGCATTATTGAGCGTGTTACTAGCAGGGTAACCGCTAGGTTTCAGGTTCAGACAGCGACTGCTCAGGCGGTTGATGGAGTAGTCGGGGTAACTCGGGAGCAAGAGATTGGGTTAGAGGTGCAGTTAGGGAAAAGAAAGCGGACGCCAACATCAGGACGATTGAAAGAATGTGGAGGATCCGACTCGACTGACTTGAGTGTTGGAAGTCAGGGAGATCTTGAGGTGTGTGGAAAGTGTGGGGGAACCCGTGGGTTTTCTTTTCACAAGTTTAGGTGTTTCAAATGCGGAGAAAGAGGGCATGTGCATCGAGATTGCAAGAAGGATCAGATATGTTTTCATTGTCACCAGCCAGGCCATTTCAAGTCTCATTGTCCTATTTTGGAGGTAGAGAGAGTTCATGCTCCAGCGCCTATGGTTCCGCAGGAAGTCAAGATCGAGCCGCAAAAGATCGCTGGTATGTATTTCAAATTCAGCTTTTGTTTATGATTTTATTGTTATGGTACTGCATCGATATTGGTAAGGTTATTTCAGAATTTTGTGGCCTGCTTGTGATTTAGTTATATGCCATCTGCATACCATGGATGTTAGTGTAGTAGTTCGAAGATGTTTCCCTTTAGAGCATGTCCTCCGGATGCAGTCACTGTAGCAGGTGTGAGTGGGGCTCGGGAAGTGTTCTGTTAGTCTTTAAGAGTGGTTCAGATTTGGTGTTGGTTGGTTGGAGCGCTAGCAGTAGTAAGCGTTGGATGTCAGCAGACGACCCTTTAGATGGAGAGAAGGATTGGGAATCCTTCCCAAGCTGGGAGCTGTAGGGAGCTAGTCGAATCGAAGTGGGGGAGAACTATCCCAGAGGTCAGGAGCAGGAGTAAGTGCAAATTGGGATGAGTTCGCAACTTTGTTGGAAAGGAAAGGAGCCCCAGTGGCTGTTGGGATAGAGGAGTGCGTGCCCAACATTGAGTTCGTGTATTCGCGGTAGATGATACCCGGGTGGAAACCAGGTGGGAGATTTTCTCAGCAGAATGCGAGTTTAGTCAGGATGTAAGGCGACGGGGCCGCCGTAGCAATCTCCAGCAGTTAGACAGAGCAGGAAGAGTAGTAGGGTTGTGGGATAGCCGTAGCATTTCGTTAGCAGCTAGTTAGAGGAGTGTGGGCGAGGGCCCGTATCTCCTAGTTAGCGGAGTGTGGGCGAGGCCCGTATCTCCTAGTTAGCATGATGAAGATCGATAGAGAGAGTAGTTCGTTGAGTTTTAGGTTGGAGTGGGGCCTGCATAGCCCAAGATAGGTGAGACCTGTGGGAGAGGCCACTCCGAGATATAGTTTGGGTGAGACCCGTGGGCGAGGCCCGTGTGATTATAGCATCGCATGTCGGACCTTGTAGAGACCTTAGGGTCAAGATAGGGGATCGGGGATCCCAGGACTTAGGAAGCCAGGGTGGCAAGGTAGGTAGAGCAGTTTTAGGTAGCTGAAGTCTCTTCGGAAGTTGCTGGGAGCGACTTAGAGTTTGAGATTGGGTGCAGTAACCGGTGGGAGTCCGGTAACCCAGATGTAGATAGATCAGGTGGGACCAGGGTGGTCCCGGTTCACCCAGAAGGCAGATGAGAGACAACAAAATCTTCGGACAGAGTCAGTGATAAGAGGCTTCGTGCGTGGAGTAGTTGGTTGACTGAGAGGTGCTAAGCCGCTAACAGTAGGATTAAATAATCTCAGAGTGAGTGATATGACTCTATGGCGCAACTCTCGTATGAGTCTAACCGTTACACGGATGAGTCTTTCACTCGAAGGATTATCTGATCCACTCGCTGGGATGGGTTTTCAGCACCAGGATATAGTAAGAGGAAGCATTCAGTGGGTATCAGTGAAGTGACCAGCACTGGGAGTGGCTGGAGATGTAGATACAACGAAGGGTATGCCTTCATAGATAAAGGAAAGGTTGTTGTTTTGGAAAGTTTCCTAGGGAAGGTAGTGAATGCACAGGAGAAAGGGGTGAACCCCTAGGATGTACAGCATAAGTACTCGGGGAGTACCAAAAGGATTTTCGGTTGGGTAAGACTCGTGCTCTCAGGATTGTTGGTGATTAGAAGTCCTCTCGAGGTTCTTATCTTCAGGGATTATTTTGCGGAAAGACCGGACGGAAGGTCAATCGAAGTGGTTCTTCGGGGATCGGACCCAGTAGGCGATGTATGCATCGGACAAGAATGTTAAGAGCAGATTGCAGGATAGTTGGTCGTAGTGGACTTCGAGGACAAAGTCTAGTTTAAGTGGGGGAAAATTGTAACACCTTGTTCTGAAAATATTCGCTTATGAATTTCAAAGTCCAAGGCTAGGGGTGTTTTGGTCTTTTATGGGTCTTGAAGTTTTATTCGAAAGGTTTTTGGGCCGGGGTGTGTCGCTAGAAGCGTAGGGCTTCTCGCCATCTTTTCATGGAGATAAAGTTCGTTGGAAACGGACCTCGGATAAGGAAGATATGACACTTGGAAGTTATTGGAATTAATGGTCCCTAATGGAAAAATTTGACAAGGAAGGACCATGCATGCAAAGTGGAAGGCGCGTGGGTATGCCCAGCGTGAGCTGGGTTACGCCCAACGTATAAAGGGAAATGGTCGCGGGTGCCTTAGGCGTACGCTCCGCATACAGGAAGTACGCCCAGTGTACGACCAGTGTCCAGAAACCCTAATTTTAGGGCCAACCACTATATAAAGAACATAATGGCTCAAACCCTAGCCTCCTTATCAGCCTCCCCAACCTCAGAGAAACCCTAGAACGCCTCATCTCTTCATCCTTGGGTGATTTTGACTACAAGAAGATCATTTTGGTGGTGTAAGATTGGAATAAGAAAAGACGAAGTTGGCAAGGAAGAACTTGGGAAGTTGGAGCTCATAGATCTAGAATAGCATCATAATTTGGAACTCTCTTGAGGTATAAAGTTCATAACTTTACTTAAGGGTGCTTAGATCTAGTGAGGTTTAGTGTTGAAGTAATTTTGGCACAAAAGGTGGAAGCTTTATAGCCCAAATCTGATTTCCAGCCCAAGGGTTGCCTCCCTTGGTGCTAAATGATTCTCTAGGTCTGAAAGTTGACACATTGATGGTCTTAATGGATTCATGCAAGAGATAAGACCATCTTCATGGAAATAATGCATCATTTTTTGGAGTTTGGGGTTGTTTGGGACAAGTAAAGTCACCAAGTCAGTGACTTTATGGATTAAGACGTGGAAAGGGATCAGGATCTGTAATTATAGCTTCTGAAGTGGAGTATTAAGCCCTTAATGGGAAAAGGACTTAGCAGGGGATTTATGTTGAGCGTACGTGCAGGTAAGCCCAGCGTACACACCTTCTAGCCTGTACGCTTAGCGTACATGAATGTACGCCCCGTGTACTCTATCAGTTTGGGCTTTGCATTATTGGGCCCCAGTTTGGGCCATCCATTGGGTCCTTAGGCCTTAGTGGGCCATCAGCAGTCAAAAAATATGGGCCAAGGAAATGTTTGGGCTTAGGGTAAGGCCTATTAAAGGTATTGGGCCAATTTAGCAAATTAAGCCATTAGTGGGCCACTGGTGGGCTTGGGACGCTTACCTAGTGTTGGGCCTTTTTCATTATGGTTTGGGGCTTAGTTATGGACCAAGTTGGCCTAGGGGTAGAATGGTCATTTTACCCTATGAAGGGTTATTGAATTGGACTAAGTGATATTTTGGTATTGATAGCTCGGGGAGCCGAAGGATCAGCAGTTCGGGAAGTTCCAGTTAGCAGCCAGACGAGTTTTTAGCAGGACTTCAGCAATGCAAAGTGAGTCTCCTCACTGTGTGCATGGGTCTACGGCTACAATGTCGGCCCATTTAGTTTATGTATGGTAGGAAGACCCGGGGGTTAGCCCTAGGCATTGTATGATAGTATGTTTCCGGACCACGGTCCGATGCCGGGCGAGGCCTGAGGAAAGTTTATATGTATGTTATTTCGGACCAAGGTCCGATGCCGGGGCAGGCCCGAGGAATGTTAGTACGTTAGTTATACTTGTTGTCTGTGTGATACTTGTATGTTCCTAGTAGGGAGGTGAGTGTGGGTGTGGTCCCGCATCTCATCACTAGCTGAGTATGGACGGGGTTCCGTATCTCATTAGTAGCAGAGCAGGGGCGGGGCCCGAGATAGGAGAGAAGTGAGTGTGGGCGGGGGCCCGTATCTCACTATCAGCAGGAGTGTGGACGGGGTTCCATGACTCATCAATAGCAGGACATGGGCGAGGCCCAAGTTAGGCGAGGCCTTAGGATAGGAATACAGTAGAGTATGTTTGCTTATGTGTTAGCATGTCTGTATGATTGTATGTGTATAGCGGGTGAGGCCCAGAGACAGGCGGGGCCTAAGAGAGACAGATTTGTATACCGAGCGGGGCTCGATGGCAGGCGGGGCCTGATGTCGGGCGCGGCCCGATGCCGGGAAAGTCCCGATGCAGCGGGTGGGGGCCCAATAAGTGGTTATATGTGTAGTATGTGGTAGTATGGGGAACTCACTAAGCTTCGTGCTTCCGGTTTTCAGTTTGGTTTCAGATACTTCCAGTAGCGGAGGGAAGAGCTCGGGATGACTGCATCGCACACACCATGATGTTTTAGTATGGGAGAATTCACTCTGATATGATATGTTTAGACATGATACTCTGATTAAATATGATTTGAATGAATGGTTTGATAACTAAGGTTTTTATTATAGTTTTAAAATGAAATTTTTGGACATGATTTTTGGGATGTCACATTAATCCATTAAGTCCATCACTCTACTAGATAAATCATATGGTGTGATTTGGTGTAATTCAAAATTCCATTCCAATGGCCCAAATGTAGGTCCCAATAAGTCCAAGGCCCATATATCCAAAATTAGGGTTTCTAAACCCTAATTAGGGTTTCCCACCCAATCATAGCCCAATAGGCCCAAAACTAAATCTTTAAGCCTATTAGGGTTTCAATAGGTCAATTAGGATTTTGCTAGTCGGGCACCAGCCACTACCACCTCGGGTAGTGGTGGTCAACGGCGGCTCACGGCGGCGGCCACCACCTTACGGTGGTGGTTTTGAATTTCTTTTCATTATTTTTTTGCTAATTACAATTACAATGCTTTAATCCAAAATAAACACACACACTAACTAACATAAACACGCACACACAACCATTCTAGTGGTGGCCGGCGGTGACACATGGTGGCAGCCACCACGTCACGGTGGTGGTGGTAGTTTTTCTCGGGTTTTTCCGGACAAGGTAATACATACAACAATAATACATCACACACACCTAAACACATGGCATAACACGCGCACAACCACCCTTTACGGTGGCTGGTGGCGACGGAAAGTGGCAGCAGACGACGACCACCATGGCTGGCGGCCATGGTGGTTCCGTTCCTCGATCTCCGGTCAGCATCATACGCACAATACATCTTGGTTCCATCAGCACCCATCTCCAAGCACAACCCAAGACCAGAACTCCCAAAATAGCGACTAGGCGGCTGAAACAAATTGAAACGGCGACCAAAGGCCATTTCCGGCGGCAACAGTAGTGGTCCGTGGCGGTGGTCATGGCAAGAACATACCACCGGCGGAAGAGGGAAGAATGGTGGACCATGAGCAATAGAAACAGCGGCAGAAGAGGTTCAGTCCTCATTGAAGCGAAAAGGAGAAGCTGACATTGTTGAGGATGGCAGTCGGACGTCCGGCGGTCATGCTAGCTGCACACAGTGTCTCCGGTAGTGGCACAGTGGCGGCGGCGTCCAATAGCAAGGAAACGGCCATGATAGATGATCTCGGCGACCCACGGATTCAACCTCAATGTGAGGCTCTTCATTGTTGTCGGCTGAAACGCCGACGATTGGCTTGGGTCGGCGATACCGGTGGGCTAAGATGTTGCGGCGGCCGGAGGCGGGGAATGCAAGGTTGGCGGCGGCTGGAACGAGAGTGGTGAAGATGGCGGTTGTAACCATCCTTTAGGGTTAGGGTTTGGACTAAGAAGCCATTGGTTATATACCCCGTACATATCACATCTTTTCCATAATTACAATTCTGGTCCCTCCCGATAGTATCTTTTCAAATTTAATCCAATATTTACCCTTTCTACCCTTGCTTTGGAAATCTCCTTCAAATTAAATCTGATATTTACCCCACAGCCCCCAGCTTCCAAAAATCTTTTCAATTAAATCCCGAATTTATACTTTGACCCCTGAATAATCCAATTTATAACGTTTGGTTCCCCAAAACCAACACCCCACTAAATATTATGGATTTTAAGGCCACAATTCATATTAATTTAATCTATTTATTTATTTACTAAACGGGGTGTCACAAAACTGATTTACATTGAATGAATTTAGTGTAAATATTATTCACACACTCTTACGGTCCCGAGCTTGTGAGGAGTAGTGGGTGTTGTGGGAACATTCACATCAAACTTAATGCAACCTTTTGATTTCTATCTAAGAGCTTGTTTATATTTAAATTAGAATGGTAGGTTATTTTCAAAGAGCTTATTTTGAATTTGAAAACATAGTGAATAGGAAGTGTTAGAGTTTGTTGATACTTTCTAGTATCAACTTAGGTAGGATTGAGTAAATGTCATGTCATCTTTGAATCACGTTGCTAATTTTTCATATATAGAGTTGGACTCCTTACAAATTCTAAATATACTTTACTTAGTTAATCATTTACTCTTTTCTTTAATCATTTGTTAAAATGATTGCATACCAACCCCCCTTTTGTGACCAAAGTAACTTATCTAAAGAGGTATAAACATTAGCCCTATGTCTCTGTGGATTGACCATGCTTGCCGTGTACTACCTTCTAGTGTATTATAGTAGTATTCTTTTGGGGTATTGTGACAATCCATTATTTCCAGTCAAAAATAATCCCCACAAATATAACAAACACACATTATAATCAATATTTAATGATATTCTCATTCAACACTACAAGTCTACACGATTCCAAAAATATATAAAACGTCTAAAACTAACTTCACATGAAGAAGCTATGATAAATTCTATCACTATAGCCTTTGTAACAAGAGGAATTTAAAATAGACTTAGATTTAGCTATTGGAGCCTAAACGAAAGTCGTAGTACTCGGAAATACCTACGCGTGTATATAAAGAACGTCAAAAACGGAGTTCGTATGCAAAAGTTATGACCTTCCGAAGATATAGTTGTTTGAGAGCATGACGCTTGTCAGAAAACCCTACTATGACTGGACTCACGACGTGAGGAGTCAAAATGCCACTTTTCAAGCCTAGAAGACACACGACAAGTCTACCTTAAAGGCTCACGACGTAAGCTTGAATTCTCACGACGTGAGGAGTCAACAGACACTAATCGGGGCTAGAAAACACGCGTTAAGGCTACGGGATGACTCATGGAAGTTCACAACGTGAACGTATCATGTTCACGACGTAAATGGGCCCAGAACAGCCTATAAATAGCCATCGAGGCTCATTCAATCGTTACATCATTCCCGTTCAATCTCTCTCGTTTTCCAAAGTCCGTTTCCCTTCCCGAACACTAACAACGACGAACCGCTGACCGTTTCTAGCTAGATTCTAACCGCAATCACATTCGAGGTGAGTTCATACCCTACACTTTTTATAACTTTTTCTATGTTTTAGGGGGTGGGATACAAATAAAACACAAGGAAACTTGTGTAAATATACAAACCATTATTTATGCTTTCTTATCTTTTATAAGCATTTTACGTCAAATTTCTGAATATGAGAAACAACGTTATTATCAACTTTACAAATATTTACATGCAAACTATGTTAAAATGCAACGGTTTTCATTCTCAACTAAACATATATTTTAACCTATAATAGGTATAGTTTGGGGAACATTCACATTATTCTACCCTTTCGGGGCAAAGAAACGATTATATAAAAAGACGATTATTTTTATATTTTATAAACATAACAAAAAGGGTAACAATTACACACACGAACACTATCAGTTCAAAAACACGTAAATACGTTGGTAAAGGTGTGAGTCAATGTCTTCGTTGTACCTACCAAGGTATACAAGCAAGTCATGTATTATAACCCGAGTCTCCTTCCGGAGAGCGTGATACTTGTGTATAGATCTATACGGGATTGATGACCCCGCACCCTGGCTACTAGCTATAGCCCGACCGATAGGTTATGGGTGACAAATATCAAACAGTGCGACGCCTGAAGAACGTCGAGGCAGATAAATCATTCGTTAGCACGGTTATGAAAACTCACATGGGGAAAACGACTATACGTTATTTTTACACATAAACACATCTCTTCGAACTGTTTTATAAACGAATAAAACTACATATCATTATTTTAAGTATGATAAAATACTTGTACTTTCGGTCTTGGAATGTTTAAGACTACAGTTCAGCTTTATGGAAAATATAGGATTTTCCGGGATAAAAACAATTACTTTACAAGCAAACAGTTCACAGTTCGGTTTACAGTTCACAGTTCAGTTTACAGTTTTCAGTTCAGTTTACAGTTCACAGTTTAGTTTACAGTTCACAGTTCAGTTTATAGTTCACAGTTCAGTTTACAGTTTTCAGTTCAGTTTACAGTTCATAGTTCAGTATTATGTAAACAAATACGATTACTTACAGCTCGGTTAGGACCCTTATTTGCTGATTCTATGATTCCTTAGTTTATATAACTGGTATATACTAAGAAATCATAGGAGGAACTAATATGGGTCACATTATTTATATGAATTGGTTACATTAATTATATGAATTCAAAGCATCATATTTCATATTTTAAACTTATATATTTTGGTCTTACGGCCTAAGACTACATTCCATTTTATTAAGAAAATGTAGGATTTTCTGAAAGAACACAGTAACATTTTCAAAGAACAAGGAACTTACTTTCTAAAATAAAAATGTTTATGAACTCACCAACTTAAATGTTGATACACTTTCAAAATCACTTGTATTCTCAGGAAACCAGTAGTCAGGTACACGCGCAGGTTTTGAGAAGACGGAGCATAGTAGCGTTACGTCTTAGTTTTTGCTTTATACTTTTGGAGTCAAACAATCTATGTAATGAAAACAATGTAAACATTTTATCATCAAAATAATGGTTGTTGTTGCTTTGATTACTATTATACAATTGTTGTGATACTGTACATGACGTCCTCCGCCCCCGAATGTTTCCGCCGTTCCGGTTTGGGGTGTGACAGATTGGTATCAGAGCATTGTTTATAGTGAACTAAGTATATCAGCCCATATAAGATATACAACTATAAATACAATGGCGCTACAACACTCTGACCAAGAGTTATACTTTTAAAATATAATAATATTTTCATAAAAGTATACATACACGCATACATACTAGAATAGTATCACAAGAAGAACAATACAAAAGTATTTAGATGTTGGACACTGCTGTCAAACCTAGACAGATATGCAATCATATCTAGGATAAATATAGCCTGATAAACTATATTTATTCGAGATACGACCAACATGTGTTTGGGAGTGACCATAGTGTTGCAACAAGTCTACAACTTACCAATCCTATATACAAAGGATCTTTAGAACAAAACATAAAGTTAAAATACTATAGGAGTATTTTATGATACTATACAATAACAACAAGTCTAAAAACTTATCATCTTCAAATACCAAGAAACTCTAGCATCAAACATACAATTAAAATACTGTAGGAGTATTTTAAGGTACTATAAATAACTTATGTGAAAACTAAAAGACCCTTACTGGCAGGTCTATAAATGTGGAGTGTATGCTCCCAGAGTTACATATAAGTAAGATTTTATAGACTCAGAATTTGTGATCTTCATTCTACTACCTATTCCTTGTTTGGTTGTGGTCTTAGAGTAAGATCACTTATTCGAAGGTCTATTCGATCTTGGTTATATACAACTTGTATACACTGCGTGATTATAGGAGGACCCGGTAAGGATCACCCCATAAAATTAAAAATTGTTTTATTTAATCTCATATATTCTTTAAACACCCTTGTTCTCTCTCGAACATTCAAGTTCAGACTCTCCATCACGAAGTAATGGAAATCAGTGTCAGCACCCGAAGCATGATGGAGCGAAGATTCAATATACCTACGGAAAATAAGAACACCATATGGATACCATGCCTACAAATAGATCAGGAAAACAATACGGATCAACTACACCCTTTAGAGAAAGAGATATCCACCATAGGGCAACAAATCTTTAGAGCTGAAACTAAGGCAATCACAGCAAAACAGAGAACAGAAGAAACCACTCGCGAGAAGTACGAGGTGACATAGCACCTTATGTGTCACACTAATATTTAATAAACTAAAATAACCCAGCGAGTTAGTGATTAAACTACTCACACGATGTGTTAGGATTATCACCTCTTTCAATGCAACTAGTAATAGTAAATCAAGTGAAGTACGCCATTTCAAAACTTATAAAACCTGAGCCAACTTAAGGTTTTGACACCTACATTCCATTTTGATAAACTTAACCATTTGTACAATAACTATTTTTACTCTCTTCCATAAAAACATCACAGGGATGTTGGTTGAAACATTTAGAACCATACAGAAGAACGTGAAAATTATATGTGTATATAAATAGATAGAATACAACTAGAAACAACCATCATTACTTACGAACTTATTTCACACCTTGTAACAGAATCATACCTTCACATGGAAGTAACCATCCTACCAGCACAACACCATTCCTACAAAGAGACACCGCTACCTTTCAAGTTGCGATCACAGCTGCCGTGACAGGCGTCATGGTACAACTCAACGCTAACAACACTAAGGGACATTCGACAATTCCAATCGCAGTGATAACGGAGGACACCAACGAGTGTCTGCCTGCAAGATCACCTCAACCCCCAAACCTAAGAGCATGAACGAAGACCCTGGAACAAGAGAAGGGGCAACTCGACTCAAGGACCCGCCAAAAGACAATCGACAATGGCAGTCCATACCACCACTGACCCTACTACCTCAACACCGACAAAACCATATGCTGGGAACCTCCCAAACTGCAACAAGTGCAACTACCATCATAATGCAGTCTTCCGAGTGTTGCATTGTAATAGGTGCAACAAGAAAGGGCACACCGTCCCTTTCTGTAGGACTCCGACCCAACACACCACCCCAACCACCAATGTCAGAGTAAGGCGAATTTGATACAGATGTGGTGAAGCGGGGCATTTCAAGAGAGAATGTCTGAAAGCAAGGAATGCCGGAAGTGTGGATAGGGTTCTAACAATGGGACTTGAGGAGACAACGAGGGAACCTACTTGGTTTTCCGGTACCTTTCTACCTACGTAACACATAAACATGTATGCTTTATGATAACAGTACGAGGAAGAATTCACGAAACACTAATTTTAAAAACATATTCAGACAAAAGCTATAATCACTCAATGAAACATTTGCAGTAGAAATAACAAATGACAAAACGAAAAACACTAGAGAAATATATACGTAGTATACATTGGCCTAATATCATTTTCAATAGGAAATATCGATGTAATCACTAGTATTGTTCGGTTTAGGATTTATTATACCGATAAGAGACAATCTATTCGCCTCGCACCCCTGACAGTCGTTACAGGAGTCTTTTAAAACCCAACCCGTCTTGAGTACAGTTTGCCATCCCTAAGCAAACAGTAAGAGTAACCGACACAAAGCCGCATACCAAAAGTGAAGGTCTGCTGGAATGCCAAGCGAGGACCCAAATTCACTTAGGAAACAAGAAGACCAAATACAATGAAAATACCCGCATCATGAGTGCCACTTTAGAAATAATTTCGGGACGAAATTCCCTCTAACGGGGGGATAATGTAACAATCCATTATTTCCAGTCAAAAATAATCCCCACAAATATAACAAACACACATTATAATCAATATTTAATTATATTCACATTCAACACTACAAGTCTACACGATTCCAAAAATATATAAAACGTCTAAAACTAACTTCGTATGAAGAAGCTATGATAAATTCTATCACTGTAGTCTTTATAACAAGACGAATTTAAAATAGACTTAGAGTTAGCTATTGGATCCTAAAAGAAAGTTGTAGTACTCGGAAATACCTACGTGTGTATATATAGAACGTTAAAAACGGAGCTCGTATGCAAAAGTTATGACCTTCCGAAGATACAACTGTCTGAGAGCATGACGCGTGTCAAAAAGTCCTAATCTGACTGGACTCACGACGTGAGGAGTCAAAACGCCACTTTTCAAGCCTAGAAGACACATGACAAGTCTACGTTAAAGGCTCACGAAGTGAGCTTGAATTCTCACGACGTGAGGAGTCAACATACACTAATCGGGGCTAGAAAATACGCGTTAAGGCTACAGGATGACTCATGGAAGTTCACGACGTGAAACTATCATTTTCACGACGTGAATGGGCCCATAACAGCTTATAAATAACCATCGAGTCTCATTCAATCGTTACATCATTCCCGTTCAATCTCTCTCGTTTTCCGAAGTCTGTTTCCCTTCCCAAGCACTGATAACGACGAAACACTGACCGTTTCTAGCTAGATTCTAACCGCAATCACATTCGAAGTGAGTTCATACCCCTACACTTTTTATAACTTTTTCTATGTTTTAGGGGGGATACAAGTAAAACACAAGGAAACTTGTGTAAATATACAAACCATTATTTATGCTTTCTTATCTTTTATAAGCATTTTACGTCAATTTTTCTGAATATGAGAAACAATGTTATTATCAACTTTACAAATATTTACATGAAAACTATGTTAAAACGCAATGGTTTTCATTCTCAACTAAACATATATTTTAAACTATAATAGGTATAGTGTAACACCCCGTTTATTTAATAAATAATTAGACAAATTAATAAATGAATAATAGCCCAAAAAGCATAATAGTGTGGCAAAGAGTTAGTTTTGGGGGTTAAAAAGTTATAACTGAGTGTGTGGGGGTTAAAATGTAATTCCCGGATTAGTTTGTAAAAAATTTTGGAGGTTGAGGGTGATTTGGTAAATTCTGGATTTAATTTGAATTAAAATCTTGTAGGAAGGGGCTGAATGGTAAAAATTAGATTAAAGTTGAAAAGATATTATGAAGGCAGGGGCTAAAGTGTAAGTGTTGGATTTAATTTGAAAATAAGTTGTGGAGGAGGGGCTGTTTAGTAACTATTAGGCTTATTCTGAAAAGAATCTTAGGAGCCGGGGTCTAAAGGATAAATAATGGAGCAAAATTGAAATAATTTTATGAGGGAGGGGACGTTACTGCCATTATGGATGAATGTTTCAGGGGTGCCGGGTATTTAATCCAACCCTTAACCCTAACCCTAGCGGATGTAAGAGCCGCCAACCTCGTCTCCCCCCGGCGCTACCCTCCATTCTGATTAGCTTCCAGCCGCCATGCGTGAAGACAACCACCACCACCCCCTTCGTTTTCTGTTCCGACTAGTCGGGGTAGCCCATTGCCGCCGCTCCTTGCCGTCCAAACACTACAACAACGTTATTATGGATAAATGTTGCCATGCGTGTTGTATCTTGTGTAGTGGGTGTATCGATTTCAAGCCGTGTGTGGGGAGATATTGGCTGGAAAACGCATGAAGACCACCATGGCAGCCAACCATGGTGGCTGCCACCATCAACACCGTCGTTTATTGCTGTTGACGCCGTCGTGTGCCACCAGGTGGGTGGCTGGGGTCGTCTTGTGAACAAATAGTGTGCGTTGTGTGTGTTTGTCAAGCCGGAAAGTCGAGTACGGCCACCACCACCACCGTGAGGTGGTGGCTGCCGCCACGCGCCACCGCCGGCCGCCACAGGGTGACTGCGTGTGTGTGTGTTTATTGTGTTTAGTGTGTTTAATTTGGAATTAAAGCCTTATAAAATGTAATCAGAAAGTGGATTGATGAAAAGAAAGCTAAAACCACCACCGTAGGGTGGTGGCTGCCGCCTCCTGCCGCCACCGGCCGCCGTGTCGGGTGGGGGTGTGCCTCGTTTGTATTGTGACATGTTTGGGATGCTTGGACTGATTGGGCCTAGTGAAACCCTAATGGGCCCAATGAAGCTTGATGGACCTAAAAGCCCAAACATGTGACTAATGGGCCTAATGAACCCTAATTGATCTAAGGACTTGATATTGGGCCTATTGGGTTGGGATTGGGTTGGAAACCCTAATTAGGGTTTAGAAAACCCTAATTTTGGAGTTATGGGCTTGGACTTATCGGGACCCACATTTAGGCCATTGGAATGGGATTGTAAATTACACCAATCACACCATATGATTTATTTAGAAGAGTGATGGACTTAATGGAGTACGTCCTTAATGGGTTAAGTGAGAAACACTTAACCCTAATCGGCATTTTATGTGAAACCCTAATTTCACTTGGGTTTATTGTTGGGCCTTGCTATTGGGCCTTGATGATTGGGTTATTAATGAGCCATCCAAGATCAAGCAAGTGGACTAGAATAATTAATGGGCTTTGAGGTAAGTCCCATATGAGGAGTTGGGCCCAATTTGGAAAATTGGGCCATAGATGGGCCATAGGTTGGGCCTTTGCGATTATGTGATATTGGGCCATTAGAATGCTGAATGTTGGACTGGACTAAATGGTTGGGCGTTATGGTAAGACCTTATAAAGGTTTTGGCTGTTGGGCTTTGACCCATAGTGTTTTACCCCAAGCATGGACTTATGGTTATGTATTGGAACCCAAATTCTAATTGGGCGTTATTTTGATATTGACAGTTCGGGAACCTGTCATCCAACAGCTGGGGTTGGGTCTGCAGGACTTCAGCAGTGTGAGGTGAGTTACCTTCCAGTAGCGGTGGGTCTACGGCCACAATGTCGGCCCACCAGTAGGAGTTGTATGTTAGATGATTGTCTTTGTGATATTCATCTAGGTTTGCTACTACCTGATATGTTTATGTGCTAGCATGATATGTTATATGAGATAGTGGTAGTAGGGGGAGAATAGTCCCCAAGTTCGGTCGTTAGGACCGAAGGGTAGGTCGGGCACCCCAGAATTGCCTGACAGTATGTTTATGCTATGATATTATGTGGTAGTAGTAGGAGGTGAAATAGTCCTCGTATGTCGGTCGTAAGGACCGACGGGTAAGTCAATAACCCCAGAATGGCTTGACCTGGGTAGGTCAGGCGCCCCAGAATTGCCTGGCAGTATATGTGTGTTATATTATTGCGTAGTAGTGGTAGGGGGTGAAATAGTCCCTGGTAGTCGGGTGAAATAGACCAACGGGTAAGTCAAGCACCCCAGAATGGCTTGACCTGGGTAAGTCAAGCACCCCAGAATGGCTTGACCTGGGTAAGTCAGGCACCCTAGAATTGCCTGACAGTATGTTATTGTATGGTGTGTGGTATGATGGGGGAACTCACTAAGCTTCGTGCTTACGGTTTTCAGTTTTGGTTTTAGGTACTTCGTTTTTAAAAAAAAGGAGTCGGCTCAATCGCAGCGCATCACACTATGGTTTTCCGCACATGAGATCTTTGGGATTATACTCTGATATTGTTTTATGATAACATGTTTTGATTATTTCTACTTTGGTTTTGGCATGCCATGATATTATGGATGTTTTATTATACTGTTGGTTTCATAATAACGTATTTAAAAATGAAATTTTTTGGCCTGTATTTTTGGATGTTACAAGTTGGTATCAGAGCCTTGGTTTGAGGGATTCGGACATACTTTCGGGTGTGTCTGGACTCAAACTAAGGGCTTGGTATAAAAAAATTTCAAAAGTAAAATCTATTTATAAAAGGAGTTTGAAAAGATAAAAGAACTTTGAAAGAACAAAGTGTGTGATGCGGGGTGTCGGGTATTTAATCCAACCCTTAACCCTAACCCTAGCGGATGTAAGAGCCGCCAACCTCGTCTCCCACCGACGCCACCCTCCATTCCGATCAGCTTCCAGCCGCCATGCGTGAAGACAGCCACCACCACCCCCTTTGTTTGTTGTTCCGACCAGTCGGGGTAGCCCATTGCCGCCGCTCCTTGCCGTCTAAACGCCACAACAACGCTGCTGTCGGAGATGTGTGCATCGGAGAACTGCCAAGGCCGAGGCTGCTGTTGCGTTTTTCCTTCTTCCGAGACATCCTTCGCCCTCCGTCATCATTCACCTCCTCCCGTTTCTTCTCTGATCGCAGCTAGCTGGAGTCCGCTGCCGCCGTCAATCCCTGCGGTGGTTTCTGCTATGTTTTGGGTGCCGCCGCCACAACAAGGATAGCTCAGTCGGGTGGCTTCTTCGTGTTGTATACAAGCCGTGTGTGGGGAGATATTGGCTGTAAAACGTATGAAGACCACCATGGCAGCCAACCATGGTGGCTGCCGCCTTCAAGACCGCCGTTTATTGCTGTTGTCGCCGCCGTGTGCCACCAGGTGGGTGGTTGGGGTCGTGTTGTGAAAAAATAGTGTGCGTTGTGTGTGTTTGTCAAGCCGGAAAGTCAAGTACGGCCACCACCACCACGCGCCACCGCCGGCTGCCACAGGGTGACTGCGTGTATGTGTGTTTATTGTGTTTAGTGTGTTTAATTTGGAATTAAAGCCTTGTAAAATGTAATCAGAAAGTGGATTAATGAAAAGAAAGCTAAAACCACCACCGTAGGGTGGTGGCTGCCGCCACCGGCCGCCGTGTTGGGTGGCGGTGTGCCTCGTTTGTAATATGACACGTTTGGGATGCTTGGACTGATTGGGCCTAGTGAAACCCTAATGGGCCCAATGAAGCTTAATGGACCTAAAAGCCCAAACATGTGACTAATGGGCCTAATGAACCCTAATTGATCTAAGGACTTGATATTGGGCCTATTGGGTTGGGATTGGGTTGGAAACCCTAATTAGGGTTTACAAAACCCTAATTTTGGAATTATGGGCTTAGACTTATCGGGACCCACATTTGGGCCATTGGAATGGGACTGTAAATTACACCAATCACACCATATGATTTATTTAGAAGAGTGATGGACTTAATGGAGTAAGTCCTTAATGGGTTAAGTGAGAAACACTTAACCCTAATCGGCATTTTATGTGAAACCCTAATTTCACTTGGGTTTATTGTTGGGCCTTGCTATTGGGCCTTGATGATTGGGTTATTAATGAGCCATCCAAGATCAAGCAAGTGGACTAGAATAATTAATGGGCTTTGAGGTAAGGCCCATATGAGGAGTTAGGCCCAATTTGGAAAATTGGGCCATAGGTTGGGCCTTTGCAATTATGTGATATTGGGCCATTATAATGTTGAATGTTGGACTGGACTAAATGGTTGGACCTTATGGTAAGACCTTATAAAGGTTTGGGCCCAATTTGGAAAATTGGGCCATGTGTTGGGCTTTGACCAATAGTTGACTGTTGGGCCTTTGGATTGGGCCTTGGGCTTGGATCAAGCTAAGGCCGGGGTAAACCAGTCTTTTACCCCAAGCATGAACTTATGGTTATGTATTGGAACCCAATTGCTAATTGGGCGTTATTTTGATATTGACAGTTCGGGAACCTGTCATCCAACAACTAGGGTTGGGTCTGCGGGACTTCAGCAGTGTGAGGTGAGTTACCTTCCAGTAGCGGTGGGTCTACGGCCACAATGTCGGCCCACCAGTAGGAGTTGTATGTTAGATGATTGTATTTGTGATATTCATCTAGGTTTGCTACTACCTGATATGTTTATGTGCTAGCATGATATGTTATATGTGATAGTGGTAGTAGGGGGAGAATAGTCCCCAAGTTCGGTCGTTTGGACCGAAGGGTAGGTCGGGCACCCCCAGAATTGCCTGACAGTATGTTTATTCTATGATATTATGTGGTAGTAGTAAAAGGTGAAATAGTCCTCGTATGTCGGTCGTAAGGACCGAAGGGTAAGTCAAGCACCCTAGAATGGCTTGACCTGGGTAGGTCAGGCGCCCCAAAATTGCCTGGCTATATATGTGTGTTATATTATTGTGTGGTAGTGGTAGGGGTGAAATAGTCCCCGGTAGTTAGGTGAAATAGACCGACGGGTAAGTCAAGCACCCCAGAATGGCTTGACCTGGGTAAGTCAAGCACCCTAGAATGGCTTGACCTGGGTAAGTCAGGCACCCCAGAATTTCCTGACAGTATGTTATTATATGGTGTGTGGTATCATGGGGGAACTCACTAAGCTTCGTGCTTACGGTTTTCAGTTTTGGTTTCAGGTACTTCGTTTTTAAAGGAAAGGAGTCGGCTCGATCGCAGGGCATCACACTATGGTTTTCCGCACATGAGATCTTTGGGATTATACTCTGATATTGTTTTATGATAACATGTTTTGATTATTTCTACTTTGGTTTTGGCATGCCATGATATTATGAATGTTTTATTATACTGTTGGTTTCATAATAACGTATTTAAAAATGAAATTTTTGGCCTGTATTTTTGGGATGTTACATATAGTTTGGGGAACATTCACATTATTCTACCCTTTCGGGGCAAAGAAACGATTATATAAAAATACGATTATTTTTATATTTTATAAACACAACAAAAAGTGTAACAATTACACACAAACACTTTCAGTTCATAAACACTTAAACTCGTTGGTAAAGGTGTGAGTCAATGTCTTCGTTGTACCTACCAAGGTATACAAGCAAGTCATGTATTATAACCCAAGTCTCCTGCCGGAGAGCGTGATACTTGTGTATAGATCTATACGGGATTGATGACCCCGCACCCTGGCTACTAGCTATAGCCCGACCGGCAGTTTATGGGTGACATATATCAAACAGTGCGACGCCTGAAGAACGTCGAGGCAGGCAAATCATTCGTTAGCACGATTATGAAAACTCACATGGGGAAAACGACTATACGTTATTTTTACACATAAACACATCTCTTCAAACTGTTTTATCAACGAATAAAACTACATATCATTAATTTAAGTATGGTAAAATACTTGTACTTTCGGTCTTGAAATGTTTAAGACTACAGTTCAGCTTTATGGAAAATATAGGATTTTCCGGGACAAAAAACAATTACTTTACAAGCAAACAATTCACAATTCGGTTTACAGTTCGCAGTTCGGTTTACAATTTACGGTTTTCAGTTCAGTTTACAATTCACAGTTCACTGTTCAGTTTACAGTTCTCAGTTCAGTTTACAGTTCACAGTTCATAGTTCAGTATTATGGAAACAAATACGATTACTTACAGCTCGATTAGGACCCTTATTTGGTGATTCTATGATTCCTTAGTTTATATAACTGGTATATACTAAGTAATCATAGGAGGAACTAATATGGGTCACATTACTTATATGAATTGGTTACATTAATTATATGAATTCAAAGCATCATATTTCATATTTTAAACTTATATATTTTGGTCTTACGGCATAAAACTACATATCATTAATTTAAGTATGGTAAAATACTTGTACGTTCGGTCTTGGAATGTTTAAGACTACAGTTCAGCTTTATGGAAAATATAGGATTTTCCGGGATAAAAACAATTACTTTACAAGCAAACAGTTCACAGTTCGATTTACAGTTCACCGTTCAGTTTACAGTTTTCAGTTCAGTTTACAGTTCACAGTTCAGTTTACAGTTCACAGTTCAGTTTACAGTTCTCAGTTCAGTTTACAGTTCACAGTTCATAGTTCAGTATTATGGAAACAAATATGATTACTTACAGCTCGGTTAGGACCCTTATTTGCTGATTCTATGATTCCTTAGTTTATATAACTGGTATATACTAAGAAATCATAGGAGGAACTAATATGAGTCACATTACTTATATGAATTGGTTACATTAATTATATGAATTCAAAGCGTCATATTTCATATTTTAAACTTATATATTTTGTCTTACGGCCTAAGACTACATTCCATTTTATTAAGAAAATATAGGATTTTCTGGAACAACACAGTAACATTATCAAAGAACAAGGAACTAACTTTTTAAAATAAAAATGCTTATGAACTCACCAACTTAAATGTTGATACACTTTCAAAATCACTTGTATTCTCAAGAAACCAGTAGTCAGGTACACGCACAGGTTTTGAGAAGACGGAGCATAGTAGCGTTACGTCTTAGTTTTTGCTTTATACTTTTGGAGTCAAACAATCTATGTAATGAAAACAATGTAAACATTTTATCATCAATATAATGGTTGTTGTTACTTTTATTACTATTATACAATTGTTGTGATACTGTACATGACATCCTCCGCCTCCGAACGTTTCTGCTGTTCCGGTTTGGGGGTGTGACAGGTATATTGTATGTCACAACTAGCATTTTAGCTAGGAAATTCTATTCTTATGAAAACATTCATCTAGTGTAATGACTTGTACTCTAAATGAATATCATACTCAATGCTCACTCAATATATCTCTTATAGTCAATTATGTGTTGAAAACCCAAGAAATTCCGGTCAAGTTTATTATAAACTAAAATTCTCTTATTGGACCTAATGGACCAATAAACCTTCAACTTGACTATCTGGGCCTAGGAACCCTAATTGGGTTGTATTTGGACCCACATTCATAAAACATAACATTTTGGGTTGCATGGGCCTAAAATGAATTCGTTTATCTATAATGGGCCTAGTTGTGCCACAAAAATTCCAATAGCCCTAATGGGCCATAAACTCCAATTCTTTAATTTAAATGGGCCGAAAAATAATTATTTGGGCCTCATGATTTCGAGTTAAGTCAAGTAATGGCCCAAACTATTCCACTCCTTTTCTTCTAGCCCAATTCTCAGCCCATGATAAAAAAAAAACAAAGGGGATGATATTATGGTGCCACCTCACAATTGCATGGTGGTTCTCCATGCAAATTACCCTCTAAGCAAACAACAAATCTCATACATCAAGGCATCCATCACATCTTCACCTCTCTCCGCTCTTTCTCTCTTCTTCTTCTCTCGACCGAGACCCTCCCCTCACCTCTCTCATTTTTCACTTGCAAACTCTTTCAAAAACCTCTCAAGAACTTCTTCATCTTCCTCAAAAATTTCGAGATCTTGTGTGTGTTCCAAGAAGTTTGCGTCAAGTTCTCATCCATAATTGGTAATCTAATCTTACTGAAACAAGTTTAACTTCATGATTATGTTAAAACTTGATGCTTATTTATTTTAAAACCGTGAATCATACCTCTTTATGTCACACCCCAAAACCAGAATGGCGGAAACGTTCTGGGGTGGAGGACGTCATGTGTAGCATCACAACAACCAATGAATAATAGCAATCATAGCAGCTCAACCAGTACAGTGAATACTAAAATAAAAATTTTTACATCAGTTTGAAACTTTGTCTGAAACTTGGTTTGAATTACATTCAATAGCTTTGTATAGTATAAACTTAAAACTCTTATTGCTCCAGTTCCTCGAAAATCCAGCAAGTACCTGTCTACTGATTTCCTGATAATACAAGCAGTTTGAAAGAGTATCAGCATAAAGCTGGTGAGTTCATAAGCGGTGGTTTGTAGTGAAAATCGTTGATGAGTTCCGAAAATATTTGTATAGTTCCAAGAAAATCCGATATTTTCTTTAGTGAGAAAGTAGTGTTTTCAATTCTGTATAAAACCATGAATGTTTGTCACTGAAAACTGTAATGATATGCGAAATTATTACTTCATGTGACTAGCTAATGCTAATCATGATGTAATAGTATTTCGTGCGTGAAACCATTGTATGCTCGTTTCTGTTTGAAAAACCCTGAAAGTTCTCCAGTTGTAGTGTGTATTAGTTCTATTTAATGTAAATAAAACTTGTTGAAGAGTGTTAAGTTGTAAACTAAAGGTGATTTATACATATTGTGAGTCGTATAACCATGCTTGATATGACTAGAGACCTTTCCAACGTTCTTCAGGCGTCGAGTTAAATGACATTTGTCACCCTGGGCATGCCTGCCCAACTGTAGCTAGCAGTTCGGGTGTGGGATTGTCAGTCCCGAATAGATCTATTCATAAATCTCACGCTCTCCCTCCAGGAGACTCTGGTTATACTATGATAGGATTTATCCCTGTACACCTAAGGGTACAGTAGTGAAGTAGCACCTCACAGTATCGTACAATCTAGTTTACATGTAGTGTAGTAGTGTTCTACCATAGTGAAAATCCGTATGTATATCTTATGTAGTGATAATTACAGTTATGAAAAGCCATGATAAAGTAATGATGTAACTGTAAACTGTTTCTGTCTTAGTGCATATGTTTAGTAGTGAAAGTTTATGTACTTGTTATGTTTAGAGAAATCCCAAACTATACCGATTATAGTTTGCATGTTTAGTGAATAGAGTGTCCGGAAAACTATGCAATTTTAGTGAAAACGTCCCTTATTGCTCAACACAGTACAAAAGGGTTAAAGTATGAGATTTGCATAAGTTTTTGAAAACATTTATGTTTAGCTTGTATTCCCCCCCCCCCCCCTGAAAACATTAAAAATGCGGAAAATGTAGGGGTATGAACTCACAGTTGTTGCGTGAAAGCGCTGACTGAAATGAAGATCCTCGAGTTGTTGCAATTGACACTTAACGGAATCCTATTATCAAATAAATACATATATGTATCTAAATTAGCGATTTCGTTAGATAAAGTGTTAGAAGAACACTTGTGTTCGGTTGAGGAACGTTACCGGGACTTGATCGAATCGATGAAAGTGGGTTTTCAGCCAAAAGCACCACTTAAAAAGGTGTTTACGGCCGTGAACAAAAGTTTACGGTCGACTGATAGTTTACGGTTTCTGAAGGCTTGGTGAGTTTATGGCCGTAAACTCAAGAACAGGGTTTACGGTCTTTGAAGATGGACCGCAAACTCAAGAACAGGGTTTACGGTCTTTGAAGATGGACCGCAAACTCAAGAACAGGGTTTACGGTCTTTGAAGATGGACCGTAAACTCAAGAACAACGGTGCTGTTTTCGACGAGATAAGTGCTCCAGACGTTCCGAAGTGACTCCAAACGGTGTTTCTCGATGTTTCCCGAAGTTTGAAGGTGTTTTTAGGTGTTTACGGTCAAGGTTCTTAGAGAGAAAAGGAGAGAGTTTTTGGCCAGAAGTGTTCAAATGAAGGTGGAGGTCTCGTATTTATAGGGGTTTTGTGGTCGGTGGTGGGGTCCACTCTTTACTGGCCGTAAACGGGTTTACGGCCGTAAACGAGTTTACGGTCGTAAACTAGTTTAAGGTCGTAACCCTACTTAGGCCGGAATTGTTTGGTTTTCGAGATATTCGGGTTTCCGCGCGACTTTTGTTTCCGACTCGTAAATAATTTAATTATATATAACCAGATCATTTTCTAAACCAAGAAGTTTCACAGAAAAGTTAATGAATTCGAAATTTTATTAACGGAAATCACGTAACGGAAACGGACAAAGTTTTGGGTTGTCACATCATCCCCCCGTTAGAGGGAATTTCGTCCCGAAATTCGAACATAGAATACAAATCATGGATTAGAAAAGAGATGCGGATACTTCTGTTTCGTCTGATCTTCGCGCTCCCAAGTGTATTCAGGTCCCCGCTTGGCATTCCAGCGAAACTTCACAATCTGGATGCGACTTTGTTTCGTTCGTTTGATCTCTCTGTCCATGATTTCGACCGGTTCTTCCACGAAGTTGAGGTTCTCCTTGATTTCAATCTCATCGAGAGGAATCACAAGTGTCTCATCGGACAGACACTTCTTTAGGTTCGATACGTGGAAAACAGGGTGGACGTTGCTGAGCTCTCGCGGTAATTGGAGTTTGTATGCTACGGGACTGATCCTAGCAAGGATTTCGAATGGTCCAATGTACCTTGGGTTTAGCTTTCCACGCTTCCCAAAGCGTATCATGCCTTTCCAGGGTGAGATCTTCAGAAGGACGCGGTCACCAACCTGGAACTCCAAGGGTTTTCGTCTCTTATCGGCGTAGCTCTTTTGTCTATGTCGTGAGGCTTTCAATCGTTCCCGGATTCGTACAATCTTCTCAGTTGTCTCTCGGATGATCTCAGGACCAGTGAGAGTACTGTCGGGGACTTGACCCCTGGCTAGCTGCGTGTCACCCACCTCAGCCCCGCACAGAGGGGATCTGCACTTACGGCCATAGAGGGCTTCAAACGGCGCAGCCTTGATGCTGGTATGGTAGCTGTTGTTGTAGGAAAATTCAACCAAAGGAAGATGAGTGTCCCATGATGCGCCGAAATCGATAACGCAGGCTCTCAACATGTCTTCCAATGTCTGAATTGTTCTCTCACTCTGTCCATCAGTCTGCGGATGATAAGCCGTGCTCATATCCAATTTAGTTCCAAGAGCTTTCTGTAGTGACTGCCAGAACCTCGATGTAAACCTGCTATCTCGATCGGAGATAATGGATGCAGGTATGCCATGAAGGCGAACTATCTCTTGAAGGTAGATCCGTGTGAGTCTCTCCATCTTGAAGCTTTTTTTGATTGGCAGGAAGTGGGCGGACTTCGTCAACCGATCAACAATTACCCTGATGGCATCGTGCCCACTCGGAGATCTGGGTAACTTGGTGATAAAATCCATCGTTATCCTTTCCCACTTCCACTCAGGTATCTCTGGCTGATGGAGTAGACCTGAGGGCTTCTGATATTCGACCTTCACCTTGGCGCAAGTCATGCACTTGCCCACGAAGGTAGCGATCTCTGCTTTCATGTTTGGCCACCAATAGAGCTGTTTGAGATCCAAGTACATCTTATCCGACCCTGGGTGAATGGAGTATTTCGTCCTGTGAGCTTCGTTCATTACAACCTCTCTGTAACCACCGAACTTTGGGGTCCAGATCCGGTCCATGAAATAATAGACTCCGTCTCCCTTGATCTCTAGGTTCTTTTCCATTCCTCTCAAGGCTTCACCCGGCATGTTCTCTGGTTTTAAGGCTTCCAGCTGAGCCTCCTTGATTTGCGCGGATAAATGGGAATGGATGGTCATTGTTAGTGCCTTCACCTTACGTCCTGAATACTCCTTTCGACTGAGGGCATCTGCTACCACATTGGCCTTGTCGGGATGATAGCGAATTTCGCACTTGTAGTCACTGAGTAGCTCTACCCATCGCCGTTGTCTCATGTTTAACTCCTTTCGATCAAAAATATGTTGCAAGCTCTTATGGTCGGTGAAGATAGTGCACTTGGTTCCATAGAGATAGTGTCTCCAGATCTTTAACGCAAAGACCACTGCTCCCAACTCCAAATCATGAGTTGTGTAATTGACCTCGTGTGTTTTCAACTGCCTCGAGGCATAGGCGATGACCTTTCCTCTCTGCATAAGCACACACTCTAGCCCTGATTGGATGCATCACAATAGACTACGAAGTCTTCCGTCCCTTCGGGCAGGGACAAGATAGGTGTGCTGCATAGGGCCTGTTTCAAGGTTTGAAACGCAGTGTCTTGCTTAACTCCCCAACTAAAGGTTACACCTTTTTGTGTCAGGGTGGTTAAAGGCTTTGCGATTTTGGAGAAATTCTGAATAAACCGGCGATAATAGCTCGCGAGACCCAAGAATTGCCGGATTTCTGTGGGTGTCTTTGGTGCAGACCAATTCTCAATCGCTTTGATCTTGGAAGGGTCCACGTGTACTCCTTCCTTGCTAATCACGTGTCCAAGGAAATTTACCTTCCTGATCCAGAATTCGCACTTCGATAATTTCGCGTATAGCTTTTCTACCCTTAATGTTTCCAACACCTGCCTTAAGTGCTGCTTATGATCATTCTCACTCTGCGAAGAGACAAGTATATCGTCGATGAACACAATCACGAACTTGTCTAAGAAAGGGCGGCACACCCGATTCATCAGGTCCATGAATACTGCCGGTGCGTTGGTTAGACCAAAGGGCATTACTACAAACTCGTAGTGTCCATAGCGAGTTCGGAATGCTGTTTTGGGCACATCATTCTCATGAACCCGCAACTGATGGTATCCTGATCTTAGATCTATCTTCGAAAAATAGCTGGCTCTCTGAAGTTGGTCGAAGAGATCGTCGATTCTGGGTAAGGGATATCGGTTCTTGATGGTAAGCTTGTTCAGCTCTCGGTAGTCGATGCACATCCGGAAAGATCCGTCTTTCTTCTTCATGAATAAGATTGGAGCTCCCCGGGGCGAGGAACTCGGCCTTATGAACCCTTTGCTGATCAGTTCATTGAGCTGACTGGATAATTCTTGCATTTCTGCTGGCGCTAAACGGTAAGGAGACTTAGCTACAGGCGTAGCTCCGGGGATCAAGTCGATACGAAACTCGACTTGGCGCTCGGGAGGGATTCCTGGGAGATCTTCGGGGAAAACGTCAGGAAAGTTACAGACTTCGGGGATGCTCTCGAGGTTTCTAACTTTTTGTGTCTCGTCTACAACGTGAGCTAGAAATGCATGACACTCCTTTCGCAGATACTTCTGAGCTTTGATGCATGAAATGATACGGAGGTTCGAGCTAGGCTTATCTCCGTAAATCATGAGAGCTTCACCAGAGGGAAGATTGAGACGGATAGCCTTCTCGAAGCAAAGAATATCAGCATGATTGGGACTCAACCAATCCATGCCGATAATGACATCGAAGCTCTTGATGGACACAGGCATAAGGTCGATGGGAAACGAATAATTGTCTAGAGTAAGAGTACAGCCTATGAATATGTCGTTAGTGCTCTCCTTCTTTCCGTTAGCCATCTCGACGGTGAACGTTTCGGTTAAAGGTTGGGATTTACATTTGATTAGGTGTTTGAATGCATGACTAACAAAACTCCTCTCCGCACCAGAATCGAAAAGAATGCATGCATGAGAGTTATCAAGGAGGAACGTACCCGTAACAACGGTAGGATCAGCAACTGCTTCCTCCTGGCCCATCACCAAAACTCTTCCTGTATTGCCACCAGTTGTTGCCTTGGGGCAATTTCTCCTGAAGTGCCTAGCCTCTCCACATCCATAACAAGTTTGACCAGCGCCCGCTCCCGGAGCCTGGTTGGTTGGTTGAGCCGGTGTCTTGCAGTATCGAGCTGTGTGTCCCTTCTTCCCACAGCTGTTGCAATTCAACTCACGGCAGGGCCCGTGATGATGGAAGTTACACTTGTTGCACAGGGGTAGTTTTCCAGCATAACCACCGGTAGGAGATTGGGTGGTTGGAACAGCAGTGGGAGCAGCAGCAGGAGCAGTAACAGCATGAACTGCCACTGTTTGTTGTTTCTTGGAGGGCTCGTGCGAAGACTGACCCTTCCGTTTGTTACCAAACTTCTTCTTCTTCCCACCGCTTTCCTTTTGTGGCTCGGAGACAGCTGTCACCTCATCCAGATCGATTCCATGATCGATCAGAGTCTGTGCCAGATCCTTGGCGCTTTCAAAAGTAATCGGTCTAGCAGCCAAGACATTCCCTTTTGTTGGTTGTGTCAGTCCCCAGATGTGCCTTTCGATTTTCTTGCTTTCTGGGGTGACCATTCCCGGACAGAGGAGAGCCAAATCACAGAATCTAGCGGTGTAGGCAGCGATGTTGGAACCCTTCATTTTCAAGTTCCAGAGTTCGTGCTCCAACTTTTGCACTTCGCCCCTCGGGCAGTACTCCGCGAGCATGAGCTCCTTCAGTCTTTCCCAACCCATGGCATTAGCCACTGGCAGGGTTAGGGTTTTGACTCGACCATTCCACCAGGTCAAGGCTCTGTCGGTGAAGGTGCAGGCGGCGAACTTCACCTTGTTTGCTTCAGAACAGACGCAAATTTCGAAGATGGATTTGATCTTCTCGAACCATCGAGTCAGGGCGATGACACCTCCATTTCCGTCGAAGGACTTGGGTTTCGCAGTCATGAAGTCCTTGTAGGAACATTCTTTTTGATGTCCCTGACTTCCATCTTGTCTCTGTGGGTCGGTTCCACCTCCAGCCCCACCAGCATTCACTTGTGCTATTGCTGCAGTCACGGCAGCGGTAACTGCTACCTGGAACATGACGGGATCGAACTTAGGGGGTGGTGGTGGTGGCGGAGTGTCGTCGTTTCTTCTGATGGGTCTTGGTCGGGGAGGCATCTTGTTCTAGAAAACAATCAGGAAGAAGAGGATGGTAAGTCCTCGAGATATATATAAACAAAATATATCTCATTCTGATAATAAAAGTACACTACCGAGCGATAAGCACAGAAAGGTTACTAACGCAAGTAAGTTATCGCTTAAGGAAGAAGAGGTAGCAACGCTTAGAGTGAATCTGTGTACTGAGTTTGGCTCTAGCTAAAA